>NC_139512.1:148179126-148682825 GCF_947247035.1 Vipera ursinii | reverse complement strand
TCTTACACCACCTCAAAGTAAAATACTTTTTGCTTTAGAACTTTTAGAACTCAGTGTACTCCTGTGTGTGACTTTTACTACTCTCAGTACCCTTCCTTGTCTGTGCAACTCTTTGGTAGCACAAGGAGACCTCTGCACAACAAATTCCTTAACACTGGTTATGGGCCCAGACCTGTACTGAGAGTTAGTACACACAGTATTCCTAGCTGAGTTTGTGCTAGCTATTTTGGTGTAAAATGGCACAAGAACTGTTGTCAGGCATCTCCTGGATAACCCGGTTGGATGGGACAAACTATGTTTCCTGGTCCACGAAATGCTGCTTGCTTTTGCGCAAGGAAGGACTATGGACTGTTGTAAATAACCCACCAGATACTACTGCTTGGGATCCAGATGACGAAGAGGATGCAAAGAAGTTAGACGACTTTAAAAGAAGCAATGAGAAAGCTCTTTGCATTATTGGACTAACACTGAATGACCAGCAGCTTGTCCATATTCGTGGTGAGGAGTCTGCTGCTAGGTGTTGGGGTGTTTTGCGAAGGCTTTATGTTCGTGACAGTGTGGGTGCACATATACACCTTACACGTAAGCTGTTTAGGGCTCGTCTGCAGAAGAATGGAGATATGCTGACCCATTTAAACTACATGAAGGCAACTTTTCAAGAGCTTCATGAAAAGGAGCTGATTTTTTCAGAGTTGCATCAGGTCTACATTATTCTGTCATCTTTGGATGAGAGTTATGATGGGTATGTTTCTTCTTTGGAAGTCCTTTCAAACTTATTAGTTTTCATCAGTCAGCCATACCCTTCTGAGATTCGAACCTGGGCTGATTGCACATTAGGCAGTTGTTTTCGCCTCTAAGCCACAGGATCTCTCTCGCTTTGTTAGCTAAGAAGCAAGGGGAGATATATGTCAAATGCTTGTTAACTATTTTTAGATTACCTTGCTAGGCCCCAAACATGGGACAAATCTTTATTTCCTGTGTTTGAAATGTATATCAGTCTCCCTTAATTCTTTGTTAGCAATTTAAAATTTACACAAATATGAGCTGTCACCGGTGTAACTACTGCCTGTCGATGGCCTTCAGGTTAGGCTGACACAGGAAATAAAGATTTGTCCCATGTTTGGGGCCTAGCAAGGTAATCTAAAAATAGTTAACAAGCATTTGACATATATCTCCCCTTGCTTCTCAGCTAACAAAGCGAGAGAGATCCTGTGGCTTAGAGGCGA
Organism: Vipera ursinii; assembly: GCF_947247035.1. Lineage (NCBI taxonomy): Eukaryota > Metazoa > Chordata > Lepidosauria > Squamata > Viperidae > Vipera > Vipera ursinii. The sequence goes on along the minus strand of NC_139512.1, from coordinate 148,681,599 downwards.
AAACAACTGCCTAATGTACAATCAGCCCAGGTTCGAATCTGAGAAGGGTATGGCTGACTGATGAAAACTAATAAGTTTGAAATGCATATCAGTCTCCCTTAATTCTTTGTTAGCAATTTAAAAAAATTTACACAAATATGAGCTGTCACCGGTGTGACTACTGCCTGTCGATGGCCTTCAGGTTAGGCTGACACAGGAAATAAAGATTTGTCCCATGTTTGGGGCCTAGCAAGGTAATCTAAAAATAGTTAACAAGCATTTGACATATATCTCCCCTTGCTTCTCAGCTAACAAAGCGAGAGAGATCCTGTGGCTTAGAGGCGAAAACAACTGCCTAATGTGCAATCAGCCCAGGTTCGAATCTCAGAAGGGTATGGCTGACTGATGAAAACTAATAAGTTTGAAATGCATATCAGTCTCCCTTAATTCTTTGTTAGCAATTTAAAATTTACACATACACACACACACACACACACACACATATATATATACACATATATATATACATACACATATATACATACATACACATATATACATACACATATATACATACACATATACACACACACATACACACACACACACACACACACACACACACATATATATATATATATATATATATATATATATATATATATATATATATAACATTAGATATTGGATATATAGATATAACAGAACCTAGTAGTAGCCATTCTGCATGCCACTAAATTAACACAGGATTCAATTGGTATACATCCTTCTTCAACAGGGGTGCCTTACAGATGCAAGACTTCAAGCCCTATAATTCTCTGCAATGGCCATTTTGGCTCAGGAATCTTCTTAGCTGAAATCCATAGTAAAGGTAAAGGTAAAGGTTCCCCCGCACATGTGTGCTAGTCGTTTCCGACTCTAGGGGCCGGTGCTCATCTCCGTTTCAAAGCCGAAGAGCCAGCGCTTGTCCGAGGACGCCTCCGTGGTCATGTGGCCGGCATGACTAGACGCCAAAGGCGCACGGAACGCTGTTACCTTCCCACCAGAGTGGTCCCTATTTTTCTACTTGCATTTTTACATGCTTTCGAACTGCTAGGTTGGCAGAAGCTGGGACAAGTAACAGGCGCTCACCCTGTTACGCGGCACTCAGGATTCGACCCGCCAAACTGTCGATCTTCTGATCGATAAGCTCAGCGTCCCAACCCACTGAGCCACCGTGTCCCTAGCTGAAATCCATACATCTATGTAAATTGAGTAGTCTGATTTTCCTTATGGATGGTAACAAAGCACTAACATTCATTAGCATCAAACCTTTCCATCAAATATTTTGCTCTGTCCAATAGGATGTAAGCATAAATCTTGACCTCATAGACTGAATTACTGCTGACTTGAACAAAAATACATACTGTACCTCCTCTGTTAATAAGGAAACATGTAGGCTTTTCAAAGTTAGTATATAGTAATAATGCAAGACAGATAATATGGTTCAGAGAAGAAACTAGTATAAATCACCATCTCTGAGTCTGATCCAGCTTGTCTTCAATGCTGCAGCAAAGCACCCCTTTAGACTTACGAGTTGGATTTTTGTTTCTGGCTTATTAATCTTAACACTCTCTTCTCTCCCAGAAATGTAAGTAGGCAATTTCTTTGGAAGCTTTAAACATCTGTTACATCCCACATATTTGAAGAGCAGGAAAATAATTAATAGAAATAGCAAGAACAAACCAAGGCAATTTTTGGCATGTTAAAAATTAGAAGGAGTTGCAGTTTTGAATATATGAATCACTAGATTGGCAATTATCTCCCAAAGAGTACGGTATGTGAAGGAAGGAGAAAACAGGAAATTGCTAGTAAATTAGTTATTAAAGCAAAGATGGAGCCGAAAATATTTTCAAATTTGGAAGAAATGGGTCACTGGGATGATTTGGGTCTTAGATTTTGACCTATTTTAAGATTATTAAATTACACCATTTCCTAGGGTGCAAGCTTCACTGAACATAAGGCTGCATAATGTAAGACAGTGAAATTGGGGCTGCTACCTGTGTTTTGGAAAAGCAGCTACAGCCAGGCAGAAATGCTTCCCTGGCACTTCTATCATGCTTTCAGGCATGCATCCATACTCACAGGCATCCAAGCCATTGTTACGACTGCCCGTGCTAACTGAACCACACCCTGGTATTTTCAAGGCCCCTGGTATTGTCAAGGACGGGCTGACATCCAGAGGCATCCTCACCACCCAGTCCTCTAAGCTTACAAAAGCAAAGGCTAAGGCAGAGTGGGAAAAGAGGTCTCTCTCTCTCTCTCTCTCTCTGTGTGTGTGTGTGTGTGAGGAAAGATGAAAGCAAAGGGCCTACAGATGAGGAAGTGGAGGTGATGTCTGCAGATTGACAGCGTAGTACAAGCAGGCAAAAGAACTTTCATTCAACTACAAGGATCATAAGCTACAGCAGGGATGTCCAACCTTGGCAACCTTTAAGACCTGTGGACTTCAACCCCCAGAATTCTCCAGCCCACATGATCAGCTGGGGAATTCTGGGAGATGAAGTCCATAAGTCTTAAAGTTAAAGGGATGTCCAACCTTGGCAACCTTTAAGACCTGTGGACTTCAACCCCCAGAATTCTCCAGCCCACATGGTCAGCTCCATAAGTCTTAAAGTTGCCAAGGTTGGACCTCCCAGAGCTACAGTGAGCAGCATATCCTGGTAAGAGTCCAGCTTGGATGTTTGCCTGGAGCTTGGCAGAAACTAGAAAAGCAGCAACCACACAAGTCATGGTTCCATGCAAACATGCAATATTTATCATGTTGTTTCTATGTACAGCTTATGCACTGGTGACAAATTCCTTGTGTGTCTAATCACACTTGGCCAATAAAGAATTCCAATATCTGTAATATACTTGAAAGAAATTACTTCAAAAAGAACTACCTGATCTGGGCTTCAAAAATCCAAATTACCACAGATGGCAGTCATAAATTATTTCAAGGAGAAAAGAATAGAAATTAAAAAGTGAAACTTAGCGTAGAAGTATAGAATAAATAAATAAATAAATGAAAGATGAAAATATGGGTAATCCTCACTTATGGACCATAATTGGGGCTGGCTGCTCCACTCCTAAGTGACACAGTCATAAAGTGAAGCATCACATGGAAGATGCCCAACTTACAATATCAGCTTCAACTATGGTTGTGAAACAAATCATCATGGTTGTTAAGCATGACATCACATGACCATGGCTTGATAGCTTCTTGATAGCTTCTCCACTGACATTGCTTATTGGAAGCCATTGCAGGTCACAAATGACAATTGGGTAACCGAGGGAGACTGTGACATCATAAACACATGCCGGTTATCTGGTGCCAAATTGCAATCACATGACAGTGGGGATGCTGCAACGACTGCACATTCAAGGTTGTAAATAATCTTTTTCACAACTATTGTACCTTCACACTGCCACTGAGCAAGCAATCAGTAAATGAGGTCTATCTGTAAAAAGATGAGGACCAACTGGGTTGTAAAAATAAAGAAGAGAAATCTATACCCTACCAAAACTTTTGTGTCTGTTTGTAACCTTCAATTGGGTGAAATTGGAAGATATAGGGCAACCATTATTGAACCAAGATAATTCAGATAGGATAACTTACAGGATCCCATGGCTCCCATGGGAATGAAATATGGGAAAGTTGTGGCTGCTTCAATGCCACTCCACCATCTGGCTACATTTCCGAGAAACCCATAGGTTGCACGGCACAAAGAAAGATGGGAAGCTCATATGCCGGCCCTCTTTCCTGCCTCTCTCTGGTGCCTGCACCCAATTGGCTGGGGCAAGGCCTGACAGGTGAGCAGCGAGTGGTTGCTTGGTCCAGAGGTCAAAATATGAAATATCTTAATGGTGGTGGGTGGCAAGAGAAGGATGAGGGAGCGATTCGGATGCCTGCTTGTAAGGTAGGGCTGGCTGGGATGTACCAGCACTCAATGGTGAGCTCTCTTCTTTCCTGGAGGGACGGGGCTCTCAGGGACACATCAGGATGGGAAGCAGGGATACAGTTTTCCTCATAGTCCACAGCTCCCTTTGTTCCATCTCCCTTCAGCAGCGACGCATTTTTGTGGCTCAGCCAAAGAGGAGACGTGATTTCCAATGCTTCCTGCCAGCTGCCCATAAGCAATGTCAACGGGAAAGCTTGTAAGAAGATGGAAGGTCCTCAAGCTCCCACTGCTTGTTTGCACCCTTTCCACTTATTCTGTTCCTCTGTTTAAGTAAGGAAATATCTCCGAAAATATGACCTAGCGAGTCAGAGGTTTTCTAATAGAATATAAAACAGAGAACAGGAGTCACAGCTATAGGGTGGTATTATCTTCAGAGCAGAATGAAGAACATTATAAGAACATGTGAGAAAGTCTGAAGAATTTTGGCACTGCAACAAAATAGCTAACTAATGGGAAACGGTCAGTGTTGGGATTCAGCCGGTTCGCACCACTTCGGCAGAACTGGTAGCTAATTCTTTGTTGCCCAGGCCCAGAATGGACTTCCGGAAGGGGCATCCACACAGAGAACCGGTTGTTCCCATATCTGAATTCCACCACTGGAAACGGTGCAGTTGGAATGATATTGCTGTAATTTGTAACTGTAAGGGACAAGTTAGGAGAGAGAGAGAAAGGTCAGGTTGAAGAATGTGGCTGGAACAATGGTGATGAGGTACTAGAAGATCAAGTCTTGGAAATGTGAAGATAGAAAGAATGGACAGAATAAGGATTGAAGGTCTGAGCATAAATAGTATATCTGAGAAAAAATAAGAGAAATGGGGCGCTTAGGACAGATAAGTGCAAGTAATTAAAAACACGGTATAAGAAATAGGAATAAATGAAAGAATACAAAACTGTTCAGACAAGAAACAAAGTTTATTTTTGTAGTGCACTTTGATAGTAAGCTCTCACTTCTTCAATGACCATCAGTCTGTGTGTCTCATCCAAATCTGTACCATCCCAAAAACTATAACAGCTGTGAGAAGTTTTTTATCCAAATATATATTATTCTTTATACTGTTTCCACCTTCTCCTTAAAATAGTATCAGAATCCACAATGGTGTGAGAATCAGTGTCTCCACTAGATAATTAACAGTCAAACTAAAACTAAGTTAATCAACTAAAATGAGCAAACTTCCTCAAATAAGTTACCCAAGACTAATCCATATATCAGTGGGTAAGGTCTGCAAACACAAACAGAGTTAATTAAATTAGGTCTCTTAAACTGCACGTTCACAAGAATAAACACACACACACACCCCTCAAGTGTCACCCCAGAATCAGCACATGACACCCCAGACAAGCTCCCCCTATAAAAATCTCTACAGCCTGCCCTTAAATGCAAACTGTTTTGCTTTCGGGAATAAATATTTCTTCTTTCCTCACAACTGTTTGGATCTCATTTTTATTTATTCTTGCCCAGCCCCAACTCGAATTGGTACCCCAAATTATTCTTCTGACACAGGGCTCTACAAATTCAGCTGCAACTTGGTGCATCAGGTCAACCGCATTTTATTTTTCCCTTTCGGCAGGGCTCAGGACAAGCCCATCTCTCTATGTTTCTTTTCCTCATACTTCATTGGCTGAATTGTGGTGTGTGAGAAAGGCATGGAAAACTGGGCCTATGTGCATCAACTGGATTTGTTGCGGATTTAAGTTTTGCTAGGTTCAAAGATGGCGTAGTGTGACCTGAATTTCAAAGGCAAAAACATTCTAATAGAATAAAAATTCAACAGGGAAAAAAATAATCCGTAGACCATAATAGGGAAGCATCAAAACATCTGCAGCTGTTTCTTTCTTTTTTTTTATCAAGGTGGGATGAAAATAGCAAGGGAGTTTTAGCTGTTTTAGAATCTTCCAGGGTTTTACTGCAATCTTTCACTGAAAACATTCTTCTTACTAAGGGATTCTAGGGGAGAAATAAGAGGACTGAGGAAATAACAGCAGAACGAACGCCAGATTATCTAGAAAAGATCCTCTAGAACAGGGCTGTCAAATTGCCGGTCCCTGGGCCAGTTGCATCATGTGGAGGACGTGCCCACCCCAGCTCTGGCAATGCAAAAAAAAAAAGTGACAATATGTCACGACACGTCACATGACGTGGCGAGTTTGACACCTGTGCTCTAGAGAAGTGGTCCAGAAAAATATATGAAAAAACATCCTACTTCGATTTAAAATGAAAGCCTTTGAAAACAGTATAAAAAGTAAGATCTTTACTCTGCTACTTTTACTGTCGTGTGACAATAACATGCAGTATTACAACTTTGCCGCCTCCAAGCTCTGAGGTTTTTTTTGGGGGGGGGAGGACAGGAAAGTTGATATAAATGGCTGCCAAGCTTGACCTGTCTAAGGAAGGATCTTCTCATTGGCAAATCCTAGCTTCTCCCGGATATGCCCCAGTTATGCCAGGGTCGTACCTGGCTGGCAATTCTCACTGAGGCATGAAAGGGGGTAAAACAAGCCAGGCACAGTGAAATACAAGCAGACCACAGCAAAAAGAAGCCACTATGTGTGTAGTACGCACAAAACTCATCATCAGCCAAGGTGCTGTTGTTTCCAGCACGTCAGATTTGTTCAGCAAGAGCCAACACTGGGATTCATGATTAGTCTTATGGTCTTTAATAAAAAGTAGCAGTTCATCCACATCTTTTCCAATACTGAGCCAAGCTTTCTATGGCTGTCTGCAGGTGTGGAAGTGCGGGACAGTTATCCCCAATGGTCCCACTTATAAGTTTGCTGGGGTGGGGAGGTATCTCCACATCTTCCTAATAAAAGCAATTTATTTGGCTTTCCAACTTTCTGCTTTAGCCCCTTAAGGGATAAACTGAGATTACACAATATGGCCTTAGGCACTCTTGCTGACATGCATTAGGTAGAAATAGTGGAAAAGTGTAAAGGATTGAAGGAGCTTCTAGTTCAAAGAAATGATGCTTGTCAGTTAAACCCAGGCGCTGAAAACCTGTTCCTTGAGCACCCCGCAATGATGTTCATACTTCTTCTCTGGTTCCTCCTCTGACAAGTCGTACACACACACACACACACACACACACACACACATAATGTTTGTTAAGCATTCAGAATACACTTGCTTAGTCCCAGACACGGGACAAATCTTATTTCCTGTTTCAGCCTAGCCCAAGGCCATCTACAGGCAGTAGCCACAGCAGTGGCAGCTCATATTTGTGTAAATTTTTTTGGCTTGCTAACAAAGAATAAAGGGAGACCGATATGATCATTTCAAACTTATTTGTTCTCATCAATCAGCCATACCCTTCTATATGCTGGAATGGTCAGACACTGTGCGCTATTAGGGGGAGTTCCCAGGATTCCCCATAAGGTACTTACGCTGATGGAGAGCACCGGGCCCACTTTATACATGGAGTAACGATCAGTCCCAGCACAAATATCTTTCAAGTCATTGTCCTCCCCTTTGTGTCCAAGTTCTTTCTGCATGAATTGAGCAAAAGCTTTCATTCTGTTGGGGCTTCCTCCCACACAGACAAACTGCAAAAGGATGATAAGGGTATCAGCCCGTATAGCAACAACAACTCTCCACCTACTGCTGCTAAGCTGTCAAAATGGTTTTGTACATTTTTATATCCAAAAGGAGATCATACTTGAAAGCATGAAGTAAAAGATGGTCCTGATCCACTTGTGCAATGGGGACACAAGAGGTCCCCGCTGATGAGGATTTGATCAGGATCATCCCATGGAATTTAATCATTGTGCGACTTAAGAGCAGAATATAACAAGTTGATTTTATTTTTGTCATGATATTGGAAGACCTAAATCAGGGGCGAGCAATTTGGGGAAGTGGGGGTTGAGCCTTCTTTATTTTTTAAAACAGTGTTTTGGCTCAAGTACTGTCACAAATGGCTGGTTTTACATTTTCAGCCAGAGGTTCAGGGTACAGATTTTAAAACTAATTTACAGTATTTATTATTTTTTAATCCCACTTTCATTATTACTCCTTCTTCCTCTTCTTTTCTCACAACAGCCCTGTGAGGTGGTCTGGGCCAAAAGAAAGTGACTGGCCCAAGTTCACTCAGCTGGTTTTCCTGCCTTTGGCAGGACTAAAACTCGCAGTCTCCTGATGCCTTCACCACTAGCCAAACTGGCCATGCAAAGTAAACATATAGCTAATCAATACCATTTTGATGTACACCACCTAGAATTGCTTCTGTGAGATGGATAACCATATAAATCTGATTAATAAATAATAAATCCATTTTACAACTGAATTTCAGCAGTGTAATCTTTGAAGGTGTGTGGGGCACTGCCAAAACAAGTCTGGGGAACTATGGGTCATTAGATAGCCACCCAGGCTGTATCCCACTGAACTTTGCTATAAGAAATGCACAATTTCTATTGAAAGGAGCCCTTCACCAGTTGTGAGGGTCTAGTAATCTACTATCCATGAATAAAAAAATTGAAATGCTTTGTCTCCTGCAAGAATATTCAGTGAAGTGAAACAGGAGTATGGATAATGTTATGTCCTGTATATTATTTGATTCAGTAAAAGGGGCTGGAGGGAGAAGAAAGAAAAGAGGTGCAGGCCTAGTATTAGATCTCCCCTATATATCTGGTTCTGCATTGACTACATTGTCTCTGGAATTCTGCCCACATTTTGAAGGGACAAGTGGCACAACAACCAAAAATGCATCTGGATTTCACATCTGATGTGCAATGTCTGCATTTTGTATCTCAATTTTGTCCCCAGTCCAAAATGCCTTATTTGCAGCGACTGTAATTTTCAGCTGAAAATAAACCCAGCAAAATAAGCAAGCATTGCATATAAACTGCAAGTAGTTATTTATGCTAGAAACAAAGTCGAACCAGATGCTGAAGTACTGTGTGGTCTGCTCTATTATTTCAAGAAGGGTGCAAAATTCTACACGTGCAGTCAGGAACTGCAAGCGTACATGCATGTGGAATGTTGGATGGAAAAAGAAGCAAAAATCACTTGTGAATTGAGATGATAACTAATCAAGGCAAGGAAATGCTTTGAATAGTTCCCACTGAAACCAATTAAAAATTTATCTTAATATTTCCATTATAATCAATGAGGTTTTAAATACTTACAGCAGCTTGGGTTCCACATGTTCTCCAGAAACAAGAAATTCATTGGGCTTTTTCTTATACAGCACAAATAAGCATTTCTGAAGCAAGGCAATTTTACTTTATTTAAAATAAGATTTAGTGAAAATTTTACAGGGAACATAAAAATTAATACAAACTAATAAAGAGTAAAAGCAATGTAGAAAGGAATAAAGAGGAAATAAAAAACAAGAATAGAGAAAAAGAATAAAAAGAAACAGAAAGAAGAAGCGTCCAACTTCATTTGCAGCAAAAATATAATAGTAAAAATTATCTCTTACTCTATAATTACATAAGGAAGCTCACACTTTACTTTTATGCATTTTTTGTAATCATCGACGCCACAAATCATAAATGCATTTTTCCTGTTTTATGTATAAAGTCTATACTGTAAGGGTTTTCCATTCAGTCAAAAGTGTAGATCCTTTTCTTTTTCTGATCAAAGAGGTTAATTTAGCCATCACTGAGGACCAAGGCAAATTTCTAACTGGAATTCATTTGTTGAAGACCTTTAGATAACAGTCTTATGCAAAAGACTGCATAATGTATCTTCAATTTAAAGGACTACTTAGGGAAAACACGTCAGTTAACCAAAAGGCATGTTAATATTAAATGTTTGTAATTAATGTATTTTTATGCCATGGACATAAATTTGCATCATTTGTGTTAGGGCAATTGTCCAGATGGGTTTTAAAACTGATAGACATCCATTATTTTGTTTGTATGGGGGCGGGGGGGGATCCAAATGCAAATTTAATCCATTACACCCAAGGTTCTATAAATTACAGGGCAAATAATTGAGATTAAATTGCAAAAGTTAAAAAAATAGGGCTATCAAATTTGGGCCTCAAAAATCTGGATGACCAGAAGATGACCGCAAAAATAGACTTTTGTGTATCTCTTTGCTTCATGTAGATGTATTCACTTCAGATCTGCTCATCCTAGCAGAGACGCAGAGCCTGTCAGTTCTTAACATCTCCAGTTAAAAAGATTAGATACAAAAAGTGGCCTATCAGGATTAATAAACAAGTATTATTTTTATATGTCAGAATATCACTTCCTAAACTCTCATTTTTTTCTCTTGTCTGGGAATTCTGTTCCTCTGAAATGTGAACCAGTATCAAATTTGGAGCCCAGATTTTTCTTTCTGAAAGTTTTCCACGAGACTAGACACACTTTGCAATATAGTTGGTGTTAATTTATCTGAAACTATCCCTAAGCAGCTTTGGAAGTGGCATCAACAGAAATCAGGCTCTTCTCCTTGGCAAGAGAAATGGGAAATGATACTAGGATGAGTCAATTGCCACCATGCATTGTTTTGGAACTGGAGCCAGAGAAACTACCTCCGGGGAAGAATTTAGCCCATCAAACCGGCTTTGTTTTCTCAATCTCCTTCCTTCACTGGGAAGAGAAGGGTAAATTGCCCATAACTGTGGCTGCAGCGTACTTTTTGAGCCACTTTGCCGAATAGCACAGACTATTCCCTTAGGACCTTTAACTCATCTCTGAAGCTTGCCTGCGGTTTTGGTAACAAAAAAAGAAAGAGTAAAAAGAAAAAAGAAGAGCAGCAAGAGCAGAAGGGAACGTGTTCAGAAAAGCTGTTACCTTTATGTCTCCAAACATGGCTGGCAGGTTGTGTGTTTTGGTTCCTAAATCTAAGTGGTAAAGGATGTCTTCCTCCATTAAATCCAAGTGAGGGTTCTTAACGTAAACAAATGCATTCCTAGGAAAGCAACATAAAAAGAGAAGGAAGAAGGAAAATTGCAAGGTAACACATGGCAACCCAGGAATTCAGGTGAAGTTGTATACCAAACGAATGACCCATTGGGATCCCCATATTAAAATAACTTACCTTATGTCCGGCCAGAACTTGAAAAGAACATTCAACGTAGCACAGTATTTAAACAAAATGATCCAGTTAAGATCTGCATATGTGGGACTGATTGGGGTAGATTGTAAGGGCGACTCCGAAATATAATGTTACCATATTTTATCTATATCTTAAATTTGTATTTTATTACTATTTTAACTTAAATTGTATTTTAATTCCATTTTAAATTGTATTTTATCAAATTCCATTTCGGATTGTTTTTATCTAGTTCCGGTGACGGTTTGTTGCTGGAACTTTGTACTTTGATATGGCCCAAGGGCTAATCAATAAAGTTGTTGGTATTAATTATAGGTGAAGTTGTAAACTGCCTGCTTATATATTAATAATGCTAAGGTTGGAGCGGGAAACAGAAGACGGGGCCAAACAGGCTCTTTCCAGACGATCAGTTTTTTCGTACAATAAATGTGTCACTATTGCCCGCTTGGTATGCTGACTGCAAACCTCTTGCCTGGAGGTTGAGGTTCTTGGTGTCCTGCAGCAATATGTTTTATATTCAGGAAGTGGCATTTTCCCCTCCTTTCCCTTCACTGGGGTCTTGTGTTTGCCTTCTGAAATGACTTCGTGTGACTGTTAATAGACACATTCCTTATGGTTTGTGAGGCCATTAATAACAATCACATTGCCATTTAGTTCTGCAATCTTCTTTATTGTCTTCACAATGTCACCAGTGGTGGTATTCTCTTGTGGTGCTCAGAAAGAACAGAACAGAACAGCCTGCTAGATCAAACCAAGCCTTTGTCTGTTCTAAAGCACACCCCCCCCACAAAGACATAGGACTGCTGGAGTAAAGGACACTCAGCCACTCCGTATATAAGCAGCCTCATTCTCACATTGTGTTTCTCACGTCCGCTCAATCAGAGATCTCATAAATAAAGCATGAAGGTGCTAGCCATCTTCTGGTGCTGACCTCCAGCAGCTACAATTTAGTTTAGGGTGTGCTGTCTCTGAACACTGAGTTTTGCCATTTTATTTTTCCATGCCCTGCCAGGTATTTCTGGAAACTCAATATATCTGGTGGGAAGGGGAAGTAAACATTCCTTTGTTAAGCTAGCAGCTACATGAACACACACACACACACATATATATGTTAAATGTTTGTTAAGTATTTAGAATGCACTTGCTTAAGTCCCAAACACGGGACAAATCTAACAGAGAGAGAGAGAGCCTGTGGCCTAGGGGTTAAATCAACTGCTTGAGAGGCAGTCAGCCCAGGTTTGAATCTCAGAATGGTATGGCTGACTGATGAGAACAAATACGTTTGAAATGATCATATCGGTCTCCCTTTATTCTTTGTTAGCAAGCCAAAAAATTTACATTTTTTTTCCAGCTTCTTAATCCAGTTTACTGCTGTGGGATTCCTAATCATGGTCTATCCAAGTACTAGTCAGGTCTGATTATATTTTCCGTGTATAAGATGCTGTTTTTTTCCTGCAAACACCCTCTTCAAAAATCAGGAAAAATAATGGTAACCTCCGCAGCCCAGGGCACGCCTGTGTGCGTTGCCATGCCACCTGGTGCAGGTGTCAAGCCCCTGTGGGCTGCCACTAATGGGAGAGGGGAGGGAGCAAGATCTTCGGCTGGCCGAACTTGCGGATTTGCTGGCTCAGCTTTTTGGTGCTCCGCTGATCAGCGCAGAGAGTGTCTTATACAAGGGTGCGTCTTATAGATGGAAAAATATGGTAGTTCTTTTTTGTATTATCCAAGTACCAGAGCATTTTATTAGCTGGAATAAAAGAAACATGGGCTCCCTACTTTACTGGATAGCAATAGCACTTAGATGTACTGTATATACTGCTTCATGGTGCTTTACAGTCCTCTATAAGTGGTTTAGAGCAGGGGTGTCAAACTCACAATGTCACGTGACGTGTCGCAATATTGATATATTTCCATTGTCGACAATGGGGTGGGCGCAGTTTCGGCATGACGCATCTGGCCTGCAGGTCAGCAGTTTGACACCCCTCGTTTAGAGAGTCAACAATATTTTACCAACCTGGGAAGGATGGAAGGCTGAGTCAACCTTGAGCCCCATCAGGATTGAACTTGGATGTTTCCAAAGTGATGCTGAACAGCCTGTCTTAGAGCTACATTAATTAAATTATCCTTTAAGCTATTCAGAAGATGACAAATTGTATTTTTAAAAATATAGTTCAGCCTCACATTAAACTCCTTAATGTTTCTTCCCTACATATGTAATATGTTGAAATAATGCTATAGCTGGACATAATGAGATCCTAGAGTTAAACATTCTTCAACTTTCTTGAAACACCAACACACACACACACACACACACACACACACACACAACATACATACTTCCATCCCTTTTAAATAATTCTTCCAGAGATCTACTAAAATATGAGATAGTATTTTCTGATTAAATTCATTTTTTAATCATAGAAACCCATATTGAAGAAAAATAAAAGGGAATGCTTAGCTTCATGAGGAGATAAATGGAAGACAAAAGGATTACTCAAGAATAAGAGAGAAAGCCAACAAAGGTTTAAAATGAAAAAAAAACTGCTCAAGAGTAAGAAGCAACAAGACAAAAGAGAAATAACAGACAAAACATATCAGCTAAAAGAGTAAGATACAACAACATACGGTAATTAAGGGATAACTCATGAGACAAAAGACCCATGAACAATTCTACCACTTTTTAGCTTCTTATTCTTACTTACTTTGTATTCTAATTCTTTTATTTTGATTTTGTAAGCTGTCCAGAGCCCTGTCAGGTTTGGAGAGTCAAATCAATTTCATAAACAAAAAATTACTTGAGGTGTTTCTTCCCCCTCAATCTCTGTGTCCAGCTGACATGTCTGCTAGCACATCAGGATTGGGAGAGCCAAAGAGGTTATGAGCAGCCAGTTAGATCTGGATCAGAACCAAGAGAATGCAAACCTACCAGGTGTGGCATTTGTTTCAAGATCAGCTGTGGCTGAGCATCCTTGCCAAGGAAAGACTTTAATTGTGTTATGTAGGTATTAAGCTTATATACTATCTCAGGCATGTCAAACATGTGATGTCACATGACGTCATGCAATATAGTGCGGTTTTGGCATGACGCATCCACCCTGCAGGCTGGCAGTTTGACATGTCTGTACTATCTCATTGAAGGAGCTTCAGTCATTTACAAATACTGTTAGGATGGATGAATGAGACACTGATCAAATCTCTGGACACTGAGGTCCCAGGACCTTGACTTCAATATTTGCTCTAGTACACAGTTATTCTTATAGTTGTAAAATTGTATGGCTGTTGTTTTAATGACTGTAATAAAGCATGCTATCATTTTATTTTGATCTGAATCAAGAGAGGTGTATAGTCTGTTCATATGCAGCAGAAGGGTCTTGGGCAGTGGTGGGATTCAGCTAGTTCGCACCAATTCAGCAGAACCGTTAGCTAATTTTTTGTTGCCCAAGCCCAGAATGGATGTCCGGAAGTGGCAATCCACACAAAGAACAGGTTGTTCACATATTTGAATCCCACCACTGGTCTTGGGGCTTACTGGTTGGGAAGGGGTACATCCTGAAGCCCTCTGTTGGTTGGAGGTTTTAATAGCAGGCTGAATGACATTTCTAGGAGCTGGAAAAGATTCTACCTGGCAAATCTCTGGGGGATTCAGCTCACAAATCCACGACTGGATCCAATATTATATTTGAGATTATGTAGTTTCATGGAGGCACCATTGACATTTTTTTTTAAAAAATCCATTAAAAAGAAGTTTCCCTTTTTTTCCCTAATGGCTATATTGCCTGGGGGGTGGTGGCACCCCACAAAAATCCAAAGTGATTAACATTTCTTCAACTACACTATCTCCTCTTGCAGACTGACCATTTTAAAACTTCTTATAGCATTTATTACTTTCGTACATCATTTTTTTTCTTGGACACTAACATCTATAGCATTCATTTCAATTCCATCCTTTAACAGATCATTATCCTTCCCGTACAGATCTCTGAAATTTCTAGGATTCTGTTTAACCTCATATCACTTGAAATGTTTTTTTTTACATGTCCTGGCTTCAGCAAAGGGAGAAAATATCCATGCATTTGGTAAGCAAAGTGCAGGCACGAAGTGGGTGGTTCGTGTGAGGCTTGAAAGAATGTCAGGAAAGCTGACAAGGAATGAGCCAGAGGCTTGGCTAGGAACAGCAACAGTGATAGCACTTAGACTTGTAAGCCACCCTACAGTGCTTTACAGCACTCTCTGAGCAGTTTAGAGAGTCAGCATATTGTCCCCAACAATCTGGGTCCTCCTTTTACCGACCTTGGAAGGCCGAGTCAAATTTGAGCCAGTCAGGATCAAACTCCTGGAAGCTGGAATGCAGAGTTAGCCTGCAATACTGCATTCTAACCACTGCGCCACCATGGCTCATAATATGCCAAAATCAAAAGGAAGCAGGAATCAAGAACAGGAATTCAAGAAGTCAGATATCAAAATTGTTTCCAGCAATGGAACACGGTCCCTGCACAGTTTATATCTACTCCCCTCTAAGTATGCACAACTGAGGCTCTTTCTGCTCAGCGGGTGCCAGTATTATGGCACTGGCTTGCTTGTAGAGCTAGCGTTTTGCCACTTGCCCGTAAGGCAGTTACTTTGCCAGAGTGCAGAATCCTCGTGCTAGGGAAGTTTGCCCTGTTTCTTGGAGCCTGGCTTTGAGGATATGACAGTTTTATTTTTAATTCTATTTTTTCTGCTGGAAGGTGTTTAGCCCTCTTCATGCAATTCCAAACCTTTTTTTTTATTTATCAAAATAATTGCACATTGTCTGTCTCTTTCAATGTGAACTATTTCCACATCTTTTTTTCTTTATTTAATCTCCGCTTTATGTCAATTATCTTGGGGGAATAATCTATCTTTAAATATATTTTTATATATTCATATAGAACGTATACTTTCTCTTCCTGTAATCGTGTTACTTTTACTCTAGTTCCCCGTTTCCTTTTCTTCAATGGCTGTTTTCCCCATTGCAGCATCCATTCCTGAAAAAAAATAATCATCTGTTCCACATTCAGAACCTCAAATTACCGTGAATGCTTCACTAATTGCTTCTATTTTTCATCACAATTAAATCAACCATCTTTTATATGTATTCTTGTCATGCATAAATACGAATGAGTTTTTTTTCATAAACTACATGTTCACAATATACTTTTTTCTACTAGATATTCATCAAATTGTCATCATCTTCATTCATTCATTCTTGGATCTTCTCTCAATAGTCACTTCACTTTTTCCCCCCTATCTGCCTCATTGCTATAATGACTTTTTGTCATCTAGCAGAATTATTTCCCCCTTGGGTTGAATTCATTCAGAATTTTGCCATTTTCCCCACAACTCATCCTTGGTTCTTTCATTATCTTTATTCACTGGGGCATAATATACAACCACTAGCAATTTATAGATGTTTACTTTCATACATATTACATCAATGATACCAATTCATACTTTTGGACAGACATTTTAGTCTTTTTATTCAAAGTTATACCTATACCTTAGCTTTTCTGTCTATATTCTTCTACTTCACTCTACAAGATGAGATTGTCTTCATTCAAATCTATTATATTGATCTTCTTCCTCATAGACATAGAAGAGATCTATTTTTTTCTTTCATTTTTTTTCATAATTCGTGTTTTTTTTACTGCTTCTCGTATGTAGTTTGCAGTCTTCCATATTTATTTATGGTATGGCTATCACCAATTGGCCCATAGATTTTGACCTCATTCATCCAAGATGGCTTTAGTCAATCAAGGTTTTTACATAATGTTTTTAGCAAGATAGAGAATGTGTAGATTAGGTTATCAGTCTTGTTATAACTGGAGCACATTCAACTTTAAAAATAAAAACAGATATATGTAGAGAAAGCCAGCATAGAAATCTTCCTGAAGAGATGTAATGGATATGGAGTAGAAGTAATAGGGATAAGTGTTCATATAGTTTAGCTACTCATTAAGTTAAGATACAGATAATAAGTCTATGTCTAAGGATCTATTTGGGAATTTATATCTTTTGAACAACTTGACATAGTGATCAAGTCTGTTGATAATGCCAAAAAGTGATTAAAAAAAGAAATAGGGTTCCAAATCAGAAAAAAAAATGAAATAGTAAATTGGTTTCAGCGTAAGTACATTTTAATCGTCATAAGACATGAATTTGCATGCACAATAACTGGAGCTAGGCTAGTGATCAGAAAAGGAATTTTAATTATGATAGAGAGTTCAATGAAAATGTTAATGCAGGATGTGGTAGCTGTGACAAAAGGTTAATTATACACTAAGAAACATTAAAAAGAGATTTCAAAACTTTTGGGACAGCTATATTTGAAATTCTACTAGCAGTTCTTTTAAGCCTACTGGTAAAGACTCCTTGAGTTGAGTTCATCCCCTAGTGACTATGTGGATATATTCATGTAGTTTTCTTGATAACAATTTGGGAGAAGTTTTCTATTGCTACATCTGGTATGTTTTTTAAACTTCCCAGTCTAGCCTACAGATGTGAGATTTCACTATGACCCAAGTATTAAGTCCAAATCTTAACATTTTTTGAGATCCGGTCACTTCAGCTAGAGACTGCCACCTGCTGGGGCTGTAAATAGTTAGGGGAACACAAAATGTAGATAACATAAAATGTATAGGGAATCATTCTGTTGTACATTCAGATGTATCACATATCAAATGTATTCAAATGAATATATATAAATATAAAATTATTTGGAGTGGATCCTTTGAGCATGTTGCTTGCAAAATATGGCTTAGTAATCGCCAAACCAATGTGAATGTTGTACAAGTAGTTTTTGAAGCATACCCATTGGACATCAATGCTCTACAAGCCATCAGGTAGTCTATTATTATTGTTTGACTTACTCTTCTCAGCACTACAGCCCTTTCCCAGGGGCAGTTCAAATTAAAATGTCATTTAGATTCAATTGTTTCAATTTGTGCTATTAAATCAGTCAATAGATACTTCAGTTCTTTCATTCTAATAGTTGTAATAGTTGAATTACAATTCAAGTATTGTATCCCTTGTTAAAATGATAATATAGATATACAGTGATATATTTTTGTTATTAGAAATCTCCTCTTTAGATACTTCTCATAAAATTATCGTAATATTTTCCCTTGTCCTCTTGATTAAAGGTTAAATTTTGCTCTATGTTTAAATTAAAATTATATTCAGAAGACTCAAGTTTCTGATTGCATCCTCCTTCCAATTATAATTGCAAATGGAAAAACTTAACTTTGTAAGAATGTAGGCCCTTGTTTAGTTATTAAAAGAAAATTAATACATTAGGTCTTTTGAAAAAATCAGTAGCAGTTCACTTGTATGCAGTAAAATTTAAGTACTTAAGCTGGATTAGAACTACAGAGAGATCAAAGTAATTCACAAAAACATAATGCTGTGCTGATAGGAAAGAAGGAATCTGTCAGTTTTACTTTCTCCCATATTAAAAAAAATAAATCTTGAGTTTTGTCTCTCCTAATTGTAAAGTAATGTGCAAATCCTGGAAAATGTTAATATATAGGAAAGGAGCAAATGAAATTACATCCATTACAGGACTTTCTGCGCACCTACTACATAACTATTAAAGAGAAATAGCTTTTGAGAAAAAAATATCTGGTAGCAACACAAATTCTGCATAACGTAGTACTGAATATACAGTAGTCCTCAACTTACGACCACAATTGACCCCAAAACTTTTGTTGTTAAGTGAGACATTTGTTAAGTGAGTTTTGCCCCATATTACGACCTTCCTTGCCACTGTTGTTAAATGAATCACTGCAGTTGTTTAGTTACGAACACAGTTGGTAAGTGAATCTGGTTTCCGCATTGACTTTGCTTGTCAAAAGATGATCCCATGACCCTGGGACACTGCAACCGTCATAAATATGAATCAGTTGCCAAGCGTCTGAATTTTGATCATGTGACTATGGGGATGCCGCAACATTTGTAAGTGTGAAAAACTTTTTCCAGTGCTGTTGTAACTTTGTCACTAAATGAACTGTTGTAAGTCGACAACTACACCTGTACAAGGGTTAAATTCCTTTAGAATGAGACAGACAAAATCTTCTGCCCATCAAAATAAATCTATCAGATCTGGTTTTCCACACATTTTGGATTTTGTTTTTTTTGTTTTTTTTAAAAAAAAACATTTCCCTCTGGAGTAATTTACCGTATTTATGAAAAAAAATATTTTTTTAAAAGTTCTTAAATGAAGCAAATGCTCACAAGTGGACCACCCACAGCAGGTGCTTCTTAGGCACTGCTGTTTAGGTTCAGGGTTCAAAAGGCTTACCTGCTGTGCTTTTCTTTTCCAATGTTCACGTGCTGGTCGGAATTGACTAAAAAGTCCGTCATGCCGTCCATCTTTCACAGCCTCCCAGCAAATGTAAAGCCTTCGCAAATTGCAGAAATCACATACAGGATTGGGGGGGGAGGGGGGGGGTTGTACCAGGCTTTGTATCTTGCTATGGCTGTTTTGCTGAAACGATAAATCAAAGTCTGTGTTTGCAGCTCAAGGCAAACTAGCTCACCTCCTCCTCAACTGCTTTGCCAAGTTGTATCGAAATTCCCCTCAGCCGATCATCTAAGATTGGCTGTTTTTGAAGGTGGGGTACTCCAGCCCCAAAGTTTTCCCTAGGCCTCATTACTGTCCTTGGAGAAGATGAAGGTCAGGGCTGATTAACCTCATGTTACTCTTTGACCAGAATTCCACATTTGTATTTTGGCAGCCCTCCGTGTGTGTGTGTGTGTGTGTGTGTGTGTGTGTGTGTGTGTGTGTGTGTCTGTGTCTGTGTGTGTCTGTGTGTGTGCTGGTGGTGGGGGAATGCTACTGAGGCCACAGGTTGCTGCCTTGTTTTCATAGGTGGGTCTCTTACCCAAGAGAGCCAGCCTGGTGTAGTGGTTCAGGTGCTGGCCTAGAAACCAGGAGTCAGTGAGTTCTAGGCCTGTGTTAGGTAGGAAGGCCTATGGGGATTTGCTTAACCAAAGAGGAAATGAGGTTGTAAGTCTATTGTGATCATATGATATTTCACGCAGTGATGAGGGCACTTGGAGATGGAGTTATCTGTCCCAATTGTGGCCACTAACAAGAATTACTTGTATTTACTTATTTGAATCCTAAATATTCTGAAACTCTTCAGCCAATTAAGATTGTTTCAATACCAGCTTCCAACTGATTAACCTCATGTTACTCTTTGACCAGAGTTCCATATTTGTATTTTGGCAGCCCTCCTTGTGTGTGTGTGTGTCTGTGTGTGTGTGTGTGTGTGTGTTTGTGTGTGTGTGTGTGTGTGTGTGTGTGTGTGTGTTGTGGGGCGGGAAATGCGACTGAGGCCACAGATTGCTGCCTTGTTTTCGTAGGTGGGTCTCTTACCCAAGAGAGCCAGCCTGGTGTAGTGGTTCAGGTGCTGGCCTAGAAACCAGGAGTCAGTGAATTCCAGGCCTGTGTTAGGTAGGAAGGCCAGCTGAGTTACTTTAGGCCTGACTCCCTCTCTCAGCCCAACCCACCTCGCAGGGTTGTTGTTATAGGGGAAAATAGGAAGAAGGAGCTTGAGCTTGAACTATATATATAAAAAGTAGGATTAAAAAGCCAATAATAATAATAACGAGAAGAAATACAGTAAACGCAGGAGATAAACAGATGTAATATGTGCATAAGCGTGACGCTGGCTGAGCTGGGCAAAATGCCAAGCTTTACACAAACACCAAGTTACTTTTTAACTTACATCGATTTCCGTTTCATCTGTCAAACTGAGGCCTCAACATAAAGTTACCAGTCTCAGCTGATTTGAGGGCTCCCTCTTACGCAGCCAAAAATATACAGTGACCCAAACGGTGTTGATTTTCCTCGGCACAATTTTGGATTGACTACTGGCTGTAAAATCCATTTATTTTCTGCACATTGTTTTTCAAGGCCAGTAGAACAAATGTATCTTTAGTCATGGTTTTCTGAAACCTTTTGGACCCCTAACACACAATTTAGCACTTTCCAAACGAGGACTATTTTCAGCAGAG
Organism: Vipera ursinii; assembly: GCF_947247035.1. Classification (NCBI taxonomy): domain Eukaryota; kingdom Metazoa; phylum Chordata; class Lepidosauria; order Squamata; family Viperidae; genus Vipera; species Vipera ursinii. Next base: position 148,660,599 of record NC_139512.1, on the reverse strand, counting down.
GTAGTTTCTGGTGTTGTCTGGCCCAATATTCTGCAGTGGTATAATTTAGTCACAAATTGTTTAAATTTAAAAACTGTGAAGTGGGTGGAATATAAGGAAGCTCTCAGCTTCCATGCAACTCTAGAGCCAATCCACAGTGTTGTACATTTGCCTAGGAACGTGACAGCATGGAGACTTTGAGACTGTAGGGAAATTTTTCTTACCCTTTAATGCCTCCTGAGTATGAATCTCACGCTCAAAATCCTCATAATGAGTGGCTTTTGAGGAGATAGAAATGAAGCTGATTTGTGAGAAAGAGACTTTCTGGGGTTTGATAGGCTAAAAGTTTCAAAATGAACCAATACATGGCTAGTTCCTCCATGAAAGGATCCTATATTTGTAATAACAGTAAATTCAATAAAGAACAGTAAGAAAGGCTTAAGAAAAGGTCTGTTATCTACCCTTTTTTGTTAGTTAACCCTGCATATCTTGCATCAACCAGTGGAGCTAAAAAAAATAATCTTAGGCTTCCCCAGTAACAGAGCTGGGCATTATATGACCCACTAGCCATATCCAGCCCTTTGGCTGTCCCTGTCTGGCCTGTGATGTTGGCGGTGGTCCTATTGCTTTGGCCCTCCACAAAAGTCCCACTTTCCCCTGGGAAAATCAATTGCCCATCTCTGCTCAGTAAGGTGGCTAAAGATCACATCTGGGGGGAGTGCTAATTAAAAGTGCTGATAGCATTTTGTAAACTTCACAAAAACGGGAACCTCCCATATAGGTAGTGCTTATTTAACATCTGTTTTAAGCTAGGACATTAAAAAAATAGCTTTGTGACAAATCCTCACGTTTTCAACTATCTCACTGTTCCATGATTACATGAGCAGCTTTTGTGCATTTTCCAACTGGCTTTTGACAAACTTAATAGAGAAGGTAGAAGTAAAATCATACACCACAGTCGTATAATGTTTTGCTCAGCAATTATGGGGATTTACTTAACCAAAGAGGAAATGAGGTTGTAAGTCTATTGCAATGATATGATATTTCACACAGTGATGATGGCACTTGGAGATGGAGTTATCTGTCCCAATTGTGGCCACTAACAAGAATTACTTGTATTTACTTATTTGAATGCTAAATATTCTGAAACTCTTCAGCCTGTTAAGACTGTTTCAATACCAGCTTCCAACTGAACAACTATTTATTTTCTCAGCATTTTAAAAGCCAAGAGTATTTTAAGAACTGTACTGAATTACTACAAATTGCTATTTAATTGATTGATTGATTGATTGATTTGTTTCTGCAAATAAATGCACCACCCATTCTTAATGTTTCTTTGATGTTTACAAAAATATAATTAAATAAAACAAGGTAGAACACCAGCATCACAAAGGATGTTTAGCCCTGAAATGTCGGAGTAAAATTGCTTTCATTTCTCCAAGGCTGTAATCAGGAAGAGGTCCACTTTAACTTGAAAGCCTACTTTTGCTATAGAAAAATCAGAATTATAATCTTGCTACCAGGAAAGCAAAATCTTCAAAATCTTCTGATACAGAGCTTCTGAAGGCAGTAGGATTTTTGCATGCCTTCCCTGTCAGGTCCAAAAGTTCTTACCTCCTACTCTTCTAGTTACTTATCCTCTACCTGGCTTAAGAGTACATGTTCTGCTTTCTGGTCCCAGTCCCATTCTTCATCTCTGGGGAATGGCAGGAACTGCTCTAGCATCTTCAGTTCTAAGGTCTGAGTTTTGATATGTCTTCCCAGCTCCAGCTGCTACAGGGAACCTGAATGAAGTCTGCTGCTGCAAGGTCCTTTGGTTTCCTAGCCAGCACTGTTTTCTCCACACCAAAAGTCATCTTCTTGGTTCTCCTTCAGGACTGTCCTTTCTTTCATTCTATGCAAGGTGAGAGCCTCCTCTTTCTGGTTCCTCAGCTATTTGACTTTGGGCATCCATTCTCTTCCTGTGGTCAAGAGCATTCCCTACCTTGTTCCAAACCAATGTTCAAGGCCATCATAGAAGGGTCTTGCTTGATCTCTCATTAGTCACAGCAGATAGATTCAAAAAAAAATTATTGGGAACTGATTATAATTACAATAATAAAATATAATGTTCCGAAATACCTTGAGGTTTTTTTTTGAGAAAATCACAAAATTACAGCAATGAGAATAGTTGTTGTTAGTTGCGAAGTCGTGTCTGACCCATCGCGACCCAATGGACAACGTTCCTCCAGGGCTTTCTGTCCTCTACCATCTTCTGGAGTCCATGTAGGCTCACGCCTACGGCTTCAGTGACTCCATCCAGCCACCTCATTCTCTGTTATCCCCTTCTTCTCTTGCCCTCAACCTTTCCCAGCATTAGGCTCTTCTCCAGTGAGTCCTTCCTTCTCATTTGGTGGCCAAAGTATTTGAGTTTTAGCTTCAGGATCTGGCCTTCTAAAGAGCAGTCAGGGTTGATCTCCTCTAGGACTGACCGGTTTGATCACTTTGCAGTCCAAGGGACTTGCAGGAGTCTTCTCCAGCACCATAGTTCAAAGGCCTCAATTGTTTGGCTCAATGAGAATATACCAGAAGCTATTTCCTCATACTTTTGTTCAGAAATGTACATCTTTATTTTTTAAAAAAATCGTGTTATGGGAATAGTTTTTGTTGCTTCTTGTTTGTTGTTAGTTAAGCAAATAACATCAGGCTTCTACTCCATGCAATAGTCTTGTATATAGTTCTTTGGGAGTAAGTGCCACTCAGACAAGTAAGTGTTTTCCAAATTTCCTTAATACTAAACCTGGACAGACAGACAGGCAAGCAAGCAGATAGATGATAGAGCCTTGCTTTAGCAAAGATTCAACTTTCAGGCTCAGTAGGAACAACCATGCCGGGTGAAGTGACACTGCAAAGTTTCAGAATGCTTCAGACTCTTGTAAGGAGAGTTAAGGCCAAGATGAGAAGCCTATCTCCTTTCAGTAATAAATCCTGGGAAAAGTATCTTCATTTTTGGTGTATAAGAGAATGGTGGATTATTTGGTACAGAAGAGTAACTTTTAGCATAGGTGTAGATACATTCCTAGAAAGGTAACGAGTTTCATAGGCTACATTCTTCCTTCTGTTCTTTGCTCTCCTGCTTTGGACAAAGCTAGATAGAATTCCAAGATGGCTTTGTATACAAAGTAGACCTGAGGGGAAGGTGTTTCTCCTGAGACTTTTTGTATTCAGGGACAGTACATGGAGTACTTGTGTAACCCAGATTCCTTCTTTCTCATATTCTGCTCTTGGAGGGATCAAGAATCCTCAAATCCTGTAAGTGCCTTCAGGATCTCCTTTTCTGAGAGTTATGGAGTGGCAACTCCTAAAGTAAGCCTGGTTTAAACTTTAACTTTGCTGTAATTTTTATTCTTCCTGTATATCTAATATGAAATGAAATGATCTGTCAACTGTAAGTTTATCTTTTTTATGAGGAGTTCTGCACAAAATTAACCCAGAGAAAATATCAGTACTAATTTACGGAGAATATTTAGTATGGGAGAAGTTTGTGCTGCAATACAAAAGTCAATTAAAGTCAAATTCACTAAAATAAAAACCAAAAAACTGAAAAACATTTCTACAGCATGTAATGGGATGGTATTTTAAGATTCCAATGAAACAAATAAGCAAAACATAATGAAGTTAGAAGAAAAAAACTCTTTTTGCATATTAAAAAAACACCTATTAGGCAAATTCAACTATACCCTGATGCAATTTGGAGATTTGATTTAAGTTTGTGATTCAGGATTCAACAACAAACTAATTCAATTCATGCTACTATAAGATTTGATTCAGAAAAATGATGTGTACTGTATCTTTAGGCTCTAAAAGAGAAATTTCAAAACATCTGAAGATGCTTTGTTTTGGCAAAATGAAATGAAAACATCAGCTGTGGAGGCAGGTAATCTGAGGTTAAAATGGTTTTTGCTGCTTGGAGATTTCTATTTAAAATCAATCAATCAATCAATCAATCCAAAAGCTATAATGGGAAAGTATTGGAATATCTCCAGATGCTATAATTCTTGGCAGAATGGGATGAAAATGCTGGTTATATTATTATTTTTTTCCAAACAAATAAGACAAACAACACGTCCCATTCTTTCGTTAACAAAGGCCTGTTTTTTCTCTGGAGGAATAAAGTAAGCTTCAGTTTGATCTAATGTTACTGTGAGAAACTGCAGAAAGGCAGAGAAGGAGAATAAACATTAAAACACTTTTTTCAAAAAGAAAATCAAGAGACAAAAGGTGAGACCCTTGTCAGCTTATCTCATAAATGGCAACTTAACCTAGGTGGCAAAAAACCCAAGGAGAACTCCTTCTATCATCCAAAGAAGCTCTGTCTTAATGAGCTCATTATAACGGAAGCTGGGAAATTCCTCCAGCGGTTTCCAAGATTCTGTATTTCACCCAGACTAGCAATATAGACATTTTCCTAAAATTTGTACTATTCTTTCTTCCTTGATCTTTCCCTGCTCCCTGGGATTTGATGGCTAGCCATGGGACTCTTTGGAACAGCATCCAGGAGGAGGAGAAGGGAGGGAAGGAGAAGGAGAATTTTAAGGTAAGACATAGCATTTCTTCACCTAAGGCATGAGAGATATGTGTGGAACCAAAGAGGGGTTATGGCAAATATCCATCAAAATGCAAAACACAATTCACACAGCTCTTATCACTGCTTGCACTGATAGAGTGAGATAAGAGGGAGGGAAATACCAGGTGGGCTTAGAGAGAGAATGGAAGCCAGTTTATTGTGGATCTTCCTTCTGTCTGGCCAATCTGCTAGCTTTCCAAGACTCTTCTCCTGCAATCTCAATAAAATGCCCTTGAATGTTCTCTTCTTATGACAGCTCCATAACGAGCCCCATTGCTCTATATCAATGTTTCTAACCTTGAAGATGTATGTATGTACTTCAGCCTCCAGAATCCCCCAGCCAGCATGCTCTCTATATTGTCTCTGTTCTACTCTCCTGGCTATACTTGACTCCTTCGCCACAACCCATTTTATATTTTCCAACTTTCGTAAATGTTGAAACTCTGGTTCAGCCTTTATGCTAACAGCTTCTCCAACTTAAGGTGGGTGGGAGGGACTAAAATGCATTGCTGGATTTTTAGTAGTTTGTGGCCATAATATTTTATTTCAGTCAACAGATACTAAATGTTCAAACCAACTGTCACGGAGGTCAGTAAATCCATTCAGCATTGAAAAAGTTTGGAAACCTCTGAAACATAAGCTTCAGAAGGAAAAACTAGCATTTACTTCTTAAAAGCCCATCTTGACCACTGTTTGAGGAAATCATGTGGAGTTTTAATTCATTTTAAGCAAGCTATTCATTGACATAAAAAGTAGAAAATAAGGGACAGGAAATTCTCAATTTAATAGACCTCCATGAAGCAAATCTTAAATTTCAGATATAAAAAGCAAAATTTCATTCAATACCTTCCTGAAATGGATTGCTAGCTGAATCAGACAAGGCACTTAAATTTATATTAAATTATGTAATATTTATATTATTTACATCAATTTTGTATAATTTATGAATCGCTAGATTTTGCACATCAATATTGTGGGGCCTGATATGGAATTAGCCATATGGAAGGCATAAACAAATAAAAAAATCTAATGTTATATTCATTGTAGCCTTTCATTGCCAAATAGATGGACCTTTGAGGCTTGGTGGCCCGGTGGGGGAGGAGAGGGAACCAGGCCACAGCCAGGGCTTTTTTTGTTTGTAAAAAAAAAAAGGTGCCGGAACTCACACACGTCATACAACCCACCTTGCATACCCTACAAGGTTTACCTTTGTAGTTGGAAAAAAACCCTTCAATTGTCATTGTATCTAAAAGACTAGGATTTTGTTCAAGGCAACTCTGTAAAATCCGTTGAAAAAAGGTGCCGGAACTCAGTTCTGGTGCAGTCTATGACAAAAAAAAGCCCTGTGTACAGCATTTGAATTAGCTCAGAAAGGGTCAAATTTCAGAAAGTGCTAAAATATCCGACAGTGCAACAAAAACATTCTCCAACAATTTACCAGATTTTAATCACCTGGTAAACAGGTTATCTGCATTGACCTACTAAAAACTTTTTGTATATAAAAAAAGGGGTTGGGTGGGTAAATTTCCCAGGCTTGTTATTTTATTCAACAATTAATGCTGATGAAACATAGTTTATGGATTACCATGTTTTACAAGGCAATTATGATTTAATAAACTATGATTAAAAAAATATGGCTTAGTATGGATTTGTAAAAGATTCCAAATGTATATTTTGCTTGGCCATTAATCAAACCTAGGCCATCTAAACTTCAGCTGCATAATATCCAAGGTCTTTTGGAGTGTGCAATCATATTAAATCGAGTAAACTGAATTAAGTTAACTTTCTATCAGATTGTGCTTTAATTAGATACACATGATACCAATTTATTATTTGGCATTGATTATTTCCCTTAATCCTTTTACAAAGTGGAAAAAGTTGTCCACATCATCAGATTTTTGTAGCAATTATCACCATCATTTTTATATGTGAACTGTTAAAATGGTCCTCGTTAATTAATTAATGCAAATGCATCGTGACTGTGCTATATGTGTATGGATGTGGCCTTTTTGACAACCAGATAAACTAAACATCCTCATCCAGTTTAGAGGAAACATTATCCCATGCCTGATTACAGACTTTAAATAACCAAAGTTAACTTGTATTAATCAACAGCAGGCTTTGAATCTAAACCTGTTTGTTATCCTGGAAATATAATATCAGTGCTTGCCATTCATTTTCACTTACAAATTTGTTTTCTTCTGCTAAATCTTAAGAAAAATGACTGAGTAGCATGCACTGCATCAAAATGCTGAACTAGTAATTTCATCTTTCCAGACCACTAAGTGAGGTCTCTCCCACATACAGATGCGTCCTATCCACCACTTCCACTAAGTTTAATTGAAGGGGTGCTCATATTATTAATTGAAAGCCCCTCCCACTGCTATGCTGAATCTGGGTGCAAGAACATAGCACCTGCAGTGAACAAGTCTTGTGTCCTTCCCCACTTCTTAAAAAAAGAATCAAAAGATGCTTTTTATCCAGAAGAAGATCACATCCTGCTGATACAATCTTCCAAAAGGAGGTGTGATTGAAACAAGCCGTAGGCAGAGTAATAACAATGCAAATGAAAGAAAACCAATACCAAGAATATAGAAATTGATTCCTCATCTCCTTACAATTTAACCATGTACATTTATTGATCTAGTTTACTTTATTCGGGGCAATAAAAACCCATAATTAACATTCAGCTTCCCAACCAATATTTCCTCTCAGCTGCTTTTGACTACTCTGCTGTTAACAAACTCAAGGAGGCAACTTAGAGGTGTTCATCAGCACCGCTAGGAAAAGGTTATTAGGCCAAAAACCACGACAATTGCGTGGGTTTCTTTTCCATCCCAAGAACTGGGCAAAATATAGCCAAAATGGGAATTAAATGGTTGTGAAGTGGACAGATGGCTGAGAAATTTTTCTTTCTCCTTTCAGTGAAGATAGTTTAAATAAAATAATGTTACTGGAGCCCATCAGATGGAAGAGAAGGGGAAACAATGGGCTCATTAAGGAGGAAATCCCATGGTTATATTATTTTCTTTTAGCTTTTGTCCACAGCAGAAGTTTAGTCTGAGGGATTTCACTTGTGATGGTTCTTTCATGTGATTCTTAACCTGCTTAATGCTTAAGGACTAGACTGCTAGCTCTGGTATTACCACCCTAACTGGCAAAAAAGGATTACATTGTGGAGTCCTGATCTTGCATGTTTGCTTGCAGATGTAACATTACCCAACTAGGTATACTGTACCATCAGTCCCTAATCATCAGTCCCAAGCATCTTCAGTGCCCAGCATTTAAAACCACAGGACTTGCCACACAGAGAGCCAAGAAAACCTAAGGCAGACAATCATATCCTGGACAAGAAAAACACAGAATCAGAACCAACTCTAAACAGAGAAAAAGCAGCCTTTAAAAACCTCAAGAAAGACCAAAAACGTCAGCATCCTCTAGACCAGGGGTCGGCAACCTCGGCTCTTTTATGACTCGTGGACTTCAACTCCCAGAATTCCTGAGCCAGCTTGGCTGGCTCAGGAATTCTGGGAGTTGAAGTCCACGAGTCATAAAAGAGCCGAGGTTGCCGACCCCTGCTCTAGACAAAGGCAGAACCACGGTTATTAGGAACAGAATACAATATATACAAATAGCCAAAGAATTAGCAGAGGACAAAGAAACCTACATCCCAGTACACACCAACCCAATACAAGCATTGATTATGTTATCTACTTGGGTAATGAAGCATCTGTGACCAAACAACCAAGTTCAGAGTCCAACGATTCCACAGTTCAACCCTGAGTTGTAGATATTCTCTTCTATTGCAAGAATTACATTTTAGAGGGAAGAGGATTTGGTTTCTATTTTCATAGTATCTTTGACTGCTCTATTAGCTATTTGAAATGCGGAGTGAAACATCCCTGAACAATGTTCACTCATCTTTCCTCTTGATTATTAGATTAAGTCATTCATCCATCACAATAATGAAAAAGAACAATACAATGACTCTTTGCACTCACTTACTTCACTGATGATTATGAAAATCTTTCCCATTTTACATTGTTAGCATCACTGTCCTATAAAAAGATCAAGGATCAAATGGACTAACAGAAATGGAACTGTGATATGAGACAGCTGATACTAGATTAGGATGCCTTGTTAGGACATATTTACATGTATAGCAGCTTGCTCAGGGGACTCCTCCAGATGAGAAAGCAGAACTATTTTTTTTAAGTGTCTTCACTGTAGACCTTCAGCCTTCTAGTTTATGAATAATAAAACTGTTGCACATTATAATAGTGGATAATGATGATGATGATGATGATGATGATTTATCTAAAATGGATTCAATTATTCCAGGCTAGTGCTAGGATGATGGGATAATAATTATATGTTTGAAAGAGGCTGTGAGAAGAACGACAGGCCATTTTTGTGTGATTGCTTCCACACATACCCCCACACCTGCATGCAATTTTTGAAAGCCCAACCTGGAGGTATTAGTTTATTACCATTTTTGTATATTTTTAAGTACCAGTTATTTGCCTATTTATTTGAAATGATTTGTAATACTGTGTTGTTTTATCTCCTTGGTGTGTTATATTTCCCGCTTTTTATTTTATGAGTTGATATTTTTATTGTTTTATTATCTTTTTATACTTCTTGGAGTCCATATTTCAAAGGACTAAATATACTATTAAAAATACTCTAATGTCTACTTCATGTGTGTGTGTATGTGTGTATATGCATGTGTGTGTGTATGTATATGCGTGTATATGCATGTGTGTCTGTGTGTCTGCGTATGATGAAGATTCCCTCAGTCACTTCAAAATATGTTGTTTTACTAGATTTCTAGGCTAAAATCCACTAACCCTAGACCTTTATCTGTGTCCGTGTCCTCAATTTTCTTTTAAAAAATTGACAGTTCAAAAGTCTAAATTTTTATCAGACCCACACATACACAGAGCTTGATTACATTATTCCCAGACAGGTTAGGGCTCAGAAAATGTAAGCCTTCTGCCAGAACAATCCATGGCTTTTTCCTCTCACTGAGGTTCATCGCTAATCTCTGTGTCAGAGTACATCAGTGGAAATAGACTTGGATTTGTAGACAGAAATCTATTTGCCACTTGAGATTTTGGAGGCCATTTTCCTGGTCATCATTTCGGAATCACACATCATAGGGACCCACTGAGCAGCCTATAATCTTGTAATAATATACAAAATTATAGATTTTCAAGAATCTAATCTGTGGCTTTAAGGTACAAAACCTCCAAAGTGATGGGGGTCCAGTCTGACCTTAAAGATCTCCAGGGAAAGCCCCCTCCTCTCCAGAAATAATCCAATGGGATTAGACAACAGCTAGTTAATAGCAGCTCAACACAAAAAGCAACTTCTTTATGGTAAGAACCACTTAATCATTATTTCTCCAGAGAACTTGATATTTGTTAAAGCAGATTTGTATGTGTGTGCTGTTGGTGGTATTTTAACCATTCTCATATTAAGGGTTATTGGCTACTTTAAAATGACCTTTGTTTTGTTTAGCGTTTTTGCATGGCATATGAATACACAGGGCAGAAAAGCAAGGGGAAAATGCAGTGAGTTTTTAAAAATATATATATATTAAAAGCTTAATGTGCTTTCATTATTAATAGATGAGGCCGTGGCATTAGAAAATGTTAAATAATGGCACACATTACATATCATATAAAATGAATGATTCATACTGGAAAGCACCAGGCGGGGGAGATGGGGAATGGAGAGAACAGCAATTCTATTTTTAGGGTATAATCAGTCTGGATAAATGTTTATCTTCCAAATCCATCCAAACATGAAGAAAAAAAATAGGTAGCAAAGGGTGGATTTTTTTCTCCTCCACCCAGCAGTTATTTTATTCATATGTTTTTGATACTTGTACATTTTTCAACTCAGAATGGCCTTCAGGGAGTCAATAAAAAATGGTTGTTTTTGCCTTTTGGTTATATTCTTACAGTGCAGGTCTTCCTCATTTGTCAATAGGATAGGCTGCTAGGCATCAGTCCCCATTTGAATGATATTCCCAAATACACCTCTTCACTATACTCCATGTAATTCAATGGCTACCATTCAGCTGTTCCCTTGGTCAGTACAAACATTGCTGTATCACTCCTTTTTTCATTTTTATCGAAACTGTTCCAGTGATAGCTAGCAATGGGAATACCCTCTTTGGTCCTAAACCACAAGTCACCATTGACAATGGGAGATTAGATGAATGAACAGCTTCTGACATACTTATGTTTTCAGGAGTTTAGCAAGTCTCAAATCCCAGAGTTCCATATAATCCATCACCAATTTCTCTAGTATTTCAGGCTCAACATAGGTAAAACTGAAGCAGAGCCTGGAATTGCTGATGCATATTTTTGAAAGAACATCCTATCGATTTGCATTTCAGTTTAGATTAGAATGTTTAAAGAACAGGTCTTGTCCTGTGGGAATAAACACATTGCTGTTGTGATTCAGGGTCAGCCTGTGGGTTCGGCAGTTGGGTCGGATGACTCAGAGGAGGAGGGGGGTGTTGAAGACCTTGCTGAGGGGGTTGAAGATCTTGCTGATGATAGCCCTCAGGCAGGCCCCTCCCACTTGGTCACCATGGAGACCCAGCTGTGTGAGCCTGACAGTGTGGATGAAGATGACCCACAGCTGGCCCTGTTCAAGGACGCCCGACGCAGGAGGCAGTCAAGTAGGAGTAAACAGAGGAAGGCAATGGGGCTTCTCGGAAGGAGGCAGAGAGAAGCCACGCCCTGAACTCTTTATAAGGGGAATGTGTGGGGAGGGCTGGTTTGCTGAAAGCAACCGCTTGGATAGTGTTTCAAAGCTCCTGTATCTTGGTTCGTGTCTTGTTTGTTTTTGTAGTAATAAATTTGGCAGACGTAATTCCAGCCTCTTGCCGTTTGTAAAGGGGTTGCCTTTTCTGCAGGGCCGGTAGCAGGCTGGTACAGAACAATTGCAGCCACAACACATATTTTGCAGTTGGGGGGGGGTCACAAACTTCATGAAAACAGACCAGAATGAATCCATGGATGGAACGTACTGTCTTACTAGGCTACAAGAACTGATACTCACAAGAGTGAATTATTGTCAATTTTGAAATTAATGGTGTTGTGTTTTGTTGGCACAAGCCTGACATTAATACACAATGTTCAGCATTTTCAACCAGCAATAATTCTGGGTGCTAGAAAAAGCACCATTCAAGAATAGCAGTCCTGGGCACCATAATTATAGATCCAAATATGTATTCAATTTCTGGACTTTAAAATTGAATAATTAAAGTAAACTATGTGTTTTCAGTTATAAGAAGAGGAAGGATAGGAAGTTAATTAGTTCTTTTATGGCATAAAGATCAATTCCAATACTAGGGGGAAAAAACAATACAAAAAGTCAGCATTAGTTAAACAGTTCATCATCCATTGTTTAGTTTGGGCCTTTCTATACATCATTTGTATAATTTTCTATGTCGCCAAAAAGGCCAAAAAAAAATCAAATTTTGGAGAAATTCCTTTGAGGAGTTACAATATAACCACACAGCCAATACTTCATTTATAATCTATTATGTAAAGCCATGATAAGCATATCAGTCAACCATCAATCATATTTCTACTTAATTCTTTAATCTCCTTAAGTTTGTAAAATAACTTAGAAACTCTTTTTTTTTCTTCTCTTCAATTATGTCCAATTCTGGCTGAGAGGAATTTGAATAAGGCAGACATGTCATTCAAACTGGGGTTGATATGTCTCTAACAGAGAACTTTGGGAAGTTCTTGGTGCTCTCTGAGCTTGCTTATAGACATACCATTACCCAGGGGTGTCAAACTCACAACATCACGTGTCGTGTCGTGACATATTGTGACTTTTTTTTCCATTGCCGGCAATGAGGTGGATGCGGTTTCTCCATGGCCAGCAGTTTGACACCCCTGCTATTACCCAACAAGGTAATGTCATCAATATGGGGTTTGCTTCTTGTTTATATACTGCATAGTAGCTTGTCCTCTTAGTTTTGCTGGAGCTATAGTTGCTTACTCAGTGCTTGCTTAATCAGAGTAATGTTTTCTACCTGATTGATGTCTGGTATTGATCCCTGCTTATTTAAATGATTGCTGGAATGGATGTCCAGTCTTGTCTCTAATAACTTTATCTGCCATATTAATTGCTTCATCTATATAACTAATTTTTGAGGTCTCCAGAGGTGGTAACTAAGTCCAAGCTATATCGTTTCCCTTATTGTGCCTTTGGGCCCTTAGTTGTAACAGTGTGCTTCAGAGAAATAATGAAAAAATAAGGATTCTTGGCGGGGGGGGGACCTGCCTTCTGCCCTGGAATAGTCAGAACTGTGCCAGATGTTTTCTTCCCAAGCCTAGATTTAGGGTGATATTTACTCAGTGGCACAGCTGAACAAACAGGGATATATTGGTTTACTCTGCTCTAAAGGCTATATCTCAGCTCCCTCCATCTGGGAGTTTGGGAAGTTGCTATTCAGGACATCACAATTTCTTTCTTTTTTTAATAAATATTTTATTAATTTTCTAATTTTACAGTCATACTTGATAAACAACATTTTATTTGGGTCCATTGGTAATTTAGTGGTACATATTAACTTTCTCAGTCTAGTTCCAATACTACACCATCCAGTGCTTCCTTGATCCTCTCTTCTTCTGGTGGTATGCATTTTTCCACACTGGGCAAATATAATTCTTGTTACTGTAAATACATACACAATTAAATATAGACATTTTTCTGGTATTATACATAATATCAATAGTGTCAGTTTAAAATATCTTTTCTAGCCAGAACATATCTCAATTGCATTTGCACTTAAAATCCATTTGTTCAATCAATATCCTGTTTTTCCCGCTTTTTAAATTTTTAATTTCCCATCAATGTTCAAAATATCTCTATTGCTTATAATTTTCTCATAATAAATTATATTTGGGTATCAAAAAGCTTCCCTTATTCAAACCTTTTTAGAATTTTCATATTTCCCATCTCATAACAAAGTATAATATTCTAGTTACAAATCCTATCCTTCTAATTATAATAATACTTTTATTTCTAACAGTTATCTATTTTCTTAACCATATTCAAACATTTGTTTAATAGTATATCTAATCGGTCAAAACCTCTATTTTCTTCAGTCTTACTCCAGCTTTCTTCCTTTGCCAAATAACTTTCCAAATTAGTGCATTTTAATCATTAAGTAATTCTTCCTCTGTTTTTGTATATATTGTTTGGAATGAGGAAGATAATTTGATTGAAGTATTTTTTGGAAGAATGCTCAACCCATTTATATTCATTAAACAGCCTCCATTCTTCTCCTTCAGTTTTTCTTTTCATTTCTTATTTGTCACTATTCAGTTTTGTCATCCATTCAATCAGCTCTTCTTCCTTATCTTCAAATATGTTCTGAGATCTTGACAAGTAAGATATCTTTTCCATTTCTGGTGTTATCACTTCATCTTCTAATTTTTCATTTGTCTGTATCTGTCTGTTAATTCCTTCCTTTAGGTCCTCCATCTTTGGATCCGTTTCTTCTAATTTCCCTTCTGTTTCTGGGTTACTAGTTCCTTCTTTGTAGTCATTGTCTGAATTTGTAAGTTTAGGTTAGAAAATTGTTCTTTTATCTCATTTGTGTTATTTTTAGTCTCATCATGAAATAAAACAATTGTCTCTTGGATTGATTTCAACATAGAAAGAATTTCTTTCTGAGATTCATAAACATTTTCTTGTTAGTATATCAAGCTGGGGGCTTTGGAGACAAGTGTTAAAGATTTTTTTTTACCATTTGAGGGTAAGTATGGAACACCCATTTTGCTTTTGTATGTAGTCTTTATAGTCCAGTAGGGTCCCCAACACAGATAAGCAGCCCAAGAGTTTTTTTTGCCTTTTCCCAGCTGCAGTCTGAAAAAGTGAAAGTTTCCAGGAACAACAGTCTTATCTAAGTCCGGGCTTCAAGCCAAGTTTTCTTTAAGCATAATAAATTGTAGTGCCATGATTCACCACTAGATGTTGCTGACACCATCTTCCAGCTTTCCAAATCTAAGCCTATTATAAAGACTTTCAAATATCTTTTCTAAAAAAAGTCTCAAAGATACTTTTAGTCCACAAATTTCAAAACTATATATCTGTATTAATTCCAAATTGATCTTGTAGTTTTCTCTATTTTTCCCCAAAGTAATTAATTCGCCGCTTTTCTTTTCCTGAAGAAGCGGGGCAAAAACCTCCCTTCCCTCTCTCAATGGGAAGGAATCTTTGCTTTGGGCATTCTTTTTTCCAGGAAAGTAGTATTAAGATCATAAAAAGAGGATAAAGCCTCACCCAGTTCCATCCACATTGCTCAAAAATTGCTAGTTAGTGCTTATCTTTGGTTGTCTGCAGCTTCTGACTGGCCACACGAATATAGCCAGTCTTTCCCCTGCCTGTTTGGAGGGCTTCCTTGGAGCCAGTGGAAGGGCCACCACCACTCTGTGATTGTCAAGGGTCCCCTCCTTCTTTGTTGCCTCTCCAGGGTGACTTTTGGCCCTTTTTAGGGTCCCCAGCAAGGCAAAATCGAATGTGGAAGATGGAGCCCCATCTTCCTACACCCGTGATGCCAAAACACCTAACCATAAGTCCTGGACATCATAATTTCTATAGGAAATGTAGATGTTTGCAACTGTTTCTGAAAAGTCAGGAAAAATATCCCCCCTTCAAGTTACACCATACTTGGAAACAAAAAAGAACACAACTTTTATTGTAAAGCTATAGCAACAGAATGTTGCAAGTCTAAATGTGGTTTCCCCCTGCTCTCTTATTTTCTTCATGAGAATTAGGGAGGCATGTATCTAATTTCTCAAAGTACATTTCTTCCCTAGGCTCAGATTCTTTTATCAGACCATTGTCTTGGTTGTGGTTCTCCATAGTGTTCCTCAAGGTTATTCCTTCTGGCCACTGCCCTTTGCAATGAAGTTCCCTCTCTCCAAGATCTGGATGTCTCCCATCCTGTAGGTATATCAAAGGGGTCTGAAGTCTGATTCTTTGGCAAGAGCGACTGAAGCCCCCTTTGGGTCATGGAGTATGTTTTCATTCCTATGTGTACTTGTGTGTGTGTATATATAAAATTTTATATATTAAATATAGATAATATATAAATATAAATATATGTAATCATTATCGTTTTAGCCATTGTCTGAAACCAATATGATTCTGAGCTTTCTTTTGCCAACTGGGCCCACAATTCTTGCTGATGTCGTTGATCCATCTTGTTTTAGGTCTCTTTCGTGGATGCTTTTTATCAAGTGGGATCCATTCTATGACTGCCTTGGTCCACCTGCCATCATTTTTTCTTGCTATGTGACCAGCCCATTTCCATTTAAATTCTTTTACACTCTTGACAATATCATAATCCAGTTGCAGGCCTTTCTATATTGTCTTGTAATGCCAACCATGTATGTTGCTATGGCTCTTTGCGCCACTTCTACCTTGATTGTATTGATTGTGAGATCCATGTTTCACTGGCATACACACACACATGTAAACACACACACATAATAGATATATCTTTAATGCATCTTTAATGTTTTTATCCAGATGTTTTATATCTTTATAAAGTTATATATTTTTAATGTCTTTATTATTAACTTGTGCATTTGTAGGACAAGAGCAGACAGAGCCAGGGAGTGGGGTTAAGCATGTCATCAGTTTAGAGTCCTTGTTTTCCCATAAATGCTCCAACTCCTTCTAAGTTCTGTTGACCCTTATCTGGTGCCAATTAAGCACTGAACTTTAGTTGACCAGATTCTTGTGTATAGGCTTCAATAACTCTTCTATTTTGCAACCTAACAAATGGTCCTGATTCTTTGTGCCTGACAGCATTGCCCATAATTATTGGGCATTGTGCAGTATATAAATTTAATAAATAAAGAAAAGTACCAACTTAGTCTAGAAGGAAGGAAGGAAAGAGGAAGCAATTAAAAGTTGCCCGCTTTAATTCTCTGGGGAATAAAAGAGATAAAAACTTTCAAGCTTCTGTTCCCATAGCCTTTAGCAGTAAAATTGAGATCCAGTCATTCCTGTGATATCTGCTTCTTGATGTGGCCTACTCTGAAGGGCTGATGGGAATAAAGGTAACAAATAAATTAAATAATTAAATAGAATTAAAACATTGTTCTTTATGGGAAACACAACTTGCTTTTCCTTTAGAACTACTTCTGTGGAATTACAATCCTGTCTGACTAATCTTAGGTAAAACTAATTTTATTCTCAAACCCTATGCAATTAAATTTGTCACCTATTTGTCACATACTATACTATATAACCCTTCATGGATTACTGCCTTGTCATGGTGGAGGGGCTTGTGTAATTCAATGAAGCTATGAGCTATGCCGTGCAGGGCCACCCAAGACGGAAAGGTCATAGCAGAGAGTTCTGACAAAACGTGATCCACTGGAGAAGGAAATGGCAACCCACTTCAGTATCTTTCCCATGAAAACCCTATGGACAGTACCAAAAGGCAAAACGATATGACGCTGGAAGATGAGCCCCTCAGGTCGGAAGGTGTCCAATATGCTACTGGGGAAGAGCAGAGGGCTAGTACTAGTAGCGCCAGAAAGAATGAAGCAACTGGGCCAAAGCCGAAAGGATGCTCAGCTGTGGATGTGTCTGGTGGTGAAAAGAAAGTCCGATGCTGTAAAGATTTTTTCTCCATAGGAACCTGGAATGTAAGATCCATGAATCAAGGAAAGCTGGACGTGGTCAAACAAGAGATGACAAGACTGAACATCGACATATTAGGTATCAGTGAACTAAAATGGACAGGAATGGGTGAATTTAATTCAGATGACCATCAGGTATACTACAGCAGGCAAGAATCCCTCAGAAAAAATGGAGTAGCCTTCATAGTCAATAAAAGAGTAGAAAAAGCAATACTGGGATACAATCCTCAAAATGACAGAATGATCTCATTTCAAATCCAAGGCAAACCATTCAATATCACAGTAATCCAAGTCTATGCCCCAGCCACCAGTGCTGAAGAGGATGAAATTGACCGGATCTATGAAGCCCTACAGCACCTTATAGAACTAACACCAAAAAATGATGTCCTTATCATCATGGGGGATTGGAATGCTAAAGTAGGAAGCCAAAAGATAACCGGAATAACAGGCAAGTTTGGCCTTGGAGTACAAAATGAAGCAGGGCACAGGCTGATAGAATTTTGTCAAGAGAATACGATGGTCATAGCAAACACTCTTTTCCAACAACCCAAGAGACGGCTCTACCCATGGACATCACCAGATGGTCAACACAGAAATCAGATTGACTATGTGCTCTGCAGCCAAAGATGGAGAAGCTCTATACAGTCGGTAAAAACAAGACCAGGATCTGACTGTGGCTCAGACCATGAGCTTCTCATTGCAAAGTTTAGGCGTAAACTGAAGAAAGTAGGGAAAGTAGACATCCTAGAATGTGAAGTAAAATGGGCCTTAGAAAAGCTGAGCAACAGTTTGTATTGAGAATCTGGATGAACGTGTGGAAGAAGTTAATCAAAATAATTTGATATTGGAAGCTAAAATCAGTGAAGCTGAGAATAAAATGGATAAAATTGATGATGAGGTGGTGATGATACAATATAGAGACATGGAGTTTGCCTTGAGGATAAGAGGTCTGAAAGAAAATCCACAAGAAAACTTGGAAGAGATATTGGCAAAAGCTGTGGCACCTATTTTGGGTTGGCGAGCTGAAGATTTTATACTGGAAATAGACAAAATATTTTGTGTCAATTCCTGGATTGCTAGACAAAGAAAACTACCAAGAGATGTGGTTGTTTACTTCACAAAGAGAAAGATCAGAAATGCGATCATACAAGCCTTTTATAACAACAGATTTAAAGTGGCTGATCAAGAGGTTTTAATTTTGAAAGAAATACCACCAAGAATTTTAAGAAATAGGAAAGAATTTGTTTTTCTGGCAGATTAATTTAAAAAATGACAGATTCAGTTTAGATGGGAGATACCAACTGGGATAGTGGTGAATTATGTTGGTACAAGATATCGTCTTAATACAGTTCTGAAGGCACGAGATTTTTATTGTAATATACTGAAGGCAGACTCACCGTCATCCCCAGAAATTAAAAGAAAGGAAAAAGAAGCGCGACAGACACAATTGGAAGATACACAGCAAGATGAAGAAATTATCTCGCCGATTTCAAAAGAAGCACAGCAAACTTTGGAAATTGCGCAGCCCTTGGCTCCATTAGAAGTATCAAGGGCTCAAAGAGTGACATGGGCTGCAACCAGATGAAAGGAACAACAACAACAACAGAAACAATATACTACAATTACAACTCAAGAATATACTTATACTGAAGCAGTGGGAGGAGCAAGACCAAAGAAACAGATGCTTGTGGATCTGCAAGATACGCTCCAAAAGCTTCAAGTCGGAAAAAATGGTGACAAATTTTCTAACATGGAATGTTAATGGTTTAAATTCACCGCAAAAGAGAAAGAAAATATTTCAGTACATGAAACAATTTAAAAATGATGTTATGTGCTTGCAGGAAACGCATATCCATGTATCTGATCAAAAATATTTGATAAACTCTAGATTGGGTATGCAGTTTATTGCATCTGCTCCAGAAAAGAAAAATGGTGTAGTCATTTATGTGAAGAAGAATTTAACAGCTAACTTAATTGAAGCAGATAAACAAGGAAGATATATTATAATTGAACTTTTAATAGAAGGGAAGAAAATACTTTTAATTGGATTATATGCACCTAATCAACAGCAAGGAGAATTTTATAAACTTCTACATAATAAAATAATTCAATGGGATTATAAATCGTGTATTTTAATGGGAGACTGGAATGGAGTATTGGAAACACAAAAAGATAAAAAAGGACGTTTTAAAACCACTCCAAATCATGCTAGATTGACTAAATCTTTTTTTGACATGAAAGATGATCTGGAACTGAGAGATGTTTGGAGAGAATGAAACGTGGAAGAAAGGGATTTCACTTTTTTTCTGACAGACATCAATCTTTCTCCAGGATTGACTTTGTATTAACTACTAATGATTTTTTTCTAGGGTTAAGAAGTTCAAGATATGTCCAAGAATCTTATCAGACCGCAGTCCAGTATGGATGGAATTTGACAAGGGGAAGGGAGATAGGAGATCTTGGAGATTAAATAAAAATCTGTTTAGATATGAAGAAAATGTGGATGAATGTAAAAAACAAATGAAAGAATTTTTTACTATAAACATGCACAAGGGTACTCCAATTGAAATGGTTTGGGATGCAAGTAAAGCTTATATGAGAGGAGTTTTAATATATTTGAATAATAAACAAATATTTCAAAACAAATGGAAACAATTTTTATACCATATTAATTTTTCATCCATCTGAACAATATCCAGAGCCAAGAATTTTAAATTAATTGCTTTGTATGGATAGGACAGATATGGCTTTCCAAAGGTGATGTAATATCTGGACAATCACTGAAATATTTTGCAACAATATTTTCAGAATCCTACAATAATGGGTTCTAATATATTTTATCTTTTGGAGGTAAAATTAAAGAAAAAGAAACCTCTGTTTTAGGCAGGGGCATCTGTACATGGTTGAAAAAAGTCAAAATGGTGGTCGCAATCACATGATTGAAACCTCATCTTTTTCTAGCATACAGCACATATTTTTTAGAAAGTCCACCATTTTGACCACACTGCAGGTGCCCCTAGCTATAAGAAACTCTTCCTTTTCTTCTGAAACCCTATGCAAAATTATTCACATCTTTTACCCTCTTGATCACTAAATCTAAGATTGTTTAGCTTAGTTGTGACAGCTCTCTTCCCACACTAATACATTTCTTTACCTACCATAAAACCTTAATTGCTGTAATATAAAAATTGAAAGTACTAATACTAAGAAGGCTTCTCCTCCTGAATAATATATCTACTATTATTTCTTATTAATTCTTAAACCTGAGAGCGTTGTGTCACTTGAAAGTTAAATTTATTAATATTTTAAAATTAAATTTAGAAAACTCTAATAGGAGGCATCAATGGAGATAAGACTGCTTCAAGATCTATCTTGGGTTTTTATTACTTGGGTTAATTTCATAGACAACAATAGATAAAATTAAGTAATCTTTCATGGAAAAATATTAAAGCTAAGATTTCTAGAGGACTGAAAATGCCTGTTCCAACTCAGCTACAAATGCAAATCATGCAGTTTATGACACAATATAAAATATAAATATAAATTAGAACTTAAGAAATGCAAGAGTATTTTGGAAAGTATTTTTGAATGGATTTAGCCTTATAAAATGTTATTCATTTAAGAGTTTCCTGCCCATGTCAACTTTTCCACATTTTCCTTTCTTAGTAGTGAATCATCCATGATTAAATAAACAAAAGAGAAACACCCCCCCCCCAATATTTTAGTTTTATAGAGAAGCATTCTAATAAATTAGATAAGAGCCTTCCTTATCTTCTCTTACAAGTCAGTAGAATAGATTTGGAATAATTTATGATTCTTTATTACTTTTTCTAGCAGGCCTCTGGAGCATCTGTATGGGGAGAGGGGGTTGTTTACAACAACAGAATGGTAGGTGTGACCGAACAATCAAAAACCCATTTTTATGTGTGTGCAATGCCTGTGATGCATATTGAAAAAAGGTGGCTTCGATCCACACATTTGTACTTGCCATCTTGATGCCCTTATGTGGATACCCTTGGCTGGCATCCAGGACATTACAATGTATTCACATTCCAAAAATAGCATATGCGTTTAATGCCGCTAAAGTAGATACCATGGTTAATACTTCAGAGGCATCAGCAAGCCTTTTAAAAAAAGACCAGCATTATAACAACACAGATTTTTCCTGAAGCTTATCTTTAACAGCCAACAGGCTTATGCAGCAAGTGAGCACTAAAGTTTGGATAAAATTCAATCATAAACTGTAATTAGATTTTTTCCCCCTTCTCCTCTCTGCTGTCTGCCATGCGACTCCAAGTTTTGTTCCAGTGGTCTGAAGCAAATTTTAAGGAGGGAGGCTGATATAGAGGATATTATTTCTTCCCTTTATGCTAATGGGAGCAGAAAGGAATAATCAGATACTATCTTTGAATCAAAGAAAGAAAAGGCCTTCTTCCTTTCATTTGGTGCAACTGAAGTTGTTGCTTTGCTCTGCTCTGCTATAAAGCCAAAGGATGTGAAGCTAGTGGGTTGGTTGTTTTTTTTAAAAAAAAAGATTAATCAGATTCCTTGTTTCCTGAAATAAGATTGGTATATTTAACTTTCAAATGCCTTCAATTAGACTTGCAAGCATTTACAAATGATGCAAATAATTCTGGATTCTGTTGGCAGAATTAATTTGGTTTGTTGTTGATTGACTGCTGGTCTGGCTTATGATTCCTCCAATGTGCAATATTCATAAACAATTTCATTTGGTGATATTGGCCAATATAGTTCTATAATTAAGGAATTGATCCACCGCATCACACCCTTAATTATTTAGCTCAATATTGTCTACTCTTGCTGGCAGCTGCGGTTCAAGATAGAAAATCTAGCATAGGAACTGAGGTTGAAATCAGTGGCATGCACATATCATACAGAATACCTTTGAAAATGAGGTTTAATCATGCTATAAACTTCTGTGTGCTGATTTAACACAACAGTGTCCAACAAACACAACAAAAAAGACTTAAGGGATGAAGATATATGTAAATGGCTAGTTTGATAGTGTACGATGGATAAACTGAATGAAGTGGATCATTGTATAAACCGGGGTCTTCAAACTTGGCCCTTTTATGACTTGTGGACTCCAACTCCCAGAATTCCTCAGCCAGCCACGCCTTGAAGACCCGTGGGATAAACTGATCTTGTAATGAGGGACAAGAAGAGATAAAAGGCAGCTTTTGTTTCCAATAACAGTCTATCCTGTATAATCCCATCTCATTTTTATACAAACACAGAACTGATGTAAACTAGACTGTGTTCTTAGGAAGGTGACTGTTGCCTCTGCATAATTTAACAACAACAACAATAATAAAGTTAGAAGGGACCTTGGAGGTCATCTACTCCAACCCCATGCTCAGGCAGGAAATCCTATACTATTTCAGACAATGTCCAGTCTCTTCTTAAAAACTTCCAGTGTTGGAGCATTCACAGCTTCTGGAATTCTAATTCCCATAAATTATGTAACTTCCCTCTTAAAACTGGTAGGTACTTTCTGCTTGTCCCAACACAAGAAGAGGCAAACTATACAGTAATTTGGGGAGGCCAAGAGACAATATTGCCTTCAGCTACCTCTAGGCTGCTAGGAAGGTGACCTCACCTGAATTTCCTTGGTTCACATCAAAAGTATTGTATTCCCTCCTCAGCTGGTGCAAAGTATAGCACTCTGGTTGATCTGTCAAAGCTCATTCCATCTTAGACAAATGACTCCATTCCTATTGGCTGGTGGGCAGGGCCTAGTTCCAACTCTCCTCCTTCAATGGTCAGGTTGATTTTTTGGGGTTCAATAGCAGAATGGTAAAATGCTGGCTCCTTCTTTGTTTTGTTTTAACAGATTCAGTGGAAAAGTGAATCTTCCCCTTTCTTTTTTAATTTGAACAACAAGGAATTGGTAAGAGTTCTACCAAATTTCCTCTTCTAGCCTAAGTGACAGGGAGAAGAGCAGCTTTAGATCTCTCCCCAATCACCCCAATGATCCTGAAGATCCATGCCCACAGAAGGAGAAGCAGTTGGTGCTTGTTTTCCTGGCATAGGTGGGAGAAAGAAAGAAACAGGACAAAATTTCAATCAGGCCGTGAGAACTATGGTCCAGAGAGAAACCTGGCCAAAGTAGACAAAGGGGTTGAAACTTGGTATTACATTTCTTAAGCAAGCTTCATTTCCAGCCAACTCAGGCAGGAGCCAGCCAGGCAGGTGAAGGCTGCATCTTTTTAAACAACTTTTTTTGGAGCTTTGCCCTTGGTCGGACAAAGCAATGGTCAGTCCCTCAAGTCAGAAGCTGGCTTCCAATTATCCCCTACCTTTTACAGCACTGAGAGTAGGAGCTCAGAGAGAGAAAAGCGGGAAAAGAAAAGGCAGAAGAAAGATCTGCTGACAAATAACCAAGCAGGGAACCCAGATGATCCTTTCCATAGTGAGTGTATGTTCAAAACCTAAGTTTTTATTCAAGGTGGGTGTTAGATACTGGGTTCGTGGCTTCAATGACGAGACGAGGCGAGTGAGTTCAGCAAAGATCATTGTTTATTGCTTGCAGGAACTGAACTGAACTGAACTGAGAAACAGGGCTGCGAATGCAGCAATTTATACCCTGGCCTCAAGGCGGAAGCCAATAGGTTTAAAGCAACCTATTGCCGTCCTAGAAGCAGCCAATGGCGGCGCTGGAGACGGGTTGTCTGAGGAGCTGGGAGCTGTTAGTCAGCTTCCCTGCTTAAACAACCTACCAGTAATTAACCCACGTGATGTTCCCTTAACAAGACAAAGCCCAATACATTACACCCCTCCCCCTAGAATGTACAAACATTATAACAACAATGAGAATGATTACAGCAATACGAGTTTACAGAGGTACAACGGTAATGTGCAATATACACGTTTTTCCATACTGGCTAATACAGAGGGTCTCCTATCTAGCAGCACAATAATGATACAGACAACATCATAGCTCAGTTATTTCAGAACAAAATCTTGTAAATATGCAGGAGGCTTGTGAACCCTTGTGGAACGCCTGGAAGACCCAGGCACTTCCTGGCCTACCAGCTTGCCCGCCAGACTGGGTAGACCAGTGTCCTTAAGTTCAAGCGAGTCTGGTTGACTCGGAATACTCTGGCTGGCCCTTCCAGGATGGCCCACCCCAGAGTCCAGTTGCTCCGCAGAGTTAGCCCAGTGGCTGTAGTGTTCTGGTTAGCTTTCTCCATCAGGGGCCCCATGTTGCACTCCTGGGCTTTCCTCCCCTACGGCCACCTCCCCGTTGCTCTGACTGCTTGGCGCCTCAGAGCCTATGGATTGATAGGCCTGGCTGCTGGTTTGTGGTCCATGGATGGGACCTGGGACGAAGTACTCACTTTGTGACCATTCTGGAAAACACTTTCTAAGCTGATCGATATGGTGACAGATGACTCGCCCGCCCTCTAGGCCCACTTTGTATGAGAGAGGGCCCGACGTTTTGGTGATTTTCCCTGGCACCCACAAGTTCCCATGCCCATAGTTCCTGGCCCACACCCTGTCGCCCACTTGCAGCCCCCTCTGGGGTTTTGGGCATGAGGCCTCAGCTGCCACTTAGTCTGGGTGCAACCTGTCCAGTTTCGTGATTAGGCGCCTCCCCCAGAGCAGCTCTGCTGGGCTTTTCCCCATTGCCGTGCATGGCGTGGAATGTTGGCAGAGCAAAAAGTCGGCCAGTCTATGGTGCCAGTCCCCAGTCACTATATGCCTCAATGACTCTTTCGTGATGTGTACCAAATGTTTGGCTTGACCATTACTAGATGGGTGAAATGGAGTCGATGTTGCATGCCTAATGAGGTGTGCCCTCAGGAACACCTGAAATTCTGCCACAGTAAATTGGGCCCCGTTATTGGACAGTACAGCGTCCAGCAGCCCGTGCGTTGCAAAGAGTTTCCTAAGCACCTGGATGGTCCTAGCAGTAGTCATGTTTGTGATTGGTATAACTTCTAGCCATTTAGAGTGGCTGTCGACCACTATAAGGAAAAGCTGTCCCTGAAAGGGCCCAGTGAAGTCTATATGATTCCTCGACCAGGGGGAGTGTGTCTCCTCCCACCTGTGAATGGGAGTGTGCGGCATTTCAGGCCTCAATTGCTGGCATGTATAACACCCATGCACTTGAGCCTCAATGGCTTTACCTAATCCTGGCCACCATAAATAGCTTCTTGCCAAAGCTTTCATGCGAACAATACCCGGATGACCTTCATGAAGCGATTGCAAAACCCTGTCCCTTAATGAGGTGGGAACTATGACCCTGTTCCCCCAAAGAATACAACCCTTATGAGCTGAGAGCTCATGTCTCCTTGTGAAATAGCTCTGAAACTCAGGACCGGGGCTTTTATCTAGCCACCCCATGTGTACCCAAGATAGCACTCTGCTTAGATTCTTATCTGCTGCCGTTTCAGCAGCTATGTCCCCCGAGTAGAGGGGAAACTGGCAAGTCCTGAATGGACAAAACGTGGGCTGCTGGGGCCGGATCTGGTTCGATTTGCGGCAGTGGAAGCCTGCTCAGGCCATCTGCATGGCCCATATCCTTGCCGGGTTTGTGAATTAGCTTAAAGCTGTAAGCCGATAAAAAAACGGACCATCTTAGCATCCTAGGAGATAAGATGTGGGGTGTCTGTCTGTCTGTAGTGAATAACCCCAATAGCGGTTTATGGTCTGTGAAGACCGTGAAGTTCCTGCCATATAAGTAGTCGTGGAATTTTTTTACTCCAGCTACTGTAGCCAGTGCCTCTTTGGCGATTTGAGAGTAATTACGCTCAGCGGAGGACAGTGTCCTCGAATAAAAAGCAATTGGAACTTGAGTTCCATCTCTCTCTAAGTGACTTAGGACTGCCCCCACCCCATATGGAGACATGTCACACGCTAGGAATACTGGTACTGATTCCTTGAAATGAGTGATCGTGGAACTGACTAACAGAAGAGCCTTCAATTTCTGAAAACTTTTTTCATGAACATTAGTCCACTTCCATGCAGCATTTTTGTCCAAGAGGCAGTGTAACGGCTCTGCCACTGTGGCCTTGTTAGGAAGGAACGCATGGTAAAAATTTAGGAGGCCTAGGAATGCCTGCCTTCATTTTGGGGCTGGGTGCCATCTGAATGGCTTTTACTTTAGACTCGGCAGGATGGATGCCGTCAGCATCTATACGGAAACCCAAGAACTCAGTTGAAGGGACTCCAATACTGCACTTATTCTTTTTAAGCTTGAGGCTTCACGCAGCCTTTGAAGGACAGCTGTGAGCCTCCTTGCAATCACCTCAGTGGATTCACCAGTGATGAGCATGTCATCAAAATAGGGGCAAACCCCTGGAATGCCCTTGAGTGTCCATTCCATAATGCCCTGAAAAATGCCGGAGGCTACACTGACCCCAAATTGCAGGTGCTTTACTTTAAATGCCCCCCTGTGGGTTACAATTGTCTGTGCCGCAGCTGTGGCCTCATTAACAGGGAGCTGTTGGTAGGCCTGAGTCAAATCTAATTTTGCAAAAATGGTACCACCTTGCAAAGATGCCAAGATGTGGCTTACTACTGGCACCGGGTATGCATGCTGTTTGAGTGCACAGTTAATTGTGCATTTGTAATCGGCACAGATTCTGACTTCCCCGTTGGCTTTTAGTGGCATTATGATTGGGGTCTCCCATTCACCCCCATCTACTGGCTGCAGTACGCCCTGTTCAACAAGTTTATCTAACTCAGCGTCTATCTTGTATTTAAGAGCAAATGGCACCCTACAAAGTTTAATCCTGACTGGCACTACAGTAGGATCTGGTTTAAATGTTATTGGTGGGCCCGTGTATGTCCCCAGAGCTGAATCAAACACATCTGCGAATTCCTCGCATACTGTCGCTAGACTCGCGACTTGCGTCCGGTTGATTCCGGTTACTTGGATGCCTAGTGCATCAAACCAATCGAGCCCGATCAAGCTCGTTCACTGACCCCCTACTACGACAACATCCAGGTGCCCAGAAAACCCCTTAAATTTAATGGCTAGTGTGGCCTCACCCTTGACTGCGACTCTGGCATTCTGGAAATCAGTTAGTATAATGTCAGAAGGCCTCAGCTTGCCCCATCTCTTACTGTGATTACAGATGAAATTAAATGTCTCTAGTGAAATAATAGATACGGCGGAGCCTGTGTCCAGCTCCTTCTTGCAGGGGACCCCTTGCAACTCCACCTGAAGTCTAAACTTTGGCTTAATGGGGCGGCGAGCTCCTGTATGGCAAATGCTTCTGCGGCTGGAGCAAAACCCCATGCTATACTGTCCTGGGGCCCCGGTACCTCTCCTGGTTGGGATGTCCGACTGGCGATTCGATGGCCAGTCCCTCTGGCGACCTCTGCAGAAGGACGTGATGTGGCCAGTCTTTCCGCAGGCCCGGCATGTGGCTGTCTGGAACCTACAGTCTGAGCATTGGTGGCGGCCGCCACACCCTAGGCACCTAAGGAAGGGATCTGCCTTGTAAGTTGCCCCTTGTTGCTTGTCGCTGTGATGCTGTCAGTCGGTGTGTCTTTGTAGCTTGTCGACTTCTGTGTCATCATCGGGGTCTTCTGTGTGTTCAGCATCCTTGTGGTAGACAGCTTCCGCAAGTTGAGCTGTTTTGGCGGGCCGCATGGCTCGTACAGCCCCACCGGTGGCTTTGTCCGCCATGATTTCTTTCAGTGCATCTGGAAACGACAGAGTCTCTTTAGTGAAGAGTTTTTGCTGTAACTCTCGATTCTTTAGACCGCAGGCAAGCCACTGTCCTAGCCTCTCCTCAAAATTGGAGAAATGGCACAGGCGTGCGGCCTGCCTCAAGGCTGCAATGAATTTGGATGCTGTTTCACCTGACTGCTGAATTCTCTGCTTGAATGCATGGTGCCAAGCAATTACCAACAGCTTGGTTTGAAAGTGGTCTCCAAGCTTCTTCTTCAAGTCCGTGAACGTTACGGACTCCAATGGCGTTGGCGTGAACAGGTTCTCTGCAATGTCGAACGTGGCTGGGCCACACACACACACAGGAGCATGGCAGCCTTCAGGCCATCCTCAGCAACTTGATTTGCATGAAGATAGTTCTCGACCCTGGATAGATACGAGGACCATCTTTCTGGGTGAGTTATGTCGAATTCTTCCAGCTTTCCGGCCTTGGCCATTTCTGCTGGTCTTCGTGGCTGGGGCTCGATGTCTTCACATCCTGCTCCTCTGTTGCCCAGGGACTGGTCCTCTGGGCGTGTGGTCGCTAGCGTAGCTGTGCTAGGCCGACTGTAGGGGGGGAATTGCTTTTCCCACCAGGCATGCTCGGCCTCTCCCCTAGTGACTCTTCAGCTCAGTTGGAGGAGCAGGATCCCACCCTCATCGCCAGTGTTAGATACTGGGTTCGTGGCTTCAATGACAAGATGAGGCGAGTGAGTTCAGCAAAGATCATTGTTTATTACTTGCAGGAACTGAACTGAACTGAACTGAGAAACAGGGCTGCGAACGCAGCAATTTATTGCCTGGCCTCTAGGCGGCGGCCAATAGGTTTAAAGCAACCTATTGCCGCCCTAGAGGCAGCCAATGGAGACGGGTTGTCTGAGGAGCTGGGAGCCAATAGCCAGCTTCCCTACTTAAACAACCTACCAGCAATTAACCCACATGATGTTCCCTTAACAAGACAAAGCCCAATACATTACAGTGGGGAAGTATAACTAGGTGGGCTGTACTGATTTTATTTGTGTTAGAATTTCCTTGTGTTATCTATATCAGGGGTTCCTTACCCCTGGGCTGTGGCCCACTGTCGGGCTGTGAGCTGTTCAGAACCGTTCTGCCCAAGCTTTTTTTTGGAGCTGCATGGGCACGCTTGCCCACCGCTCACATGGAACCATCCCTTCCCCCCCCCTTTCTAGTCCGCAAAACTAGAAAGGTTGGGAATTCTGTATGTTTCTTTTTTATGTGTATAGGCTTGGTTTATTCACTTTAAAAGAGAATTTATTAAAATTTTCTCAATATGCAAGATTGCACTCTCTCCCTCCCTCTCTTTCTCTCTGTGTGTAATAAATTGGCAGCCTTCCTGGGACCTGATATACATTGAATTTTTTTTGTTTCCAAATGCATTCAGAATTTAAGTTCTTTTGTGCAATGTTCTGCCTAGTTGTAAAGTGGGAATGATTAACAGAGTGGATTCAGTCATTAAATTAATCAATTTATGTATTTTTTATTTATTAGGGGTGTTCAGTGGTTGATATTGAGTTCCATAAAAGTATTTCGGAGTACAAAGGATATGAATCTGTCTTAAAGCAACTGCACCTTTTCCCTAAATAACACAGATGCAGCTGTTTTAAGGAGTTGAAGGCAGATGTTACATTTGTACTCTGATCTGTTCTGGAATACCTTTTTAGAATTGAATCCAAAGTAGTGCACAACTCTTTTTTTTATTAGCAGTATTGCCAACATCAGAAATAATAAGTATATTCTGGTGGAAAAGAACAGCTAGTTCCTGTTATGAAGCTGACTTTTACTTATCTGCTTCCCGTTAAAAAAAATGTAACTTTGCTTAGTCTGGCTCTTCTTGGCAACATCTAATTAGGAGGCCAAAATCCTCTCCCAGAATTTAAATAGCAGAATTATTATTAGTAGGAGTCCTCATCCTGCCACCATACTATCATCATCCTGGTGATGTGCTTATTATAATCCTTGCTATATTAGTATTATCGCTATTATTGTTGTCAGCAGGGCTTTTTTTCTCATAGAACACTCAGAACGGAGTTCCGGCACCTTTTTTGGATGGAACCTTGTAGGTTAGGCAAGGCGGGTTGTATGACATGTTTGAGTTCCGGCATCTTTTTCTTTTACAAAAAAAGCACTGGTTGTCAGCATTTTAACACTCCTTTTTAAATCATCAGCAGTTCATATCTTTGGGTCTCTGCACCTTTTAGCTCTATCAGCTGGAGTTCACTGTGTCTTATCAAACAGAGATGGGAAATTAGGGACCCAAAGCACCTCTGGCAGTAAATGGGGGATAGTTTGGAAGTTGAAATGCTTGCTTGAAACCTGGCTGAATTTTGTTAGCAGACCACCATACTGCTAATGAAGCACATTGTCCTCAGCAGGACAAACAGGGGATTTAGGAAGAAAATCTAGTGCTTGTGTTCTCAACCCCTCCAACTTTAAGCTGTGTGGACTTCAAATCCCAGAATTCTCCCAATCAACAAATGGCTGGGAGAATTCTGGGAGTTAAACTCTGCACTGCTTAAAGTGGCAGAGTCTTAGAAACACCTTCTAGAGGTTGTGCAAACATCTTAGGGACCACAGGCTGCTCAACTCTGTAAGGTACTCTGCAATATGTGCTGAAGCTCCAAATTATACTCCAGGAGTAACAGGTGGCAAACTAGAAATGGAGGATTCTTCTCCTTGTTTATGATCAGGGTCAAGTTCTAGTTCCCTTCCCTCTACATAATCTCATAATATCTGAAGAAACTATTCATGCCCTAAAACAGCACCTTTTCTATACCCCACACTCCTAGAACACTTCTGATATATTCTCGCACCCCTTACAAAAGGTCGAAATAATGGCAACAAATTATGCATATACGCTATAATTTTGAAAACCCAAGTTTTCACAGCCCCTGGAATATTGTCTCACACCCCCAGGGGATGCGAGCTCCCTTCCCTAAAACTAAGCCACCTGAATCATGTCAGGTCAAAAGAGAAGAGACAAAACTCACCATGATAAAACCAACTAGTGAACATTGTTGCATTTTGTTGGTCCTGACTTGTAATTTGCTAGGAATGGATTTTGAATATTTTCCTTGTATATATTTTAATATTTATCCCATTACTGGAATTTTGGTTAGATATGAATGCACAAAGGTAGAAAATAATAGCGCAGCAGCAATAAATAAAAGCAGTTGAAAAACCACTGGAAACAGTCATGAGAAGATTGGCCAGTCCCAGGCTCCGACTGGGGACCCAGCATGGTGGCTCTGGATCAGGTGGTCCAGCTGAACAAGTAAGGCCTTTGTGGGGAGGTAGTATGGTGACAGAGACTGGCAGAGAGACTACAGGGTCAACCAGACTTCTTGGGCTTTCAGGCCAGCAAACAACGGGCCAACGCTCTGCTTCTGTGGGTCCAAGGATGGTTGGTGGTCCATGGGGTCCAGGGATGGCCTGGGGTCCCCCGCCTTTTCCAATCACATTTGATGGTAACCCAGACTGCCTGACGATGTTCTTGAGCCAAGCTGTCAACCACCTGGACCGGTACGCAAACCTCTACCCATCACAATGGGCCATGGTTGTGGCTCTGACAGCGGGTTTGCAAAGCGAAGCAGCGGACTGGGCGGCTGATTTGTATACCGAACATGCCATGGAACTGGCTTACGTGGGGCTTTTCCTGGAAGCACTGAGGTCCCGTTTCGAAGATGTCTTAAGGGTCCAGTGGGCTGAGGCGGAGCTCCTGACCATAAAACAAGGCTGGCCTGTGGTGGAGTATGTACAGGACTTCAGATGAGCTGCCAGTAGACTGCAGTTCTGGCTGGAAAGGCTGTTACTCCACCAGTTTTGAGCGGGTCTAGACCGAGACCTATGTCAAGTGTGTATGGTCAGGGGGGTCCTAGGTAGCTACCGGAGGGGTATCGGGTGGTGGTGGACCTCGATGCGGGGCTGTGTGAGTTCTGAAACAAAGGGGAGGAACAGGTCATGCCTCACAGAGAAAAACCGAGGGATGAAGCACACAAGACCCCTGTCCCCAGTACAGGTTTCTCTGGGGTTCCCTCCTGGATGACGGTCAGGTGTTTCAGGTGTGAAAGGCTGGGTCACTGAGTGGTGGAATGTCCCTTTCCTGTTCCACGGGGACCTGTACCAACCCCACAGAAGGGCGGCCCCACACCAACACCAAAGAAGGGACTCGAGAGGTCATGGGTGTTCTGTACCAGCCTGCTACCGGCCCTGCAGAAAAGGCAGGGACAACCCCTTTTACAAGAAGGCAAGAGGCTGGAATTACAACTGCCAAATTTATTGCTACAAAAACAAATAGAACAAGACACAAACCAAGAAACAGGAGCTTTTCAAGCGTTTGCCTTCAGCAAACCAGCCCTCCCACGCATTCCCCCTTAAATACAGTTCAGGGCATGGCTTCTCTCTGCCTCCTTCCGAGGAGCCCCATTGCCTTCCTCTGTTTACTCCTGATTGACTGCCTCCTGTGTCAGGCATCCTTGAACAGGGCCAGCTGTGGGTCATCTTCATCCACGCTGTCAGGCTCACACAGCTGGGTCTGTGTCATGACCAGATGAGAGGGGCCTGGCTGAGGACTCTCATCAAGCTCTTCAACATGCCCCCCCTCCTCCTCCTCTGAGTCATCTGCCCAACTGCCGAACCCACAGGCTGACCCTGAATCACAACACTATCCCGCACCGCAGGGCCCTTCCCCCGGGTCTGCCGATCCGGATGTGGTCGGGATGGAAATTGTTCATGAAAAGCAGTCACCAATGCAGGGGCATGAACGGTGGTCGTGTCTTCCCAGGTGAAGTCCTCTGGTCCATAACCTTTCCATTCAATCAGGTACTGGAACCGACCTTTCAGCCAACGGGAATCCCTGATGCTGGCGACCTCGTGCTTGGGGGTGCTGCCTCCATCACGAGGTCCTGATGGGGGAGGTTCCACTCAGCGGAGTGGACAGGCCGATTGCTCGGGGACCAACAGAGACCGATGAAAGACTGGGTGCATGTGCAGGGAACGTGGCAGAGTTAAGCGATAGGCGACCGGATCGATGACAGCCTCGACTGGGAATGGTTCTAAATATCGGTGATCTAACTTTCTCACCGGCCGTGTTGACGGTAGGTTCCTGGTGGACAACCAGACCCGATCTCGCACCGATAGTGGAGGCGTATCCCATCTTGACCGATCAGCAAACATTTGTAATTGGCCTTGGCCTTCTCTAACTGACGTCGCACCAATCGATGGATCGCCTGTAACTCTGCCATGAAGTCGTTCGCTGCCGGCTCCGGTGAGTCCACAGGAGAAAGGGGGAAAAACCGGGGGTGATATCCCACATTGGCCAAGAATGGTGTCATCTGTGTGGAGGTGTGCTGCGAATTGTTAAATGCAAACTCAGCTATGGCCAGATAGTCCACCCAATTGTTTTGCTGCAGATTAACGTAGCAGCGCAGATATTGTTCCAGGATACCGAATGACCTTCTCGGTCCCCCCGTCAGTTTGAGGATGACTTAATGAACTGGGGACAATGACCTTGCTTCCCCAAAGGATGCATCCCTTATGAGCCTGAAAGCTCATTTCTTCATGTGAAATATCTCTGGTCCCGGGCTATTTTCCAGCCATCCAGTGTGAACCCAGGACAGCACCCTGCTTAAAATTTTGTCTGCTGCTGTTTCTGCAGCAACATCCGCTGCATGGAGAGGAAGTTCTGGCAAATCTTGAATGGACAAGATGCGA
The DNA here is from genome assembly GCF_947247035.1 of Vipera ursinii. Classification (NCBI taxonomy): domain Eukaryota; kingdom Metazoa; phylum Chordata; class Lepidosauria; order Squamata; family Viperidae; genus Vipera; species Vipera ursinii. The sequence continues at coordinate 148,626,896 of NC_139512.1, read as the reverse complement.
GCGGCTGAAGCCAGAACTGGCTCCACATGTGGCAATGGCAACCTGCTAAGGCTGTCTGCATGGCCCATGTTTTTGCCAGGTTTGTGGATCAGCCTGTAGCTGTAGGCTGATATAAAAATGGACCACCTTAACATTCTGGGGGAAAGTATTTGAGGCATCTGCCTGTCTGTGGTAAATATTCCCAGCAATGGCTTGTGGTCAGTAAAGACTGTAAATTGGCGGCCATACAAATAGTTGTGGAATTTCTTAACCCTGGCCATGATGGCCAAGGCCTCTTTGTCAATCTGAGCATACTTGTGCTCAGCCGAGGACAAGGTCCTTGAATAGTAAACAATAGGGGATTGAGTCCCATCAGCTGACAAATGGCTTAGTACAGCCCCAACCCCATAAGGGGATGCACCACACACAATACAAACTGGCAAGTTTTCCTTAAAGTGCATGAACACTGAATTTGAGGACAGTAGTGATTTTACTGCCTTAAAACTGTTTTCCTGAGCCTTGGTCCATTTCCACGGGGTGCTCTTATCTAAGAGCCAGTGTAACGGCTTGCCACTGTGGCCTTGTTAGGAAGGAATGTGTGGTAAAAATTTAGGAGACCCAGGAATGCTTGGAGCTCTCCTTTAGATTTGGGACTTGGTGCCAGCTGAATTGCCTTCAGCTTGGATTCTGCAGGATGGATGCTTTTGGCATCAATACGGAACCCCAGGAATTCAGTGGAAGGGACCCCAATTTTCCATTTGTCCCTCCTTAGCTTAAGTCCCGCTGTGCGGAACCGCTGAAGGACAGCTTTGAGCTGTCTTGCCAGGACCTCAGTGGACTCTCAGGCGATGAGTACATTGTCAAAATAGGGGCAGACCCCCAGAATACCCTTGAGCATGTGCTCCATTACTCTCTGGAAGATTCCTGGGGCTACGCTACCCTGAATTGGAGGCGCTTGACCTTAAAAGCCCCCCCTATATGTCATATTGGTTTGTGTGGCTGCTGTGGCCTCATCCACTGGTAGCTGCTGATAGGCCTGTGCCAAATCTACCTTAGCAAACACACTACCCCCTTTGCAGCGATGTCAAGATGTGACTAACAACTAGCACCAAGTACGTGTGCTGCTACAGTGCCCGGTTAATGGTGCACTTGTAATCAGCACAAATCCTGATCTCCCCATTGGCCTTAAGTGGCATTACAATAGGAGTTTCCCACTCCCCACCATCTACGGGCTGTAGTATCTCCTGACTGACCAGCTTGTCCAGCTCTGCATCAATTTTGTGCTTTAACGCAAAAGGCACTCGACGAGGCTTAACCCTAATTGGCGTTATGGATGGGTCAAGCTTAAAGGCTATTGGAGGGACCTTGTACTCTTCCAGACTTGTGTCAAAAACATCTGCGAATTCCTCACATACTGACACCAAGTTCGCTGCTTGTGTCTGGTGAATTCCGGTTACTTGAATGTCCAGTGCATCAAACCAATCAAGCCCAATGAGGCTTGTTTTCTGGCCCTCCACCACAATGACATCTAGTGGCCCTGAAAACCCCTTGAATTTTATGGCCAAAGTGGCCTTGCCCTTTATGGCTACTTGGGAATTCTGGAAGTCGGTTAAAATAATATCAGATGGCCGAAGTTTGGTCCATCTCTTGCTGCAGCTGCAAATGAACCAGAAAGTCTCAAGGGAAATAATGAATACAGCTGAACCGGTGTCCAGTTCCATTCTGCAAGGAATGCCTTGCAGCTCGACTTGTAGTTGAAGTTTTTGTTTGAGGGGGCAGTGAGCTTCCGTGCGGCAGACACTCTGGCAGCTGGAGCAGAACCCTACTCTATGTTGCCCTGGGGCCCCTGTACCTCTCCTGAATGCCTCGTCCAGTTGGCAGTCCTGCTGGCGAACTCTACACATGGCTGCAATGTGGCCAGATTTCCAACAGACCTGACACATGGCTGTCCTGAACCTGCAGTCCGTTCATTGATAGCGGCCTCCACAGCCCAAACATTGAAGGAAGGGAACTGCCTTGTCAGGGGTCCTTGGTTCCTTGTCTTGGTGTCATTGAATCTTGTCAACTTCATAGTCAGAGTTGACATCTTTTCGTTGCTCAGCATCCTTGTGGTGGACGGCTTCTGCGTGTGGTGTGCTTTTGGTGGGTTGCAACACCTTCATGACCCCGCCGGTGGTTTCCTCCACCATGACTTCTTTCAAAGCTTCTTGGAGGAAGAGGGCCTCCTTTGCAAAAAGTTTTTGTTGGAGCTCTCTGCTCCTGAGTCCACAGACAAGACGGTCTCGAAGTCTTTCTTCCAAGTTCGTGAACTGACAAAGACGAAACGCTTGCCTCAAAACTGCGATGAACTCCATAGCCATTTCGCCAGGTTGTTGTTCTCACTGTTCGAAGGTATGCCTCCACGCTATCACTAACAGTTTCGGTTGAAAATGGTTGCTGACTCGTTTCTTCAGGTCTGCGTAAGTAATGGACTCCAGCTGTGCCGGTGGGACCAAATTCTCGGAGATGTCGAATGTTGCAGGCCTGCACACACAGAGGAGTGTTGTGGCCTTCAGACCATCATCGGTGACTTGATTTGCTCGTAGATAGTTCTCCACCCTGGAGATGTAGGATGACCATCTCTCTGGGTGCGTGACATCGAATTCTTCAAGCTTTCGGACCTTCCACATGTTGAGAAGTCTTCACGGCTCGTGTCTTGTGTTGCCTCATGCTGCTGGCTTCTTTGTAGGCCCTGGGACTGATCCTCAGGGAAGGGTGGTCTCCAACATGGCTTGCTAGGCTTTCTGCTGGTCTCACCCCATAGTGACTTCAGCCTTTTACAAAGAAGCAGTGGATCCCATCCTTGTCGCCAGTGTTGTGTAGCTGGTTCTTGGTAGGCATTGAGTGAGATGGAAGGTTCCAAACAGTAACATGCTTTATTGAAGTCAAGCAGAACAGAACTGAAACAGTGGCTGCTGCACAGCTAATTGGCCAATAGATTTGAAGGAAGCCATTCCTGCCCCAAATCTACCAATGATAGCCCTGGAGACAACAAGTCTGGCTTAATCAGTAGCCATTACACATACACACCACTGAGCAACCGTTAACGCAGCATTTAACAGACATGTGAATCAGTACAAGCAAAAACCCCAATATATTACACTCACCCTTCAGATGGTCAAGAAAGATGTCACTCAAACTAAGCTAAGCAAACATCCCCAGAGATGTCCGCAGGAGCTGGAAAGGGAGATAAGAGAGTTAAAAAGAAGTTGAAGGAACAATCTAAGCTGCTGAAAATGAAAGTATTCAGTGAGCAGACCAAGTCCAAATGCCATCAAGAGATCCAGGTCATTAAAAACCAATGCATTCAGCTGATTAGGCAGATGAAAGAAGATGCTTAGAAATTCTGGAAGTGGAAGCAGCAGAAAGACAAGAAAGTCATTCAGCTGAAGTCCCGGGATCGCAAGCGGCAGTACAAACTGGTCAAGCTGGAGCAGGACTTCCAAAAAGAGTCCATCATCCTCCAAGGGAAAGCAGAAGAAGCTGCTGCAGCTAACAAGCGCTTAAAGGAAGCTCTCCAGAAATACCAAGAAGCTGCTGCAAAACAAAAGGACATTCACAACCGGGGATTTGAAGCAGCCACCTCCTGGGTAAAGAACTGGCTGGTGAATGAAGTCCAAGTCCTCGTGAGCATAGAAGAAGCCTGGGTCCCTCGAACGACCTCCTGGGTGACCACAAAACTCTGGCCAAGGAGATTGTGTTGCTGAAAGAGAAGCAGGAGACTGGGGAGGTTGTCCTGTCCAAATACAAGAAGCGGACATTTGCCTACAAATGTCTGGAAATCAACGTTTCCATCAGCAAGCAGATCAAGAGCCTGGTCAAAATTCAGACACTTGGCAACTGACTCATATTTATGGCAGTTGCAATGTCCCAGGATCGTCTGATCACCTTTTGCAATCTTCTGACAAGCAAAGTCAGTGGAAAAGTCAGATTCACTTCACAACCCTGTTCCTAACTTAACTGCAGTGATTCACTGAACAACAGTGGCTAGAAAGGTTGTAAAATGGGGTGAACCTTCATGAGGAAAGCAACCTCCTCAGCTTGCTTTTCATGGCTTGTGTTTGTGAAAGGCCGTACTCTGTAGTCAACCATTTTATAAATAGGCTGCCCCCATCATTGGCATTTTGTGAGAGTGACCATGACATATACTGACCCCAATGTTTCCTACCTCTGTGCTAACACAATAAGACAATTACTTGTCTACTTTGTTTAAAAGAATCTCAAGAACCATTAAAAATAAAGGTGCCTAATATTTTGCCTGTGCCTTGGTGTACAGATATGTAACTGTAGTTGGTCATCCAGGAACTTTAACCATTGCCTAAAACTAGGATTTAGATCTGATTGCCATGATAATTTGAGAGGGTGGGTATCCATACACTTAAACCTTGCTGGGCTTGACCATAATATTAGGAATTGGGCCCAAGGACTCATCCACAAAGCCTGAACACCACACCAAGATTGTTCTGTCCTTGCTACACATTACTCTGTGTACAGCTTGATATGCAGGTAAACCCATCTATCCTCAATCAAACAGACTGCATGTGTAGATCTGGTTACTTTATTAAAGGAAGAGGATGGATGAAACTGGGAAAAATAGAAATACATACCATTAAGAACCCAAATGGCAAATAGATGGGGAAGAAATGGAGATAGTGACAGATTTTATTTTCCTGGGCTCCAAGATCACCGCAGACGGGGACTGCAGCCAAGAAATTAAAAGACGCTTGCTCTTGGGGAGAAAAGCCATGGCAAACCTAGACAGCACACTAAAAAGCAGAGACATCACCCTGTCAACAAAAAGCCGTATAGTCAAGGCTATGGTCTTCCCAGTTGCAATATATGGCTGTGAAAGTTGGACCATAAGAAAGGCTGAGCGCCAAAGAATTGAGGCCTTTGAACTATGGTGCTGGAGAAGACTCCTGCAAGTCCCTTGGACTGCAAGGCGATCAAACCGATCAGTCCTAGAGGAGATCAACCCTAACTGCTCTTTAGAAGGCCAGATCCTGAAGTTGAAACTCAAATACTTTGGCCACCTAATGAGAAGGCAGGACTCACTGGAGAAGAGCCTAATGCTGGGAAAGGTTGAGGGCAAGAGAAGAAGGGGACGACAGAGAATGAGGTGGCTGGATGGAGTCACTGAAGCAGTAGGTGTGAGCCTAAACGGACTCCAGAAGATGGTAGAGGACAGGAAGGCCTGGAGGAACATTGTCCATGGGGTTGCGATGGGTCAGACACGACTTCACAACTAACAACAACAAGAACCCAAATACAAAATACAGTGTTGAGTTTCTAGTGAGCATAACAATGAACAAATATAGATAAATCCAACTCTCAACAGGATTTTTTGTCGTCAGATGAAGATGTGCTTGTTTACTCCAAATAGTAAAGGAAATGGAATCTGGCTTCCCAGGATGCACTTGTTTTGGAATGAGGGTTGATGGGTAGATGACCCTTAAAGGGCCAGGTCAGCTTCTAAACAATACAGATTGGCATTTGGCTCCAGCCAATAGGCCAGAGAAGAACAGTATACAGGTAATCCCCCAGGTATGAATGTTTATTTAGCAAATGTTCACAAAAACAAATTTATTCAGAAAGGGTACTTACATTAGAAATTCAAAACTGTGACCAAAAAGACGCCTTTGTAGCCATGTGACTTGGATTCAGTCACTGCTGCAGCAGTGGCCATTTTTATCTCTGACTTGCCTGGGCTGTTCAGATTTTTTGTTTTTGTTTGTCCCTGGTCACATGGTCAAACAAGATAGTTGATTTTTGCAGCCAGTTTGTTTTTGGTTTTTTGGTGCTGCGTGGAGGATCTCCTGTTGCCTGGGCTTGAGGACTGGGGTGCTAGAATTGCTTCTGTAAAGTATTTTAAAGTATTCTTTTTTGTTACTCTATAGTACTGTATTGTCTGTTTGCAAGCCCATTGGAAATTGCTCTGCTTCTTTTTAAGAACTATACTTTGCAAAGTCCAGTAATTTGCAAATATAAAGTTTGTTTGCATTTCCCTTGAAAATGCTTGTAGAAATACTAGCCAGAATCTACACAAAGCATTCTATAACATGTTTCCTTACTTTTATTTTGGAAATTAGTGTATATTACAGTAGTTTGTAGGTTTTAAATTTTAATTTGCCTCCAGAAGCTGTGGGTGCTCCATCACTAGAAGCTTTTAAGAAGAGACTGGATAGGCATTTATCGGAAATACTCTCCTGAGAGCAGTGAGTTAGACTAGATGACCTCAAGGTCCCTTCCATCTCTGTTACTGTTGTTGCAAGCCGAGAGTTCTGTAAATCCCTCTCCCATCTCCCTCTGGGTGCCTGGCTGGAGACACTTGAGCTAATTAGTGGCAAGTTGTTGTTTTTTTAAAAGCAATTGCAATCGGAGAGTTCTGTAAAGTACCACCCTCCACTCCCCCCCCTCCTCTGGGCAGCTGAAGATGCTTGACCTGACTAACAATAAGTGGTTTGTTTGTTTTTTAAAGCAACTGCAATGGCTGCAAGCCTGCTTGGAGGCAATTTAGTTCCTGAGCCAAGGCTGCACTGTTATTGTGGGGAGATCATCAAGTGAAAGGAAAGAGGTCTCAGTGAGGGGAGTTAAGAGACATTCCAGTCTGGATTGCATAGGTGGGAGGAAGTACTGGTAGTCCTTGATTTACAACCATTCATTTAGCGACCAAAGTTACAACGGCACTGAAAAAAGTGACATGACTTTTGTTCACACTTACAACCATTGCAGCATCCCAATGGTTGCATGATCAAAACTCAGGGACTTGACACCTGGCATGTATATATGACAATTGCATTGTCCCGGGGTCATTTAAGTTAATAGGAATAGAAATAGAATAGAGCCGGAAGGGACCTTGGAGGTCTTCTAGTCCAGCCCCCTGCTCAAGCAGGAGAACCTATACCAACTCAGACATGTGACTGTCTAGCCTCTTCTTAAAAATCTCCAGTGATGGAGCACCCACGATTTCTGAAGGCAAGCCCTTCCACTGGTTAATTGTCCTCGCTGTTAGGAAGTTTCTCCTTAATTCCAGGTTGCTTCTCTGTTTGATCAGTTTCCAACCATTGTTTCTCATCCTGCCCTCTGGTGCTTCGGTGAATAATGTAACCCACTCTTCTTTGTGGCAGTGCCTCAAATACTGGAATACTGCTATCCTGTCTCCCCTATTTCTCCTTTTCTTTAGACTAGCCAAACCCAAGTCCTTGTGTGACCATCTGATAGACAAAGTCAGTGGGGAGGACAGATTCGCTTAACAATTGTGTTACTAACTTCACAACTGCAGTGAACAACTGTAGCAAGGAAGGTCATTAAAAATGGGGTAAAATTCAATTAACAGCTGTATTGCTTAGCAACAGAAATTTTTGGCTTAATTGTGGTCATAACTCAAGGACTGTATAAGACAGAGTTCCCTAACCTTTCTGGGTTGGTGGCCTGGAGCGAGAGGGAGGGAGGTGAAAGGAGATGATTTTGTGGGAGGGGCAGGAGCATGTGAATGTGTGCACACAAGCGCCCACGATGTTCGTGGCAATGCTCGCATGAGTGGGGCCGCAAGTGCCCGCAGTGAGGCTTGCACAGATGTACACAGCCTGGCCAGCCACTCACATGACCTGGTAGTGATTAGGCCAAGGCCCAATAGTGGGCTGTGGCCCACAGGTTGGGGGGATGCCTGGTATATGATATCCAACATTTGGGCCTAACCAGTGGTGGGATTCAAATATGTGAACAACCGGTTCTCTGTGTGCATGCCGCTTCTGGAAGTCCATTCTGGGCCTGGGCAACAAAAAAATAGCTACCGGTTCTGCCAAAGTGGTGCGAACAGGCTGAATCCCACCACTGGGTCTATATCAGGGTTTCCCAGGGAAAAGCAGGCAGTCTGACGAGATTCTTGTGTAAAAGTGGAGTTAAGAATAAAAAAACCTCTTGAGCTGAGCCTCAGAGCCATTTTGGTTGTTAACATCTGACAGTTAACGTGCATTTCACTGATTGTATAGAAAGGCATATTTCCTAACGACATTTCACACTGTATCAAAGTGTGAAATGTCCTTAGGAAAATGGGAATCCCAGAAGATGGTGTTCATGTGAATGTGGTTTTAAAATTGGAAGAAAAAATGTCAATGACCCAGGCTACGCTGCTATTACTTTGACAGCTGAAAATGCAAATAATCCTCCAGCTGTACCAATGAAAGTTGAGAAGCACAGTGCAAAATGAGATAAATATAGGTGGTCCTTGATTTACGACCGCAGTTGAGCCCAAAATTTCTGTTGTTAGGTGAGATATTTGTTGAGTGAGTTTTGCCCCATTTTATGACTTTTCTTGCCACAGTTGGTAGGTGAGTCATTGCAGTTGGTAAGTTAGTAACCTAGTTGTGAAATGAACCTGGCTTCCCTATTGACTTTGCTTGTCAGAAGGTTTCAAAAAGTGATCACATGACCTTCAGACACAGCAACGGTCATAAATAGGAATCGGTCACTGAGCATCTGAATTTGGATCACATGGGGATGCTGCAAAGGTGGTAACTGTGAAAAACGGTTGTGTTGCATTTTTCAGTGCAGTTATAACTTTGAATGGTCCCTAAATGAACCGCTGTAAGTTGAGAACTACCTATATAAAGAAGATTAAACTAATGATGATAGGGACAGCAACCAGCCATAGAACTGCCCATGAAGATGTCGAAGTGCTGAATAGTTTCTACCTTTTAGGATTAACTATCAACAGTAAAAGAACCGCTAGGCAAGAAATATCAGGGTGACTAGCATTTGGTGGGCAGCAATGAAGGCCTTGGAAAAGATATTCAGAAGTTGGGCTAAATGTTTATACAGGTAGGTAGTGATTAGTGAGAGTTTGACCAGTGCAATATTCAATTTAATACCAATTATAAATCGATACCAGGCCTCTGTTAATGCGTGCCAAAATACAGCTAGTGTAACGTTAAAGGTAAAGGTAAAGGTTTCCCCCGCACATGTGTGCTAGTCGTTTCCGACTCTAGGGGCCGGTGCTCATCTCCATTTCAAAGCCGAAGAGCCAGCGCTTGTCCGAGGACATCTCCGTGGTCATGTGGCCGGCATGACTAGACGCCAAAGGCGCATGGAACGCTGTTACCTTCCCACCGGAGTGGTCCCTATTTTTCTACTTGCATTTTTACGTGCTTTCAAACTGCTAGGTTGGCAGAAGCTGAGACGAGTAACAGGCGCTCACTCTGTTACGCGGCACTCGGGATTTGACCTGCCAAACTGCCGACCTTCTGATCGACAATCTCAGCGTCCTAACCAGGCCTTTTTTTCTCATAGAACACCCAGAGCAGAGTTCCGGCACCTTTTTTGGATGGAACCTTGTAGGGTAGGCAAGGCGGGTTGTATGACATGTGTGAGTTCCGGCACCTTTTTCTTTTACAAAAAAAGCACTGGTCCTAACCCACTGAGCCACCGCGTCCCTTAGTGTAAGGTTAGTGCACACATAAGTGAGGCTAATGCGTGCACAGTTGTCACTGGATTAGATTCTAATTAGATTGGACTCTAATCACCATTTGTGCAAAATGGAGAAAAAGAAGGTTCCATTCAAGGAAAGTTCAGAAAAGAAGAGGCTTGTTTTGAAGAACTACAGAAGAATACAGGAGATAGCAGGTATGCTTTGGATATTGTTTTGACTGGTCATTCTTTCCATATTCTTACTTGATCATTGTTCCAATCATTTTGATCTATACTTATGCATAGATTCTTTTAGGAGTGATATGGGCATTGCATGGGGGCGAAGGAGAAGTGAGACATATGAACATGAAATTGTGATTAATTTTGCATTTATATGTTACAAACCTATACTGGTTAAAGTAAGATGTGCAAATATATGCTTTACTGTGGAGATTAAGTACTGCATATATCTTCCTCTCTTAGCCAAGTGATTTACTCTCCAAAGATGGTCTCTCCCCACTCCACTCCCTATCATATTTTTTGTTATCTAACAGCCACGGTGTTTAGTTCCAAGCTGATTCCTTTCCAAATGTTCTCTCTTCACATTAGACTTGGAAGCCATCACGTGTTCCCAATTAGCTTTGAACCAGAAAACACAACCAGTCAACCACTGGAAAAGAAGGGAGCTTATGCAAAAAACCTCTGTTCCAGACCAAGAATGAGATAATTGGAACAGCTTTGAGGGAAAGGGGTGAGAAATTCAGGGCAATTTGTGGAATGCAACGCTCCCTGGAGACTTTATTGCATAGATTATGCTTTTGCAAGACAGGTTCCTAGCTAGCCAGCAACCCTAACGTCTGTTTATGATTCCTGCGCCAGCTACTTCGCTCTTCTGACTGGAAGAAGATTCGGTATAGTACACCTTTCTATTCCATTTGGAACATCCATGCAGGATTCTTGGGAAGGTCGGTACCCTTGTCATTTTGAAACAGACTGTATAAAATCTTATTTAAAAAAAGATGTTGAGACTTTGGAAAGAGTGCAGAGGAGAACAACGAAGATGATAGGAGGCCTGGAGGCAAAACCATTTGATGAATAATTGAGGAAACTAGGCATGTTCAGTCTGACAAAGAGAAGGACTTGGGGTGATATGATGGCAATCTTCCGGTATTTGAGGGGCTGTCACGGAGAAGAAAGGGTCGACCTATTCTCCAAAACACTGAAAGGCAAGACGAGGAACAATGGATGGAAACTAATCAAGGGGAGAAGCAACCTAGAACTAAGGAGAAACGTCCTGACAATTAACCTGCGGAATGGCTTGCCTTCAGAAGTTGTGAGTGCTCCATCACTGGAGGCTTTTAAGAAGAGACTGGACAGCCACTTGTCCGGAATGGTATAGGCTCTCCTGCTTGAGCGGGGGGTTGGGCTAGATGACCTCCAAGGTCCCTTCCAACTCTGTTTATTCTGGACTCTGTATTTTTTAGTTCAGACTTGCTGAATCCTTCCTTACCATCCTAAAAGGTCAGCATTTCTTCTCTGAGGTCTTCCTGGAGGAGCTGTCCCATGTATGACTGAGGGCATTTCCACATTAGTAGCATCTGACCCCATTATTCCTCAGAAAGCCTTTTTTTTTAACATGATCCACAATCAGCTTTGCAGACCTTAAAGTAGAAAGAACATCAGGAACCAGTCTTACCTTCAGCTAACTAATAAGCACAAGAGACATTATCCAGACAGAGAGATTCCGCCAGTGTATCCCACCAGGCTCAAGGTTGACTCAGCCTTCCATCCTTCCAAGGTAGGTAAAATGAGGACCCAGATTGTTGGGGGCAATTAAGCTGACTTTGTAATAATGCCGCTTGGGGTGTGTGTGAAAGCCCTAATAAGCAGGCATATACATAGAATGAAGGCTACTGCTAAGCTTGTAAGCCACCCTGAGTCTTCGGAGAAGGGCGGGATATAAATAGAATTAAAATAAAAAAATAAAAAAAATAAAATTTTCACTCCCTGTATTTGTGTGTATCCGCTGGTTCTTTTGCCTCCTCTCTCCACCAGAACGCTTGCTATGAGGGGAAGCTGTGCATGGAAAGGTACGTTGTAAAAAAAAAAAGACATTTCCCCTTCCCCCCACTGACTTCTCAACTGCCATTTATAGTACAGCGATTCTTCTGTTATATTAAAAAGAAAACGCTTATAACTTGTACAGTAAAAAATGCCATTTTGCATCTAGGTAGCCGTAAGCGTGGATGCATGTTGCCATGGTGCCTAGATGGCAGGAGCAGAAAATGAAGTTCTAAATGAAGACTGAAGAAAGCAAGATGCTCTAGAAACAGGACACTGCACGATCTTGGAGTATGTGGTGCAGAGGTCAAGGGAAAAGGGGATGATTGGCTAAAGACAGGGTTAAGCAAGGGTTCGCGCCCATGGGAAAATAGTCCTCCTGCAAGGTTGGCCAAACTGCGTTGATTCAATGGAAAGCAATAGCCGTCCTGTTATTTTCAGTCAAGCAGAGCAGATTCAGAGATGAATTAGCCCAGCTCCCAAAACAGACGACGTGCTCGGATTAATCAGATTGGGAGCAGATTTTGAAAAACTGCAAAATATTAGTGTGGAAGGACTTTGATCCTTACATGATGCTTCCAATCGTGGCGGGATTGCCAGCTAAGCCTTCTGCAAAGATAAAGATGCACATTCTTTCTTCTCTACCCGAACAGAAGCTTATGGGTGAATTTGATCTGGATTATTTCTGTTCCTTTTCTCTGCTGCTTTGATCAAATGACAGAGTCAATCAACATCATAGCTTTGTATATTTGGTCTGTTCAGCGCTTCAGGGTTCCACCCTCCTTTACTTCAATCTGAGAATCTGTTTATTTTCCACCAGGCAGAGAATAGTGCTACAGTGCATGTTTAATTCTACACAAGAAAAAAGACCAGTCCCTCTTCCCTACTGTGGCAGTCCTAAGGTGATTTAGCCAATCTTCCTTGGAGTTGCTGCTACATTTAGCATGCTGAGCTTTACTAAAATTTATTTTCTTTCACTTTGTTCCAAATCATAAACAGAAGTGGGGTTTTTTTTCTCCTCCTGTGTAAACTTGGTAACTTACCTGTTGCTCTCAAAGAACCTCAAACTTCATGCCACCTGAGACCTGATTGGCCAACTCACTCCTGTGTCAATGCTGCTAACATCAGATGTTTTTGCACTGACAACAGATGGAAATGTAGCCGTCTTTTTACTTTTGCTTTTAGAATTAGATAATGCTGGGAGGGGGGATGCGAATGAGAGTTTAGCTGGACATAACAACACTAAACTTAGTGTGAGAATCAAAGTTATTGAACTCAGAGTTGATAAAGAATTGGCTGGCTGGAGAGCTGGAGAGGAAGCCTGGGCTTCAAGCTAATTGGGGAATGTGATTTATGACTGTTAATTGGAGGAGGGAATTGTGCTTTAATACTATGTGCCCAGGGGAGGGGAATTCAGTTTTTGGTTTCAATCGTGCAATGCCGATGTTATGCTACTCAAATAAAAGATCCTTTAAGGTAAACAATGCCTCAATGTTCTTTTGAAGAGTTTCATCTGTCAGAACCATGACATTCTATTTATTCCCACCTGTTCCCACATGTTCTTCAGAGCAACTGTTAAAGCCTCCTTCAGTCTTCCTTCTCACTTTACAATTAATCCTATCTTTTATTTTTTTTCTACTATTCAAAATGGTACAACCTGTTTTTTTCCCCATTGAACAAAATCAGTTTTATTTTATGAAAAACCAACTGCATGAGGGTTGAATGAATTTCAAAGGTCATGCTTTTCCATAAAGTGAGGGCCATAACTAAGAAGATTAGGGTGTTTTATCCCTCTTAGAAGAATATCATGCTAAAATGTCTGAGTACAGCATCACGCTTAATTCTGGAAAAAAAACCCATGTACCCCCTCGGATGGTGGATACCCAGTTGTAATTGTTTTTATGCAGAAGAGAAAAGTTATTAAATGTATCACATAATGAGAAAACATGGTAAATATATTTAATTGATGAAATCTGTTGAAATGTAAATTAAATCCAATGAAATTCTGGACTTGCCCATTTCTTTGTTTCCATAAAGTGTAGCTTTGTCAGGCTGTTGGGCAAATATGACCAAAATGCACTGCCAAAATCATGCTCTCATTGAACACACTTAAGTGGATGCCATTGGTGTCCAACAATACTACTCTCAAGTTGTTCTACAATATTTTTTGCTGGTTATATAAATTTGCTTCAGTTCTTCTAATTCCCTCCCTGAGAAAATCAATACAAGCTCAAGTATCTGTTCTGTCTTTTGTAGCAAAGACAGATCAGAGGATTTATTCAGTTCTTCTGTACTTTTCTTTTCTGCTTTAAATATCCAATAGCCCAACCCCTTTCAATGGTTTTCCACACCGAATATAGTTAAACATTTAAAGAAATGCTTACTCTTCTGCTAAATGTCTATGGAGATTTCCAGTCATCCAGGTCATGGTTGTCTCAAAAGGGCTTTTTCAAAAGGCAACTGGACTTTGTAGGATAAGATAAGATAACCTTTATTGTCATTTTTTTTACTGTGGGCACAATGGCACACATCAAAAATGAAATTTAGTTGTCCAGTCTGAAAGTGAAACATACATGACACACACCTAAAACATACTACATACAACATATGTATAGACCCATACCCCTACATATACATAACAATAAAATATTAAATACTGTCCGACTTGAATATATAACGGAAGGAGGAAGCCAGAGAGTTCACAAGGTTAATGCTGTGTGGAATGAAACTATGGCTGAATCTGGATGTTCTGCTACGGATACCACGAAGCCTCCTCCCAAAAGGCAACAAGGAAAACCGGTCGTGAAGAGGTTGTGTAGTGTCCCAGATAATCTTACGGACCCTGCTCAAGCAACGCTTCTGAGTTATGTCCTAGATGGAAGGGAGGGAACTGCCAATGATCTTTTCGGCCATCCTCACCACTCTCTGCACTGCCTTCCTGTCTGAAGCAGTGATGCTTCCAAACCAGACTGTGATACTGTATGTCAAAAAGCACCTTTGGATTTTAATTCTTCTGCTAATTTCTTTTTGGCGTACATGCCTCAAATTTTTTATTGTTGTTGTTATTATTAATTGTCACTTAACTTTATTTGCCAGAGTTGATGTTCTTTTTTTTTATTTTCCTGGCTAGGATAGATAGCTTTTACCTATTGTTCCACTTGAAAGTCACTTGATTTGGCTGACCTTATCTTACATTCCAGCTGAGATTCAATCACTGTGGTTGGCTTTAGGCATCCTAAAAAGCCTTCCTAGGCTCATTTCCATCAATCTCTTCCTTTTTCTTACATGTTTCCTTGCTGCTTAAGCTGGACTCTGCAGGCACTTTCCTACTTGCATGTAGAGAATTAAGCTCATCGTAGCACACGTCCTCCAGGTGTGGGCCTTTAAGCTTTCAGGAAGGTGGGAGCTTCTCTGGATTTCAGTTGGCGCATCTGCTTCCAGGCAACGAGACATCACAATCACACACCACAGCCGATTCAATTATTTTTATAAGAAATGGCCAGTGCTGAAGCCTTAACAACGGAGATGCAAAGGGCACAAGGGGGCAAGAGAGAGGTCACATTCCTGCTGGTGCCTGCCTGTTCCTGCCATTCTTAATCGGCAGCTCCAGAGCAGCTTTTACTCTGGGTTACTGCTGAAGAAGGCTGCTGTTGCTGGGCTTGGGGTTAGAGATGTCTCGGGATTTCTTTGAGAAAGGATGTTCCCTCTCCACCCCCCCAGGGGGTTTGTGGAATTCAAATGCCACAAGCACAGCCTTATTATTCTGTCTCTCCCGGCTGCATCCATCACAGTCAATCTCTCCCTTGATCGTATTCTCCTGAGCCGTTCTGTCCCTCGGAAAGGAAGATGCCTTACTCTTGCCTTTCAACAATAATAAAAAAATGCTTACATTTTAATCCCTCTCCCTTCTCCTCATTTATCCATCCCGGCTTTCTGCTTGACTTTCAGTCTGTATCCTCTTTGTTGTCTAGTGGGTTCTGGAGAGTAGGAAGGATGCTAGGCCGATGAGTACAGCATAACAGCTCCTTATTAGGTGGAAGTGACCATACTGGGGAATAGGGGTGTAGTGTATGCAGCTAAAGCATACACAGGCTGTCAGCACAGCAGGAGGCGGGGGGCTGGACAGCTCCAGGCTATAACTGCATGTGGCAGTAAAGCCTGGTTTAAACGGGTTTGACAGCCCCGGGCTATAGCCAGCCTGGGTGGGAAGCCAAGGGTTTAAATCTATTGGCCACCTGCACTGGTGGGAAGCCCAGGTTTGAATCCATTGGCTGGTATTCACCTGGGCAGGTATAAAGGTACGCCAGGTAACCCCCTTTCCCCAGCTCCGTTCCTGACTGCAATAAAGAGTTCTACATACCCAAGCTGAGCGTCCGTCATTGTGAGAGACCACGCAACTTTACACTGGCGACGAAGGTGGGATCCTGCCCGAAACATCACTAGCCGCGGAAGCGACCACGTGTGGCTACAGCATCCGAGAAGTGGCGGCATCAGAGCAGGACGGCCCGCGGCAGCGAGATGGCACAGCTGGGTCAGTATCCTCTTTTTAACAGTAGCCACCCCGAAGAGTGGGAATCGTTTGTGGGACAGCTGGAGTGCTACCTCTGAGCTAACGGAGTCGAGGATGATGGCCAGAAAGTGGCGGCGTTGCTGTGCAGCTGCGGTGAGTCGGCTAAGCAGTATATGGCCATACTCAGGCAGGCAGCCCGCCTCTGTAATTTTGAGAACCTCGAGGTAAGTCTGAGGGATCGTATAGTTTTTGGCCTGAGAGAGAGGAAATTGCGGCAGAAGCTGTTTGCCAGGTCGAAGCTGACCCTGAGGGATGTCTTTAGGAATTCCTAGCCTGGGACGTTGTGGAGGGGGCAGACGTGAAGAGTCCACTAGTTGGCGGAACCGGCGGAGCCATCCACCAGGTGAGCGGCTGCAGCAGTCGAAGGGCCAGCAACCGAAATCGACACAATACACCATAGCCCTCAACCGTCCACCACTAATCGAGACACCCCGAGGGAGGCGAGACCATCAGTGGTGGAACAGAAGTGCCAGGAATGCAGGTGTGGAGCGAACAACCCCCAGTCTACCCAGTTCCCTGGCTGCGGCATGAACCGGCCCTGGTCTACCCAACACTGCAGCTGCGGGTCCCGGTCTACCCAGCACTGCGGCTGCGGACAACCCCGGTCTACCCAGTGCTCCAGCTGCGGCGCAAATGGCTCCCGGTCTACCCGATGCTTGAGCTGCAGCGGACAGCACTCCCGGTCTACCTGTCGTTTCAAGTCAGCCAAGTGCCGGGCGTGCGGAAAGACGGGACACATCGCATCGGTCTGCCAAAGCAAACAACAGGACAACCTGCATGAGGTGGAAGCAGAGTTCCAGTCAGCCACAGGTACCAGGGAGCGGCTTCGGAGACTGACTGTCAGCCAGGGCAGGGCAGATGTTTTGGCAACCAGAGGTCCGCAGACCATCACCCCAAAAATAAAATTGGTGGTGAAGCTGCAAGGAGTCCCATGCACAATGGAATTGGACTCTGGGTCAGACGTCTCCATCATCTCCGCCAGAACTTTTAAAACAATTTGCAAGCGGAGCGGCCGGCGGGTTCCCTTGAGGTCATCCAGAATGACCCTCACTGACTTCCAAAACACACCGATAAACGTTCGGGGGGAGGCATCAGTGAAGGTGCAGTACAAGGGGTTCAAGGGAATGTTAGATGTACTGGTCGTAGAAGGGCAGCGGACCAATCTTGGGCTGGGATGGTTCAAAGAGCTGGGCATTAGAATCACAGGGATTCACCAGATGCGAGGCTGCCGCTTGCTAGAAACCATTTGCGAAGAGTTTGCAGATGTGTTTGACGAGAAGTTGGGAAGATACACAGGTCCCCCAATTTCCTTTAAGTTAAATCCGAAGGTTCAGCCCATCCGGATAAAGGCTAGGAGAGTCCCGTTTGCCTTAAAGCATAAGATAGAACGGGAGCTCAACAAGCTGGTAGACCAGGGGGTATTAACTCCGGTCGAGGGAGCTAAATGGGAAACACCCATTGTAACGCCCCTCAAGTCGAACGGGGAGGTGAGAATTTGCACGGACTATAAGGGGACCATCAATAAAGCACTGAGTGCCCACTCATACCCGGTCCCCGCAGTCAGCAGCATCCTCGCATCCCTGCAGGGCGGATCGCTATTCGCCAAGCTGGACCTCGCTCAAGCTTATCAGCAGCTACCGGTCGACCTGGAGGCAGCTGAAGTGCAGACCATAGTCACCCACAAGGGGGCGTTCCGGGTAGACCGGTTGCAATTTGGAGTAAGCGTGGCTCCTGGAATTTTCCAAGAGGTCATGGAAAAAACCCTTAAGGGCATACCAGGGGTCTTTCCATACTTTGATGACGTCCTCATCGCAGGGAATTCTGAGGACGTTCTGGCAGACCGCCTGCAAGCTGTGCTGGGAAGGTTCAGGGCTGCAGGATTAAAACTCAAAAGGGACAAGTGCAGGATTGGGGTGACAGAAACTGAGTTCCTAGGATTCAGGATAGATGCTCAAGGCATCCACCCCTCAGCATCCAAGGTAAGGGCAATCGAAGCCCCAATTCCTCAAAATAAGGCAGAGTTACAGGCTTTCCTGGGCCTACTCAACTTCTACCATACATTCCTGCCACATAAGGAGACAATAGCAGAGACTTTACATAGGTTATTAGACAAACAGACAGCCTGGAACTGGTCCACCATGCACACTGACACATTCAATGCATTAAAGAAACTGTTGGCAGGAAATGCCACCATCACACACTTCGTAGAAGCCAAACCAGTCTGCATTGCATGAGACGCATCCCCTTATGGGATTGGGGCTGTGCTCAGTCACTTAGAAGAAGATGGAACACAGGCCTCCATTGCATATTACTCCAGGACCCTGTCAGCAGCCGAAAGGAATTATGCCCAAATAGACAAGGAGGCACTGGCAGTGGTTGCTGGAGTAAAGAAGTTCCATGATTACCTGTACGGAAGCGACTTCGTAATTTACACAGACCACAAACCATTATTAGGATTATTCACCACAGACAAACAAACACCTCAGATTCTGTCACCCAGAATACTGTGCTGGTCCATCTTCTTGTCAGCTTATTCTTGCAAGTTGGTACATAGGCCAGGCAAGGAGATGGGGCACGCTGACGGCCTCAGCAGACTCCCCTTAAGGGACACTGAACCAGACCCAGCACCTTCAGCCCAAATACTGGCTATCCAAGAGCTGCCAGAATGCCCCCTCAATGCCAAGGATGTAGCTGCAGAAACCCCCAAAGACAAAATCCTGAGCCGGGTACAGTCATGGGTGAGCACAGGGTGGCAGGACAAATCGCCAGGCCAAGAGTTCGTGGTATACTTCTCCAGGAGGCACAAGGGTTGCCTGCTATGGGGAAGCCGTGTCATAATACCACAAGGGCTAAGGGAAAGAGTCCTACAGTCACTGCACGAGGGCCACCCAGGGATAGTGAGAATGAAGACACTGGCTAGGAGTTACCTCTGGTGGCCCGGGCTAGACAAAGAAATAGAGGGCCTAGTAGCAGGGTGCTATTAAAGATCACGCCCCGAACAGCCACATGCACCAGTGCACAAATGGGAGGAGACTCACACCCCATGGTCCAGGGTGCACATTGACTATGCGAGACCATTCCAAGGCCATACATTCCTAGTCGTGGTAGACAGCCACTCAAAATGGCTAGAAGTGGTTCCTGTGGGCAGCATGACCACAGCAGGCCTATTCTCAACTCATGGACTTCCTGATGTGATAGTGTCAGATAACGGTACACAATTTACCTCATCGGACTTTATATATATTAATTATATTCATTTTATTTATATACCGCCCTTCTCCCGAAGGACTCAGGGCAGTGAACAGGGCAAATGTATAAAAATACAAAAATACAAAAGTTAAAAGGAATTAAACATAATGCCCAAGATAAAAACAGTAAATACAAATATTAAGAACAATAAAAACCCAACCCATCCCCCATCAGGTGTTCCTGAGGACCTTGGGCATTAGACACGTCACCTCTGCCCCTTTTCACCCGGCCAGTAATGGGTTGGCAGAATGTTTCATGCACACCACCAAGGACGACCTCAAGCGCATCATCCAAGGGGAATGGAAGCAACGACTGGCCACCTTCCTCCTCCATCAACATTCCACGCCTTGCACTGCAACAGGCAAAAGCCCAGCAGAACTCAGATGGGGCAGGTGCCTAATAACAACACTGGACAGGCTCCACCCAGATAGAGTGGCAGCAGACACCGAAACTCCAAGCCTCAAAAGAGTGTTCAACCCAGGTGACACCATCTGGGCGAGGAACTATGGCACAGGTCACCCATGGGTGCCAGGGGAGATATTGGACCAAACAGGCCCCCTGTCCTACAACGTAAGGGTGGAGGGGGGACTCCATTGGAGAAGGCACCTGGACCAGTTAAGGCCAAGGGCTCCGGAACGGGTCTTGGGGGACAATCTGGAGGCAGGATCAGAGAAGGGGTCTGACGAAGGGGTGCCACCACCACAACAACCCAGGATGGTTACCAGGGGGTCACAAGGTCAAGCCTGCTCCAGGCAGGGACAGGACAATGGGAGCAGGGCAACACCTGACCCAACCAAAAGGAGGACGCTGCAACACCGCCAAAACAGTCCCACAGCCACCAGGCTCATAGAACCGCCCGGAACCACCACACCCACACCTACACAAAACAGCTTTCCACACCAACAGAAGGGGGCAGAAAAGAATAAAATGGACTCAAACAGCAACACACCACCAGGCGAACCAGCCCTGAGGAGATCTAACAGGACTCACAAGGCCCCAACCTACCTCGCTGATTATGTGCGGACTTAAAAGGGGGGAGGAAGAGGGAATAATAAAAATAATATTGTAAATATTGTATATAGTTGCTAGGAAAAGGAATGGTCAAGGGATAGCTCCTCACTATGGGGGAAGGGGTGTAGTGTATGCAGCTAAAGCATACACAGGCTGTCAGCACAGCAGGAGGCGGGGGGCTGGACAGCTCCAGGCTATAACCGCATTTGGTGGGAAAGCCTGGTTTAAATGAGTTTGACAGCCCCGGGCTATAGCCAGCCCGGGTGGGAAGCCAGGGTTTAAATCTATTGGCCACCTGCACTGGCGGGAAGCCCAGGTTTGAATCCATTGGCTGGTATTCACCTGGGCAGGTATAAAGGTACGCCAGGTAACCCCCTTTCCCCAGCTCCATTCCTGACTGCAATAAAGAGTTCTACATACCCAAGCTGAGCATCCATCATTGTGAGAGACCACGCGACTTTACAAGGGGTTACCTGCACTCTTTATATACCTGGCTAGTACCTGGCCAGGTACACAGCCAACCAATCGGATTGAACCTCTGTTTCCCGCTGAAGCTGCTTCCTGCCAAAACAGTTACAGTTCAACACCTCCTGGTGGTGACTCTTATACAAGTGCTTTAGGTGTTCCTTTAAGCCTAATACATAACACTCTTAGCTTTCTATATAGGTGAAGAATCCAATTGGAGCCGTGGAGAGAAGTTTATCTGGGGAAGGCAAGTGGCTAATGGGGGTGTTTCTTCTGAACTTTCTGGGGCAGCCATCTCCAAAGATGGGGCTGTCAACCTCCCACCTTGTCCTTGAGAGGCGCTGTCTTGTCACCTGCAGCCATCACAAACTGGAGACATCTGTAAAAACCCTGGATAGGAGAAGGTGAAATGTCACCTCTTTGTTCTGTAATACAGATAGTCCTTGGCTTACGACCACAATTGAGCCCAACATTTCTGTCGTTAAGTGAGATGTTTGTTAAGTGAGATTTGCCCCATTTCACGACCTTCCTTGCCACAGTTGTTAAGTAAGTAAACCGGTTTTTAAGTGACTTGGCTTGTCAGAAGTTTGCAAAAGGTGATCACATGATCCTGGGACACAGCAATGGTCATAAGAATGAACCAGTTGCCAAGCATCTGAATTTTGATCACGTGATCATGGGGATGCTTCACAGGTGGTAACTGTGAAAAATGGTCCTAAGTCATTTTTCCCAGGGCCGTTGTAACTTTGAACGGTCACTTAATGAACTATTGTTAAGTGGAGGATTACCTGTATATGGTGGCTAGAAGCGTGTATCTATCAGCTGTAGAGAAGAAATGGACTTTTTTTAAAAAAAATGAGTTGTATTTGATTTGTGTTGAAATATTAAAGGCAAATCAATTTTTATTAAGTATCGCATAATCAGTAAACAAAAGATTATGTGCTGTGCCCAGTGCTTTTTTTGTAAAAGAAAAAGGTGCCGGAACTCACATATGTCATACAACCCACCTTGCTTATCCTACAAGGTTCCATCCAAAAAAGGTGCCGGAACTCCGTTCTGAGCGTTCTATGAGAAAAAAAGCCCTGGCTGTGCCCATCTGAAGATAGTTGGGGTTTGGTTGCTGCGTTTTGAATATCTTCTGCAGAAATTCAGCAAGAGAATTCTAAGGCACTTTGTTCAAAGTAGATTTACAAGAACTAAACTGCAAAATTCCAGACAACCATAAGATGGCAAGAAAGATTTAAAATTGTCTGTGTCTCTTTGCTGCCATCTAGTGGTAATGTCTCATTTTTTGCAGCTAGGAGTGGGTCATCCTAGTTCAGAGCTATGCACAAGGAATGGTTGTTAAAAACAGCCAGCTAGCATCACATTTTCCTGCTTTTTGATAAGGTTTTTCTGTATTAGCTTCCACAGCAAACCTTAAATGATTGGATGGGAGGAGAGGATGGAAGTAGGATATATTGCAGTATTTTCAGATCTCTCATGCACAGGATGCTTACTTATGGATAGCATCCTTCAATTAGATGAGATCCAGTACGTGTAGTGATGTAAGGTGTTGGTATATAATCAGAGACATCCAGATTCAAATCTTCTCAGCTCTAGAAGCTCACTTTCTATGAATGACTATGGGACAATCCCTATCTCTAAATGCATTGTGTCCCACAGAATTGGAAGAGGGGATTCTCCTGGGCTCCTGGAGGAAAGCAAAATCCATTTTAAAAAACGTAGCATTCATGATACTATGGTACTGTATTTGTGGCTTCAGTGTGCCAATTTATGTGCTTAGGTAAAGGTAAAGGTTGCCCCGCACATGTGTTCTAGTCGTTTCCAACTCTAGGGGCTGGTGCTCATCTCCGTTTCAAAGCCGAAGAGCCAGTGTTTGTCCAAGGACATCTCCGTGGTCATGTGGCCGGCATGACTAGATGCCAAAGGAGCACGGAATGCTGTTACTTTCCCACCGTAGTGGTCCCTATTTTTCTACTTGCATTTTTATGTGCTTTCGAACTGCTAGGTTGGCAGAAGCTGGGACGAGTAACAGGGACTCACTCTGCTACGCAGCACTCAGGATTCGATCTGCCAAACTGCCGATCTTCTGATTGACAAGCTCAGCGTCCTAACCCACTAAGCTACCGCGTCCCTTTTATGTGCTTAATTGGATATATATTGTTGTTCTGTTTTCTTTGTCCTGGTTTTGTACTTCCACCTTGTTCTATTTCATATATTTGATAAAGTGTTTTCTTTAGGTGCTCCTTAATCTGGATGCTCAGTTAAACTTTAACTACAAGTAATCCTTGTTTAGTGATCACAATTGGGATTGGCAACTTGATCATTAAGTTGAAGCAATTTCTAAGTGTAACTGCAAGCAAGCTTACAATCTTACTTTAGTTTCCTTTGCTTTACTTGTGAAAGTTGTAAATGCAAGGATTGGTTGCAAAATTACTTTTTCATCACTGTCATAACTGCAGTCAACTAAATGAGTCAGGTAAATAAGAACTACCGGTATCTGTACATTATTAAATAAAAAGAATCTTGTGTCCCAAAGCTACAAGTTTAATCCCACGTTGCGTGTAACTTGAGCCATGAGGAACATTGGTAGCATAAGATGGGGGACAAACAGCACGTTTGCATATACACCTGTATACACCTCATTGTAACATCTCGGCCTTTCTTTCTCTGTACACATGGGGAGGGAAGAGAGATCTATAAACCTGATGGAAGTGGTAATGTGAGATTTGTTTGCATTTTGTTTTATCTTTAGCTTTAGGCTGCAATTTTCAAAATAAATGGAATCCAATTACTTTAATCTCAAGCAAATTGTTTGAGTATAGAGATGTACAGGTCGTTTTCAATTTGAACAGGAAATCCAGAGCAGTGTCATGCGATTAGATGTTATTTGTGCTGTTTCAGGGGTATTCTTTTAAATAGCTTTCAAGAGGAAATAGCAATGAAAGATGCCTTCTGGATACAGAAAAGGTGAAGATATACAGGGCTGCAAGGCAGTTGTCAGCCTCGTCACATAAAGCTCATTTTATTCAAGGTGTCATTGCCTCAATGTATTCCAGTCCATTGTCACTTGAAATCCTCCCCCCCACCCCCGCAACAGAGACTTCATGTGCAATGACCCACAGGCCCCTGATGTCAGTCATGGGCTCCCATTCAAATCAATGGGATTTGGATAAGGCTGAGGGAAGTGTTGGTGTCTCATAGCTCCCTATGAATAAAATGTTGAGAATTGTTAGCAGTGCGTGATAATTCGGTGGATTGGCAGTGGTGACTTCCTTAAGCTTTACAAGTGATAGGCAGGGGATGGGTGCTGTTTCCTAGCAAGATGACAAATTCATATCTGCAGCTTTCTTTATGTCCGTCGTTAATGAGACCCCATATCAGAGATGATTTGTTTCCTTATTTACATACGCCTGTTTCACCCTTTTAAAATACGAAATATCTGAAAGGTTCCCTTCTGAGGCTGGCTGTCCAGAACAAAACAAAGCTAATTAGAGCAAATGAGATACTCCAGGGAGATTTCTTTTGAATATGTGCCTAGGAATCTGTAATGCATGTCATAGAAGTAAATACAATTTATGACTCATTTTCAGCAGAAGTCTAGGGTGATGGGTGAAGAGACATCTAAGCCGTAGCATCTGAAAATATCTTTTGTATTAAATATGCAAGAGAATATATACAAGTTTAAGATATAAAAAGGCACATTGTGTGAGGCTTATCTAATTCCACATACAGATTCTTGCAGTGCCCACCCAGATGCCCATAGGAAATAAATATGGGCCACTGCAAGAATCTCTATATGGCAGGGCTTTTCAACCTTTTCACCCATTGTACCACTTTTAGGATATGGCAACATCCGAGTATCACCAGTCGCCTAGCAAGGTGTCAAAAATTTGATGACCAAAAAAAAAAGAAAGGAAAAAAGTGATGTACAGGTAGTTCTCGACTTACAACAGTTCGCTTAGTGACTGTTCGAAGTTACAATGGCACTGAAAAAGGTGCCTCCCAAGCCACAGCCAAGCAAGACACCTGCCTGCCTGCCCGGCGGTGCTCTTCCGAGGTTTTCATTGTTATGAGCATTTCTATCAAGGATTGGCAGTGGGGGTGGGGTGGGGTGGTGTTTGGTTTTTATTCCCCCCGTCTGCTGGGTGGTTGCAGCAGGTTTTGGTCACTTCACATGACCCTGGGACACTGTGACCATCATAAATATGAATCAGTTGCCAAGCATCTGAATGTAAATCACAAGACCCTGAAGATGCTGCAACATTCCAGGTGATTGGGCTCAGCAGAAACGTCAGCTGGAGCCTGGCGCTGATCCTGGCGCTTCCGCTGAGCCCTGACAGCCGTGCAGCTCCAGCCATCTCTCGCTCAGGCTTCCCCTCCCCCACTACCACTAGGATGGTTGCGTACCACCTGCCAGGTGCCAATGTACCACAGGTGGTACCCGTACCACTGGTTGAAAAGCACCTACTATATGGGATTAGATAAGCCTCACACAATGAGCCTTTTTTACTTTATTTCCAGCACAATGGCATTCAGAGGCAGCTAGAACGTGCAAGTTCCATGCAGCCACAAAAACAAGCCACAGGTAGCTTTATTCTCCATAAATATTCTTTATTGCTGTAGGAAATGATATTTTGCATTCACAGTAATTCAAATTGTGTGCCAAAATATGAATCAGACAACCTGTACAAGTTAAGCAAATTAGACAGGTTTATCTGTATGGACCTATTTGCATATTTGACATGATTCTGTAAGTCAGACTGGGGTGAAGCACTATGGAAATTTTACTACTTCTCCCTTTTACTGCTTACTCCTTCAATTCATTTATTACATTTTGGATCTAACTGGAGCAATGGACTTTTATATTCGCCTTTACTAGGTCTGTCACATTTGCACTGCAAGGTGACACCAACGAGATACAGCACATCCTAACTTTTGTTCCCATCTAGTGATCATCCAGATTTTTGGAACCCAAATATGGAATCCTAATGCTTATCAGAAGGCTGAATGATGCACTCACTGTTCTCCACATTTGGAAAATATCAGTGTGCACATCGCGACAATCTCATTATATGTATAAATCTGTTTTTCAATTGCTAGAGAGATCAAGGACCAACAAAAGGGAAGGCATTTCTCTCCCCCCCTCCTCCAAAAAAACATAATGTACTTAAGGATCTTCCTGGCAAAGGATGTAGGATGGGATATATTTCATATAGTTTTACTGGAGGTGAACCCTTGATTTTCTATTCTTCTATAGTTTTTTTATATAAGATATACTGGTTCATTGTTTAGAATTGATTACAAGATGGGAAACCATAAAATCTTTTTTTATAAAGATTTTTAATCCCATCTTTATTATTTCTGTAAATAACTCAAGACAGTGAACATACCTTACACTGATTTTCCATACAGCAATAACCCTGTAAGGTGAGTCGGGCTGAGAGAGAGTGATTGGTCCAAAGTCACCCAGCCAGCTTTCATACCTAAGGTGGAACTAGAACTCACAGTCTCCTGGTTTTTAGCTTGGTGTCTTAACCACTAGAAAAACTGAATGAATGAATGAATGAATGAATGAATGAATGAATGAATGAATGGCCCATTGCCATTATGGGGCACTAACCAGTTCCCTACTCTGTGCTCCTGATACTTCATCACAAATGCACTCCAAACTCAATTGCCATACACACACACACACACACACACACACACACACACACACACACCTTTGCAGTTGATCCTTTGGTGGCCTATTAAATCAATGAACTATCCTCATCGGTAGAACCTTCTGCTCCATTCAACTCTTACATCTCCCAGTGGGCGGGCGTCCTTTCGATTTCTGTCCAGGCTGAACGGAGCACGCTCCTCTTGCTTTCCCACCCGCTGCATACAGCAGGGCAAAGCTTCTCTTCACTTCCCCTTTTCTAAAAAAATTAGTTTGCCATGTAGGGATGTTGATATTTTATTTCCACAAAGCTAAACGTTATGGTGGGATTTGTTTTCCCCCTTGCTACAAAATTTTCATGGACCCACAGAGAATGTAGATAAAAAAAGAACAACCCATTCCTCTTTTCTAATTGTAGCAACAATGGCACCTTATGAGGAAATTAGGAAAAGACCAAAAAAAAAAAGGATCTGCGTTAGGGTCAAAAACGTGATGTAGGAAGGGGAGTAAACATCTGGGAAAGCGCTTTAAAAAGGGAACAATCCCTAAAAGGAGAAGACAGGCATTGGTAGATCCATCCACAAAGGGGCCAGTTAGTGAGGATGGCCTATTTCGTACAGCAGACATGTCAAACTCGCGACGTCACGTGACATCGCGCAACGTATCGGAGTTTTTCGCCATTGCCGGCAATGGGGTGGGTGTGGCTTCTGGATGATGCGTCCGGCCCATGGGCCGGGAGTTTGACACCCCTGTCTTACAGGGATGGGAAGGGCCATTGCATGGAAATCATCCGTCAGATCATGCAGTGTCCATAGTCCAGGTTGAGCACCAGCATAGTCTGGCTGCCAACCCATTCAGGCAGCTCAGAAGCATGGGAGGAAATGCCTTAGGCTGCATGTGGAAGTGTCTTTAGAAAACTTCACTATCTACAGCAAGATCCTACATTTGAATCTGGGGTCTGATTTGATAGGATTCTTCTCATTCTTAGAGAGAACTTTCAGGCTCCTGTTAAATACCCCCCCCAAAAAAACCCCCAACAACTGCTGTACCAAAAGGCAAAAGATTATTTTTCAGACCTTTCAGCCTTTTAAATTATCCATTTGCAATTTCCAGAAAGGACAAATGGGCTTGAAGGCATTTTAAAACATGACTTTATCCAACTTCTTCTTTGCCTGTTAAAAAGTATTGCTAGCTCTGGTGCTTAACGGTGCAAAGTCTGATTCTAGGATTTTGGAATAGCAAGACCCCAGTGAGAAATAATAATTAATGAGAGATAGAAAGTGGCAACAAACATGCCGTCTGATTTGGATTTTTAGAGGACAGCGAATAGCAGGAAGACTGCCGAGCTGCCAGTGCTTAACAGCTGGCTAGAGTCCATCTCCACTTAACAGACTTCTCATCAGCATGCTAAACAAAAGGTTGTAACTTGGGGATTCTGAATAGAAAGGAGCTTTTTTTTTCAACCTTTCTGGCTCAACAGAATGTTTACAAATTGGGGGGGGACACTTTTTTTGTAACATCTGTTTACTGGGCCCAGCCAGCTGTTGAGGCAGACTTTGTTCTGCATTGAAAGAGAGAGAAAGAAACAAAAGAAGAGAAACCCAGACCCATCATTGTCTTTTCACACATTTGTTTACTTTATTAATTACCCCATCTGATATTAAAATAGAGTGGATGCTTTTGAAAAAAAATGAAGAGTTTATTTCAGTGTTGCTAATGTACAGAGATATCTGATGGGTAGGGGGTGGAAAAGGAAGGGAGCACGTTGCAAGCTAATAAAGTACAGAAATCCAGAAAGCAAATCCATGTTAAAACCAAAGTGCTTCCATTTGATGTGCTTTGTTTTAATGATTTCAGGTAATAACCTTGTGAAGAACAGTTCCTTCATCTATATCCTTTATTCCCCTGAAGGAAGCTGACATATGAAATATGCAAAATAGATTCCATCCCTATTTACTTATTTATTATTAATAAGCCAAACCTGTACTACATCTTGAGTTGACCATGCTCTCATTGCATGGGCTGCATAATGATGCAAATAAATTATATATATATTTAAATTAAAGAAGGTTCAAAGAATTGTTGCATGGGCATTTTTTCTAGATTTCTCCTGGCTCGTGGCTTGTGCTGAGAGCTGCTTTTTCCTAGAAACAACCTTCCTATGTTAAACATCAAGGAGAGGGGTTTGTATGTAGTTAACTTTACTTCTCCCTGTAAACTTTGAAAGTAGATAATTTCTAATGGCAAGCTAAAACTTAATTCATATACAGGTGAAACTCGAAAAACTAGAATATCGTGCAAAAGTTCATTTATTTCAGTAATGCAACTTAAAAGGGGAAACTAATATATGAGATAGACTCATTACATGCAAAGCAAGATAGTTCAAGCCGTGATTTGTCATAATTGTGATGATTATGGCGTACAGCTCATGAAAACCCCAAATCCCCAAATTCTAATTTTTCGAGTTTCACCTGTATAGCAAATATAGTTGCCAATTATTATTGTTTTGCATTTTTCCCCCATTTTCTACCACTGACACCCATCATTATGAAATGCTTTGAGTAGCTGATAATGGACATTATTGTATCTAGCCTCCCACCAACATTTGACCCGCTTCAGTTTGCTTACCG
Organism: Vipera ursinii; assembly: GCF_947247035.1. Classification (NCBI taxonomy): domain Eukaryota; kingdom Metazoa; phylum Chordata; class Lepidosauria; order Squamata; family Viperidae; genus Vipera; species Vipera ursinii. The sequence continues at coordinate 148,597,819 of NC_139512.1, read as the reverse complement.
ACCATATCGTCTACAGAGATGCTATTTCTTCTGTTCTCTATCTGAGCTTGGAGCACTTAGAGGAAAAAAAAATACTCATGTGCGTTTGTTGTTTGTTGACTTTAGTTCAGCATTTAACACAATCATTCTCCAGTATCTAGTAGACAAACTGGGCCCTTTAGGCTTAAACACTCCTTTGTGTCACTGGATTCTTGATTTTCTTACTAACAGGCCCCAGTATGTGCGAGCTGGTACAAATATTTCTAGCACCATTTTCTTGAGCACAGGTTCTCCTAAGGGCCGCATCCTAAGTATGCTGCTGTTCACCCTATTGACCCATGACTGTTGTGCTATGTTTGACACCAACTATATTGTGAAGTTTGTGGATGATACAACAGTAGTGGGCCTTATTCAAGATGACAATGAGGGTGCTTACTGCAAGGAGGTTGAGGGTTTGGTGAACTGGTGTAGGGAGTTTTAAACTGGTGTAGCCTAGTTATAAACAATGGAAAAACCAAAGAGATCATTGCCAATTTCAGAAAAGGCAGATATAGCCACACTCCTCTGTGCATTAATGATTCACCTGTGGAGATGGTTACCAGCATCAAATTCCTGGGTGTGCAGTTAACAAGTAGGCTGGCTTGGTCACTCAGTAGTGAGACACTGGTGAAGCGAGCACAGCAGTGCCTGCATTTTTTTGTGTTGCATGAGAAAAGCACATCTTCCTTCCCCTGTTCTTACACTTTCTACAGAGGGACGATTGAGAGCATCCTGTCATACAGCATCACAGTCTGGTTTGGAAGCATCACTGCTTCAGACAGGAAGGTGGTGCAGAGAGTGGTGAGGATGGCCAAAAAGATCATTGGCTATGTCCAGGGCTTTTTTTTCTCATAGAACGCTCAGAACGGAGTTCCGGCACCTTTTTTGGATGGAACCTTGTAGGTTAGGCAAGTCAGGTTGTATGACATGTGTGAGTTCCGGCATCTTTTTCTTTTACAAAAAAAGCACTGGCTATGTCCATCCAGGACATAGCACAGAAGCTGCTTGAGCAGGGTCAGCAAGATTGTCTGGGACATGTCACATCCTCTTCACGACCTGTTTTCTTTGTTACCTTCTGGGAGGAGGCTTTGCGGTATCCGAAGCAGAACATCCAGATCCAGTCATAGTTTTGTTCCATACAGTATTAACCTTGTGAACTCTAAAGCTTCCTCCTTCCATTATGTATTCAAGATGGACAATGATTAATATTTATATGTTACTTATATGCTAGTGCTAGTAATGGTGTTCAAAGCCCTCCATGGCATGGGGCCGGAGTACCTCAGGGAACATCTGCTGCCGGCATCAAGCTCCCTGCGCCCTGTGCGTTCCCACAGAGAGGGCCTCCTCAGGGTGCCACCGGTCAGAGAATGTCGTCTCGTGGCCCCCAGGGGGAGATCCTTCTCTGTGGGCGCCCCGGAGCTATGGAACCAGTTACCGGCTGAGCTCCGGACGGCGCCCGATCTGCGCTCCTTTCGCCGCGATCTGAAAACATACTTGTTCGAGCAAGCCGGCCTGGCCTGAGGGGGGATTGGTGGGGTTTTTTAATCATTTTTATTGGGGTTTTTACTATGTATCAATTGTATTTTAATCGGGCATGCATTTAATTATCTTTTAATTTTTGTACATTTCTGTGTTTTATTCTTGCCCTGTACACCGCCCTGAGTCCTCCGGGAGAAGGGCGGTATAGAAATATTAATAAAATTAAAATTAAATTAAATTAATATGTAAGGGTGTATGTCTATACATATGTTGTATATAGTATGTTTAAATATGTATTATGTATGTGTACATTTTGAGAGCAAGCAACTAAATTTCGTTTTTAATGTGTGCCATTGTACCCACTGTAAAAAATGACAATAAAGGTTATCTATCTAGCTAAGGGACACAGTGGCTCAGTGCTGGCTGTGGAATTCTGGGATTTAAAATACACACTTGGAAATGACTAAGGTTGAAAACACAGGAACTAGCAAGTATCACAATCATGACAGACTCTGCCTCTGTTCTCTCTGGAGATATTGCAACCTCTCCATATGTTTCTTTATTTCACATTATTCCAGCTTGGGAGATGCCCAAATGGGGTGTGAGAGGAGGGGCAGAGTAATAGGTCCTGAACAGTCAGACCCACCCCCTCCCTGCTGTAATGCCCTGTCTGATGGGTATTTTCTCTGGTGTTTGGTGATACATTAAAAGTGTATGCCAGCAAACCTAGACGAGAAAACCAACAATTTTGCCAAGAACAGCTGAGACACCCACAAATCGGGAGAATGTGATTGGGTAATGAACAGATGCAACAGAGGCAGGATAGGAACTGGCAAAGGGAACAACAAATGTTATGATGCATTGTTTTGTTGTAGTATAAAGCTGGAGATATAGCACTAACTCAATCATCTATCACCCTCCCCATGAAGAAAAGCACATTTTCACTATCTTGTTAATAATTAAGGTTGGAAACATTCCACAGCTTATTTCCAAACTGTAGCAGGATTGTGTCTTTGTCAGGTTTACAAAGTGAGTACATTCCATAGGATTACTCATCAGGCACAGTGGGAAAGAGAAGAGGGGTGGGGAAGAAGAAAGCAAGAAGAAAACTCTTACTGTCAAGTCATAGGCTCAGCTTTTTAATTACAAATTATAAATATTTGATGGCTCTGTGCTCTCCCCCTTTTCTCATTCCTATTTTCTGCCTAATTAAGAATTGTAGAGAATTTGAAAGTTTGCACTAACGTTGTGATATCATGTCTAATAAGGACACGACACACATGTATATCTAAATATATCGATATGTGAAATGTTATCTATGCTCTATGGAATGTTTAAAATATTAATAATTAACAAAGATATAAATAATGTACAAGTATACAAACAAAAATAAATACAGAGCAGATCACATTAGTTATGATGATTTTGGTTTTGTTTAATGGTAATTTTACTAACAATATTTGATATGCCATATCATGCCACCTGATTGGCTGGATTTACTTTCTCCATGTCTAAAAGTAATGTTGTCTAGTTTTGCCTGGAACACATAAGAGGCATGAATAACAGTCATATTCAGGGGTGTCTGCAGGATACGATAAAAAAGGATGTTGGCTATGAGAATACAGTTGAATCCTTGTCTATTTTTATCTGCAAAACATGATTCAAGATGACAACAATCACAATAACACTCATTAAAATGAACACGATAACAACTAATCCAAAACTTAAGCCACCCACAATAAAGAAAAAAAGTAAAACGTTCTCTGTCATGCTTTTTGTCCTAGCTTCAGGTGCTATGGAGATTAAATCAACACCCTCTTCCTTGTGAGAGCCCTTCAAGTATGGGAAGACAGCTATCCTATTTCCCATAAGCCATTTCTTCGTTAGGCCCAGTGGTGGGATTCAGCTGGTTCGCACCACTTTGGCAGAACCATTAGCTAATTTTTTGTTGCCAGTCCCAGAATGGACCTCCAGAAGTGGCATCCACACAGAGAACTAGTTGTTCACATATTTGAATTCCACCACTGGTGAGGCCCAATGAACAGTTTCCTTGGCCATTCATCATACAGTTTAGCCTCCAGACCCCTTATCATCTTTGTGCTCTTCTCTGCACTCCTTCTAGGGCACAGGTCTGCAACCCGTGGCTCTGGAGCCGCATGTGGCTCTTTCAGCCATCTCCTGTGGCTCCCAGTCCTCTGCCATGTGCAGTCCAAAAAAAAGTGGGACTAAAAAAGTTCAACCAATTCAAATATGCAGGGTAGGTGCATATCTCACCTTGGCTCCACTCTTCAGTCAAACCCTGTTCTGCACATGTGCGCATGTATGCGCATGTGCACACATTTTTTTGCGGCTCCCAGTTTTTCCTTTTGTGAGGGAACCGGTTCCGAGTGGCTCACTGTTCAGGTTGCTGACCCCTGTTCTAGGGCCTCAGCATTTGTTACATTTGTTTACATATTTTAATTGCAATATTGTAAACCACAATGAGTCTGCAGTGTGGCAATCTATAATAATAGTAAATAAATCAGTACATTTAATACCGTATTTTCCAGCGTATAAGATGACTTTTTAACCCTTGAAAATCATCTCAAAAGTTGGGGGGGTCGTCTTATACGCCGGAAAATACGGTAAGCACTAAACATGAGATGGATAACAGTACTTAAGCACTGAGGAATAAGGATTTCCAAAACCAAAAATACTTCCTGTATGTTTGCATACATCATGCTTTCTCGTTTGCTTGCTTGCTTCTTCTAACTTCCTATCTCCGAATATGCTGAATTTTAAATAACAGCTTGTGCTCTTGCTTCATAATTGCTGAAAGTGAATTTCTTATTTTGAGACTTATTTTGGGACAGGCAGTTCTTGTGGCTGATCAGGAGGGTTAACTTGTAGCTGGACTGTCAAATGTGGATCTTTCTCCAATTTCTGCCAGGACTGAAAGTGGAAGAAAAATAGGCCCTGAAAGTGGGACAGTATAGTAGTAACTTGTTTCTCCAACAAATGCATTTTTAAAAAGGTTTTTACCCTCATGCAGAATAATTTCTAGCAATTTTGTTTGTAATGCCAGAAATAACCAAGAGTATTCTAACACCCTGCTATAATAATAAAACTGGTCAATTCTGAGTTCTGTGTGATTTTCTGTTCTGATGGGACATTGGGCTTTCTGCTTATTTGCTCTCTAGATGAATTTTAAATTAATAAATTTCAAGCGTCATGTCATGTTTTGTAGATAACTGGCAAGTCAGTACTGCTTTCAGTTGTATTAATAAGAAAACTGAACTCCCAAATCAGTATGGGAGGATCCATGCAGGAAAATGATACTTTCCTTGTGCTTTAATGACTAAGTCTGTTTCCTAGCTGACAAGTGGATTTAGAACAGGGGTCTTCAAACTTGGCCCTTTTATGACTTGTGGACTTCAACTCCCAGAATTCCTCAGCCAGCTTGGCTGAGAAATTCTGGGAGTTGAAGTCCACAAGTCATAAAAGGGCCAAGTTTGAAGACCCCTGATTTAGACAAAGGGTCTTGAGAACTGAAACCACCATCAGTGAACCAAAGAAAATCTAGGAACCTGAAAAGAAGCAACTGACCTAAATCTTACTAAATAGACACAGTAGTGCCAGGTTAGCAGTCCTTTTGAGCAGACTAATATCTTTGTAGAGAGAAAAATGGCAAACAAGTTAAAAATAGCTTTATTTCTCAGTCTGCTGGGATTAGTAATTCACTCATTCCTCTGTATCATCTGTCTTTTGGAGATGAATATCTTGTATTTGGTCTCCTATTTGTTATTAAAAATTGTGCAATTGAATTAAAAGTAATGCCTTCATCTCCATAACTTTAGTTTAATGAATGAAACAAGAAAATAATCCTTGAATATTTGAGGGCCTGCCATAAAAAAAGAGGTCAGATTTCCTGTTTGCCATCGTGGCCACCTTGGACGCTGGAAGGCAAGCTCCGTCTTCCGCGTTCGGTTTCATTCCACTGGGGGACCCTGGAAAGAGTTGAGAGTCACCCTGTAGGGGCAACAAGCAAGGAGGGGACCCCTGCTTGATCGCAGGAGGGCGATAGCCCTTCCACTCGATCCAGGGCAGCCCTCCAAACTGGCGGATGAAAGACTGGCCATAGAAATATGGCTCGTCACTAGGCTGCAGACAGCCGAAGTCAAACTTATCACCAGGCACTTCTAAAGCAGCGCGAATGAGACTGGGTGAGATCTGAACCCTTCTTCAATCCTAAGTATTTTCTTTTCCTGTAAAAGCTGCCCAAAGTATCTTCCCCCCTGTGAGGAGAAAGGGAAGGGAACTTCTATCCCACCCTCTAAGATAGCAGAGACTGACTATCCAGGGGAGTTAAAACACTGAAAGAATAACCCTAATCTAACTGGATTTATATGCTTCTAAAATTTTGGGACCAAAAGGTTTCTTATCTTTACTGAAGACTTTGGTTTTTATTTAGAAAAAAGAAATAAAATTGGAAAAAGGATTATAAACATTTTGGACTTAAAAAACCTTAAACGGCATTGGTGGCATCTTGTGGCCAAGTTTGATATTACAACTTGTTATTGTCTAAAGGAGACTTGGCTTGAAGGTCAGATTACAGATAAGACTTTTTCAACCTTGACAAATGTCAGCTGTGGGAAGCTCAGCTGTGTTCTATACTCAGTTATAAAATTATTTTCATTGTCTGACTTTAAAGCCCTCAGTTTAACACACCATTAAGAGAATATGGATGAAGACCAGGAACAGATTCTTTTTATGTTGAAAGCAATACATAAAACCATTCTTTCAGCTTCTGATGAAGTAAGATACTGCAGAAAAGAACAAGATGTCAGCCTACATATACAAACCCAAATTTTGACTACAATCAAAGAATCAACTATGCAGAAGATAACAGAAGAAGTGGAACAATTAAATACTATGATAGAGGATTCAACAGACCAACAAATACAGTCAATGGAAAATCCAGAAAAGAGACTGACAACACTGAAAATGGAAAGGACTTTCTATATAAACCAGAAGAAACTTGAGGAACAAGAAGAAGAACAGACCGAAGGGAAGACAAACATATCAGGACAACTATGGGGATCTGGAATAATAGACAGACGCTTCGCTAGCCCTTCCAAAAAAAATGGCGACTGAATGGTCTCTTTTATTTCAAATAATATATATAATAATAGAGGGAGAACTATTTGATGACTTAAAAGCATTGACATTGAAGGCGAGCTGGCAAAGGACAAAAGCCAGAATAAGGCTGAAGAAAATTGGGGTTTTGATTTATTAGAGAGGATTTTATATTACTAATTAATATAGAATATACTCAAATAGACAAGATATGTATTTTAAATACTAGATTTTGTTATGAATTGAGATAAAGAAAATTTTGGTCACTTAAAACTTGGAAGTATGAATATTAAAAGTTAAATTTGAATATTGATGGGAAATTAAAAATTGGGGAAAACAAATAAATAGGATATTGATTGTCTATAAAGATTGAATGTAAAAGTAATTAAGATATGTACAAACTAAAAGTTTATTGATAAATGTAATAAACATGTTTTTGCTTAGTTGATATAATAAAAACTGTATTAGCTTAAATATGAGACAGTAGATATTAAGGGAAAAAGAGAGGAAATATTTGATGTTAAAACAGGAAATTTTGGTCATTAAATTTAACACATTTTGAAATTAGTTGAAAATAAGGATGCTATACTGTATTATTAACTAGATTATGTAAGATAGTGGGAAATAGAATATACTCAGATAAGAAATGTATCTTGAATATTAGACTTTGTTATGAATTGTGATAAAGGAAACTTTGGTTACCTAAAACTTGGAAATTATAAATATCAAATGTTAAATTTAAATATTGATGGGAAACTAAAAACTGGAAAAAACTAACAACAGGACGTTGACTGTCTATAGAGATTGAATGTTAAAGCAACTAGGATATGTATACGCTGAAAAATTTATTGATAAATGTAACAATGCTATTTTTACTTAATTGATATAGTAAGAACTGTATTAGTTCAAATATGAGACAGTAGATATTAAGGGAGAAAGAGAGGAAATATTTGATGTGGTAGTTTGAGATTTGTACTAAAGATTTTTGTATGTTATTGGACTATTGATTAACCCAGCCACCACGTTGTTTTGTAAATACTTAAATGTAAAATTAGAAAATCAATAAAATATTTTTTTAAAAAAGAGGAAGTCAGCCTATTTTCCAAAGCACCAGAAGGCGAGAAAAGAAACAATGGATGGAAACTAAACAAGGAGAGAAGTAACCTAGAACTAAGGACTGATTTCTTAATGGTGAGAACAACCAGCCAGTGGAATGGCTTACCTTTAGAACTTGTGTGTGCCCCAACACTGAAGCTTTCAAGAAAAGACTGGATAGCCAGCCATTTGTCTGAAATTGTATAGGGTCTCCTGCTCAAGCAGGGGGTTGGGCTAGATGACCTCCAAGGTCCCTTCCAACTCTGTTATTCTGTGTTATTTATTTTATTTATTTTTTATTTAATTCCATTTATATCCCGCCCTTCTCCGAAGACTCAGGGCGGCTTACAAGCTTAGCAGTAGCCTTCATTCTATGTATATGCCTGCTTGTTAGGGCTTTCACACACACCCCAAGCGGCATTATTACAAAGTCAGCTTAATTGCCCCCAACAATCTGGGTCCTCATTTTACCTACCTTGGAAGGATGGAAGGCTGAGTCAACCTTGAGCCTGGTGGGATGCGAACCTGCACTAATTGCAGGCAGCTGGTGTTACTTAAGGAGGCATTAGCCCACTGCTCCACCAAGGCTCTTGGTGTTCTAAATATTACCTAGTTACCTGCATTTAGTTAGTTTTGCACATCATCAAAGATTTCTGTTAACGATTATCAAACTTCATAAAGTGATCGTGAATGAACTCTACACTTTGTTTCTTCAACCAGATCTAGATAGCCCTTTCCACTTCTTGATTTGAGTCAAACATATGTCCATAAAGGTATTCCTTCAATTTTGGAGAAAGTTGGTGCCAAGTCTAGATGTATGGCAAATGGGGTAAGACAGCAAAACCCAACTTTGCAATTATTCTTATGTGGTTTGTGAGATATGAAACCTACTGTAAACATTTCCTTTTTCTCCGCCAAACTCTCCTTAATTGCTATTTCAGTGTCTTCAGTATTGCAATACAGTGCTTTGTTGATAGCGGTGCCAGGTTTGAGAAAATCAATGTGAATAATGCTAACTCTATCCCAACACTCTAAACATGAAGTTTTTTATTGATTCATTTTTTTACAGGTGAAGCTTGTGATGACCTTCTATCATCCGATACTTCTTTTCTGGATCATAATGATGAGTCTTATTTCATTGGTGATCATGATGCTGTGAAGAAATTCCTCATCTTCATTCCTGCAGTATGACAAATGTTTGCAAATTTCACCTTTTGAACCTTTCATCTCTTCCTGAGCATGAATCGGAACACATCTTACACAAAGAAAATCAACAATGTGATCCACACACTTCTGGGAAACTCCAGGCCTGGTAGCAATTTCCCTTTGAATGAACCACCAATTGTCCTTAATCAGTTGATCAACCTTTCTCATGTGAAACTTATTGTTTGCTGTCACGGATCACACAAACCAACACTTCCTGGTTCACCATCTTTGCCATTTTTTTTTAATCCCAGCAATGCACACTACTTAATCACACAGCCACCATCACAAACAACCTGCATTCAGAGACTTCTTCAACAATCAAAAATTCAATTATGATGCCTTGTTAGGGCACACTGACGAGTATTCACTATAGGCTTCCAGTTCACAAACAATAGCAATAGCACTTTTCTCCTACCAAGTGAAGTGGAAGAACAGGTGTTAAAGAAAATGCCAGAGCTTCTAGTACAGGGTTAGGCAACCTTGGCTCTTTTATGACTTGTGGACTTCAACTCCCAGAATTCCTGAGCCAGTATGTCTCAGCATGGAAACCTCTCCCTTTCTCCTCAGCATGGCTGGCTCAGGAATTCTGGAAGTTGAAGTCCACGAGTCATAAAAGAGCCAAGGTTGCCTACCCCTGTTCTAGTGCATCAGTACTGGCCATCTGTTGGCAACTTATAATGTTGGAGGCATTACTTTTCATTCATACCCTATATTTAGCAACAACTAACCTTGTTAACCTTATCAGTACAATAAGAACAAGTCCAGAAACATCATCCATTTGGCGGTCTACCTCTGTGACTGAGAACCAGTTTGGTGTAGTGGTTAAAGGCACCTGAGAAGAAACTAGAAGGCCGTGACCTCTACTCCCGCTTTAGGCACAAAGCCAGCTGGGTGACCTTAGGCCAGTCACTTTTTTCTCAGCCCTAGGAAGGAGCCAATGGCAAACTACTTCTGAAATCTTGCAAAAAATAAATAAATAAATGCAGGGAGTTCGGGCAATCAGCTGGAGTCAACGCTGACTCCAAGACACCTGCGCACACACACACCTCTGTGACTTGGCCTCTTTAACCATCCAAAATGTACATACAAAATAAGAATTATATATTATTTTTCTAGCAAAAGTTCTTTCCCTATGTACTGTACCCATGTATAGACTTTTTCTTTGGTTAATGCTGAGCAGAATTGATGCAAATTACTGTACTTCTAAGAGAAACAGTGAAATTGTAGGCCAAAAATATACCTTGTTACAATATACTGCTCTTATTTGGACCAATCAAAAATAATACTTTCTTTCATGTACACGTTATATCAAAAAAGAAGAGACAAGAGGAAGTTCTGAAAGCCTTGTTAGAAAAGGGGAAAGAAGAAGCCCACCCATTGAGTGGGTTCGCTTTCTATTTACAGTTCTGAGAGGCCCCTCGAGAAACGTGATGCCCTTTTTTTGGGTACAGAGCTACCCTTTGCTACCACGTCTGGTAAAGCAGCCACTTCAATTATACATGAAAATTGCAAGCCACAAAAGCGGCTCTTTATACATGGAGAGGATTACTGTTATTACGTCGGCTTGGCTTTGGAAGAAACAATTTGTGTATTACAATCCTTGAAATATCTGAATTTGGAATGAGGAGAGAAAAAGCCAGACTGATTCTGCTGATTTATGGCATAAATGTACATATATTTTGGATTTCCTTCTACAATGCAGCGAGAACTTCAAGATGCTTGAAGGGACGAGGCAATGATTAACTCTCCCACCTGATTGTTCTTTACCAGGCAGTTTTCAGATGGTGTTTTGAGCTGAATTTTGGATTTGAGGGTGCTTACAACATGTACAGTATTTGCTACTCACCCACCAATCTAGCCTACAAGCACTCCTGGCCTCTGCATTGCTATTATCTAGGCAAATTTGACATTGCCAGTGTAATGGTGACATCCAGTGAGATAAATGGGATAAATCAGGAAGGATACCCGGCTACTAATATAGTAATTTCTCATTCATTCCTCACTGACACAATATATCATCAGTGTTAAGCCGTAAATCATGTAGGAGGGAGTAGTCCATTCCCATACTCTTTGATTATTCAGGTTAAAATGATGAAGGGCTTTTCTCTTGCTAGGATTAAAACTTCTGCTTTACTTTTTCAATTTGCCAGTTATGCTACAGAAAGTACTTTAGATGCCCTCCGGGATGTCTTTGCCAAAAGAAGGATAGTTCTATTAATTGTCCCGGGCTTCTTCATGGTTTCATACGTAGTCCTCGTCTTACAACCACAGTTGGAACCAAAATTCCCATTGTTGAGCAAGGCAGTTGTTAAGTCAGTTGTGTCCAATTTTATGATCTTTTTGCCATGGGTTGTTAAGTGAATCATTGCAGTTGTTAAGTGAATGATGCAGTTATAAAGCATATCTGGATTTCCACATTGACTTTGCTTGTCAGAAGCTGGCTGGGAAGGTTGATCATACGATACTGCATATGATCATATGATACTGCAACCGTCTTAAAATACATGCTTGTTGCTAAGGGCCCAAATCTGATCATGTGTGATGGTTGTAAGTACAAGGATCGGGTGCATGTTGTTTTTCCCTCCAGTGCTGTTGTAACCTTGAACAGTCGGTAAACAAAAGGCTGAAAATCAAGGCGTACCTGTAGTATGTTAGTTATGGCAGCTTTGTGGAGAATTCCAGTTGATTTTGGATTTTTTTTCCTACTTGGATAGCCTTTTTCACAAGATGGTGCTGAGGACTTCAGTTCGACTCCTAGAATTTGTGCTTTAGTTTCTGCCTGTTTGATTGTCACTGCATGGTTAATATATAACATATACCAGGGATCTTCAAACTTGGCCCTTTTAGGACTTGTGGATTTCAACTCCCAGAATTCCTCAGCCAGTTGCTGGCTGAGGAATTCTGGGAGTTGAAGTCCACAAGTCCTAAAAGCAACTGGCTGAGGAATTCTGGGAGTTGAAGTCCACAAGTCCTAAAAGGGCCAGGTTTGAAGACCCCTGACATATACAATACATGAAACAACTGATGAAAGATGTATATAGAGACAGCTTCTAATCAAAAATTGTTGCATGGATGCCTAGCCACAATCATGGGTGATGGCTGATGAACTGGAGCTCAGACCAAACATAAGGCAGGGTTCTGGTGCAGTTGGTAACTCTCCAGGCTAGGTGAATCTTTGCTAAACAGAACAATATCTGTGTTCAGGATCTAGGTTTGTAGTTTCTCCCTGATTCATCCTCATAGATGAGAGCTCTTTTCTCAACTTCTCAACCGTCTTCTTACCTGATCAGAAATAGTTTAATTTCCACGACTGATGCTTTGCCAATCTCATATTTATATTAGGGCAATAAGGTGTACTATATATAAAACAGTAGATTCAACTCCCTTAAAAATAGATCAGAAACTCTGCACAAACTAAAATGTGCTGAGCTGGTGGGAAAGGAAAAAAAATATCACCAAAGTAAATAACAGGGGAACATTTCATAATTTTGTGCCATAAGTCCTAAAATTTACTGTTCTGAAACTTGGGACGTAAACATCTTAACTATTGTAAAATTTAAAATTTTATGAAGTTAGTGCTGCTATGATTTTTTTATTATTATTTGACCAGTATTGGCTCCTACTGCTTTTAATTGTTACAAAGATTTCAGCATTAGAAACCAGAATGATTTTCCATATTCTTTGGCCATACCATCCATGGTGGCTGAACGTTGGAAAGACCACCCAGCAGGAGTACAAAACAATATTGTCATGCATAACGATTGAAAAACAACAATAAATACTCTGTTGAAAGGTTATCTCCCTAAATTTTGGCCGTAACCCAATAGAACAGTGATGGCGAACCTTTTAGAGTCCGAGTGCTCAAACTACAACACAAAACCCACTTATGTATCATCAGGTGCCAGGTGGGTGTGGCCCATTGGGTGGGCGTGGCCGTGGTGGTAACGGCAGACTGGGTGGGACTAAAAAGTTCAATCAATTCCAACTTTGTGAGATCTTTTTTTTTCCCCGTGAGAAGTTGGAATTGATTGACTGAACCTTTTTTTTTTTTGCACATGGCAGCGGAGGCATAAAGTGAAAAGGTTTTATAAAACCCAGCTGAAGGCCTAGGACTGGGGCGAGGGCACGTGTGCCCACAGAGAGGGCTCTGTGTGCCACCTGTGGCATGTGTGCCATAGGTTTGCCACCACAGCAAAAGAACATGCTTACTGAGGAGTAAGTCTAATTGGACTCTGTGGGATTTAAACTCTGACTGTCAGGAAACAGAAATTATGCTGTTAAGGAAAGGGGAAACAGCTATTTTTCAAGGAAAAGTACGGGAAAGCAATTTGTGTTTAAGCAGGAACCACACTGTGGTTGAGAATAGCAGAGAAAGGGAGATTTGATCTCCAATATAAAATAACTGTAAAAATTTATGGAAGCCAGTTTTCTCTGCTCCCCTTTACATCACAAGCCACAGTTATGGCCAAACTTTGGGGGGTGGGGGGGAAGGAAATACTGTTTTCTAACTCTGATCAGAACAAATGATTTAATAAACCATTCAATAAATGATTGAATAAACTACACATCATGCCAAAGTTTAAATTACATGGTAAGGAAGATGGAAAGGTGTAATTTGAAAAAAAAACAGCTGAGAAGAAAGCTTTGTGATACAGTACTTGAGAATTGAAACCACTATCTTCACTTTACACTTACTGCTTAACTAATATCTCTGCTGAAACTGCTTTTTAGTGCTTGCTAAAGAAAAAAGTGGGGGGAGGGGAAACCTGGTGGATTCTTCTCATTTCGCAGCACCTTTCTTGATTTATTACTAGAATGTAGAATTGTGTTTCTCTGCCTAATTTATGGGATGAGAGCTTTTAGTCTTACTCCATGCTGCAAATTTATAAATAAACGGATGCATAGTGCCTAGCAGCCAACATAGGATTCTGCTGGTACTGGATTAAAAAGCACAGAATTTGGAGTATAACCATTTTATGAGATGATGCTTGCTTTGAACCATCAACCGCATTATTCCTCAGCCAGAAATCCAGCACAGAGATTTGAAGTTCTGGTTTGTACCCTGAAAAACGGCCAAGTGATTAATTATACATGAACTGGAGTTGTAGGTTGGCTGCCATCTTATAATTTACATTGCATCAGAGTTAATTTAATTTGCTATGAATATAGGACTCAGTGCCGTGTAGGGGCTGAAGCCGAGCAGGATGTTCTTGTCCAGGTCTTTTATAAGCTATTAATCTGTTACATAGGGGAAAGCCTATTTTTTCCCACTTGTCCTCTCAAATAGATTATAATATCCACCTTGATTTGAAAATCAAAAATTGATTCGGGTTTCTGTGCATAAAGGTAAAGGTAACGGTTCCCCCGCACATGCGTGCTAGTCGTTTCCAACTCTAGGGGCCGGTGCTCATCTCTGTTTAAGAGCCAGCGCTTGTCCGAGGACGTCTCTGTGGTCATGTGGCCGGCATGACTAGACGCCAAAGGCGCATGGTACGCTGTTACCTTCCCACCGTGGTGGTCCCTATTTTTCTACTTGCATTTTTACGTGCTTTCGAACTGCTAGGTTGGCAGAAGCTGGAACGAGTAACAGGCGCTCAGTCTGTTACGCGGCACTTGGGATTCGACCTCCCAAATTGCCGACCTTCTGATCGACAAGCTCAGCGTCCTAACCCACTGAGCCACCGCGTCCCTCTCTGCATAGGGCTACCTTATCAGATGCTTTCACAGTCCATACCAAGCTACGGGTAGTCTTTGACTTACAACCATTCGTTTAGTGAAAAAAATGACTTAACGACCGTTTTTCACACAACCGTTGCCACATCCCTATAGTCAGGTGATCAAAATTCAGTCACTTGGCAACTGATTCATATTTACAACTCATATGTCAGTGTCCTGGAGTCATGCGATCACCTTTTGCGGCCTTCTGACAACCAGTCAATGGGGAAGCCAGATTCACTTAACAGCATGCCACTAACTTAATAACTGCAGTGATTCACTTAACAACTCTAGCAAAAAAAGGTTGTAAAATGGGGCAAAATTCACTTAAATCAATATCTCGTTTAGCAACAGAAATTCTGGCCCCAATTTTGGTCGTAAGTTGAGGACTACCTATACTGTAGTGCTTTCTTACAGCTGCCCCTCCCTCCTCCCAGGCCTCTGTGGAATGGTTGCTCCAGGAGCCTTTACCTACGGAAATGCCATTTCTGTCCTGGGTCTCCTTCCTCAAAGCCGTAACTGTACTTTGTACTTGCAGTTCTCCAACGTGATGGCTTCCAACAACACTTCAGACCCCACTATTCTCTGACCCAGGGGTAGGCAACCTTGGCTCTTTTATGACTCGTGGACTTCAACTCCCAGAATTCCTGAGTCAGCATGGCTGACTCAGGAATTCTGGGAGTTGAAGTCCACGAGTCACAAAAGAGTCAAGGTTGCCTACCCCTGCTCTAACCAGATGTTAAAATCCAGACAATGGATTAAGGAAGGCTGTCCTACTAAATAAGAAAATGTAGGTAACAATGAAAAAAAATTTTTTTTCACCTGCTCCATACTGCTTTGCATCTTATCATTAGATTGGAAGCCTGGAAACAGAGTGCGTGTTGTTTTAAGCTCTGGGCCAGGCCTAGAATTGTGTTAGTGCTTTAATAATAGTGGTGATGATGATACATAAATGGGCAGCCAATCTGTTTACTCTAACTTAGATTGGCAGATGTGATTCTGGATATCACAAATGTTAGGAACCAATAAAGAAACGTTCGCATAGTGTATGTATGATAGCGATTTAGCAAAACTGCTCATTAAACATTTGTTGCTAAAAAAAAAAGAAACCGCGGTTTACCTTTTGAACTCTAATTGGCTTGCATCAAGCAGAAAAACCTGGCAAAACAGAGGAAATTAATCTCTATCTGGCAGGGAAATTCTTGAGGAAGATATAATGTTCCTCTGTAATCTTTGTATGTGTGAAATGGACTAATGCTTTTCATAAATTGCTTTACCCAAGGAATTAATATAATATGCAGATGTGCTAAGAAATAACAGATTCTTTCCTGTTATAATAAATAAGGGTTATCTGGTTGGACGGGGTCTCTTTTAGGACATTATTTTCTAGCATTTATCAGATGAAATACTGAATGCATAGGAAGAAACAAGAAAATAGTGCATTTTGTAGAGGTAGTCCTTGGCTTACGATGTCGCTTAGCGACCATTCAAAGTTATGACTGACCTCTTCAGGGATAACCGTATTCAAAGTTCCAATATCACACACACACACCATCATCATGTGATCAGCTTGCACAGTTTTAACCTTGGTAGGTATGGTATCTGAATACGGTATTTTTCCCAAGAACTTCTTGGCTGCCCTACCGAATGCTATATAGATTGTGGCCTATTTCTTGAATGCTTGTCCCTTTACTTTTGTTGAACCGAAAAGGCAGAAGCTATATGCTATTTAAATACATTATCAATTCTAACGCTGGTTATTGTATTTGTTGCCATTGGTCTGGTCTTATTTACTTGGTATTCTTTCCTTTCCTGTTACTATAGCCTATACCAAAAGTCAGATCTGAGGAGTCTTTCCTGACTTGTTCTCTCAAAGGGAGATAAAAAAAAAGAGCTGGCAAATTGATGAGATTGTTCCACCTACTGTTCTGTTTCACTGAAAGATTCCATTCCATATTAGGAAGTGGATACAGGCAGAATTGGCACAATAGGATGAATCTGGCATTATTGAGTCTGTTACTGAGTCAACTGTATAGATTTCTCTAATTGTCCCTGAACAACTAATAAAATGTGACTGTGTGTCAACATATAGCAGCCAAACAGTCCCACTGAGCAGACCCACATGTCACATCCACTGTGGATAGTGTCATACTAGATTTAAATGGAACGTGGATGTTTTCTAAGTTAGATTTGGGGGGCTAGTTCTCAGTAATGTAAGCTATATCTTGATTCCTGGTATATCATTATATTCAGTACTTATGTTGAGTTAATGTATTATAAAGATTAGAGTTTGGGCATCTCATTATCAGCAGAGAGATTTTTTCATCCCCTTGTAAAGTGATGATACTATGAAGTCCCTGCAATCATGTTATGAGTGGGTGACTTGAAAAATCCCATTCTTATCTTTGGCAGCACAAGTAAGGAACGAGACTGTCACTTGGAAGTTGTCCATCAATGATTCCAAAAACATAATTTCACATACAGTACATAGTCAAAAATGTGGATCTGATAGGGTCTGCACTGGCATTGTTCTGCTGTGTCTTCTCCAAAGATGTAATGCTGGCTAATATAGGAGATTGCTGCTATTCATAATATATCATATATCATGATATACCATATATCAAAATTTGCCAAACTTACCAAACCCTGACAGCAGTTCAGTAAAGCAACCATAACTGAAAATGACAGAAAAACAACAGGGTGCTTTCACTGTATTAAAATTATCCCTAACCATCAATGCTTATTTTGATCCTAGCAAGACACAGTGATCCTTGTAGATGCCAATTCTGTTGAGTTGGAAGCTCTTCTTATAATAGCTTGACAAGTTTGCTTGTATCTACATCACTGCACATTCAACTAAGGCTTTATCCTCAACTGATATAAATATATTCTCAGACAGAAGAAGAATTATGTGGATTTCCACGCTTTTTTCTCTACATTCATTGGATTCGTTTCATATTTGTGAAGCTGCAGGCATGCAACGACATAGTGCAGAAAACTAGCAGCAGTCCTACTGACCCTCTCCATTCTTTTTCAAGAACACAAAGATGCTATTGCTTTTAAAGATAGCCTGGTTTTGCAAAGGTTATAGATTATAGTGCTTCCTTCACTCTGGACCTATATGATTGACTTGACTAATAGAAACCCACAAGGTATTGTGAAGATTAATAGCTACTAGTATCTGAGTAGTGCGGTGGCCTAGAGGTGAAGATGCTCGCTTCCCACTTGGAAGGTTAAAAGTTCAATCCTAGGCAGTGATGGGTGTTTCTCCATCAGGTTACAAAGAGAAAATATCTGCTGAGAACTCCACGTAGGCATCAGGAAGGGCATCCAGCCAGTAAACACTCGGCTCCATTCAGTTGCCCCAACTCCTCCTTAATATAAAGGGATTACAGGGTTGTAGAAAGAAAAAAGAAAAAAATAGCTACTAATATCTCTCTCTTATTATTACCACATGTACAAATGCTATCCCACCAAGATTATTTTCATGAATCTATGGAAGATGTCAAATCAAATATTCCACAGTGCCCAATTTCCAAATACTGGGGTTTGGGGCACTATACAATTACTTCACATAGATCTCAAACTAGCGGGTAGTTGAGCAATTAATGTCCACATTCAAAACATATTTGCAAATAGGCAAAGTAACAAGAGCCAAGATTCCTGAAAGGGTGGGAGACAAAAGCATACCGGAAAGCCACACCAAAGACTCCACTAAATCAGGAAGGTGCCATCTTGCTTACGCTCAACTGCTGCACAGCCTTGGCCAAATCTAATTTCCTTCAAGATGAATTGCACAGTTTAGTTTCTCCTGAAGACAGACAAGGAACAATGTAATTAGAAGTGCTGGACGGCAGATGGTATGGACGGTAGCTGTAAATAGTTTGAAAGAGAGAACATGCTGATGGAGGAATACAGTAAATTGTTATAGGAAAATTTTGCAAGGGCAGCATATTAATCTGCTTGTTCTTGAGAAATACAAGCAGTGCAAATACTGTTTGAATAAAATGATTGAGTAATAGTCTCTGTCTTTCCATTTGATTCTGGATGATGAGAGGGTGACAAATGGATCTGAATGTTAAGTAGAAGAGGGTCTTCCAAAATTTGATGTAAATTGAGGGCTACAATCCAAATCACTTCACTGTCTAAGCTCTTATACAAAGATGTGGTCTAGAAAGAACAGATGGTAGAATCCTGCATAGAATAAAATTAACCATCTTGCTAAACAAGTCCACTTCCACCCAAATGGTTGTGTAACCTTGAACGTCAAGAAGATTGCAAATAACATCCAGGGAAACATCCATAGTCTAAGAGAGGAGGGGAGTGGCTGGAGGAAACTTGCTTGTTGAGAAGTGATAGCCTTAGCCCAGTCACAGATATGACAGGATGACCTATACTCCATGAAAAAAATGAATAAATGATCGCCATTAAATATTTGTCCAAAATCTATTTGTAGCTTTCTGAGAAATCATCTGATACGTGGATCCTTGGGTTGTAAGTGAGGGGGGTCAGCTACCTGTGGGCAGTGGTGAGATTCAAATAATTTAACAACTGGTTCTCTGCCCTAATGACCGTTTTAAGTATAAAAAAACGATATACCAAAAGGTAGTTTATTATTTCATGCATTTAATACTTAAATAAGAACAATAAAAAAGGTACACAAAACTAGATTATAAGAGTTTTAAAATATTAATGAAAAAGTATTAAATAATACCTGACAAAAACCAATAAAACTATTATTTAAGATATTTTCATATTGCTTCTTGATTGGCGTCCTCACCTGCAATTTTCTTTACTTTTATCCAAGCATCATTGGCAGTGTGATTTATCCTTAACCATCTTTTCACTGTAGGAGTAGGATCCCATTCCTTTAGACGTAGCCCGATTAAACTAATAGTCATTGTGTTTGATATATTAGAAACAGGGGACTTCTCTGAACACATTATGTTCATCTTTAAAATAAAACCTTTCCACTTCTGCTGAACTTACAGCAATTGTTCTGACAATATTTTTAACTTTGCACACTTTCAGTAATCGCACAGTTCTGGGAATTTTTTAAAACATTTCCCATGAAATCTTGATAATCATTAATATCAATTTGACAGGAGCTCGCTGCCGCCGCCACCATGGCCAGTCTGGAAAGCCAGGTGCCACACAGGTCTTTTTTTTTTTTTTAATTGAAAAGTTTTAAAATACAATTTTCCTTTGAAAAACCCCCCTTCCCCCTCCCTCCTCCCCTCCCTACCTCCCCCCTATCTCCCCCCCTCCCCCTCTCCCTCTTCCCTCCCACCCCTCTACTTCCCCTCCTCCCCCCCTACCCCCCCCCGACTTCCCAGAGCAAAATACAAGGTATATATCTAAAAAGCAATCATAAACAATCATATACTAACAATTATAAACTCTAAAATCCATCACTCTCTAGCTTATATAGAGTAAACCAATCCTTAATAATACTAAATATGTATAAAGAACTAAAATAAAAGAAAACTAGCATCATTCCCATCTATGTTCTTCCACAATTCACTATTACCTAGACATATTCTCACTTACACATCACAAGCACCTATCCCTATTAACCTCTCTAGCCAAAATAGGCTATAATAGATAGTTCTTACACAAATTAACCCGCATTAACCCACAAAACTTTCTTCCTCTTCCTCTGTAGTAAATTGTCCATTAATTCCAAATTGAACATTCTGTTACCATACATATCATCCCAAAACTCTTAAAAACACAACTACCACTTGACTATAAGTATATTGTGGAAGTTCCATAGATTTCTACTGGTCTTATTTTTTAATCTTTTTTGAGCGTTTTAAGGCAGCACGCGTCACCCTCTGTTCTCTAGGATCATCCAAAAGAGTTGCAGCTTGATCTCCTCCTGTACCCTTCTCGTCTAACTGTCCATCTTCATCCTCTTGATGTTCTCCTTCTCCAGATCCCTCTGCAGCTTCCAGAAGTGTTGATGGGGTTGCTTTTAAAACATTGTTGTAAAAATCATGCGCTTGCTTCACAGTACCCAAACAGTACCTTTTGCCATCATACATGAAGCTCAACCCAGCTGGGATCTCCCAT
The DNA here is from genome assembly GCF_947247035.1 of Vipera ursinii. NCBI lineage: Eukaryota > Metazoa > Chordata > Lepidosauria > Squamata > Viperidae > Vipera > Vipera ursinii. Next base: position 148,577,116 of record NC_139512.1, on the reverse strand, counting down.
CTGAACGTTATATCTCTTTGCTTGAGCTCTTGCACAAGAAATATAAAGTCCTTCCTTCTCTTTAAAATCTTTGGAGGAATTTCTTTTAGAACCAAAACTTCTTGACCAGCAATCACAACTTTAGTATCATAGGCAGCTTGTATAACTTCATCTCTAATTTCCCTTTTTACAAAATAAACCACCACATCTCTAGGCAACTTTCTCTGCTTAGCAATCCACGAATTCACACGAAACACTTTGTCCATGCCTTGTTTTATTTCAGATGCTGGATGGTTCAATACCCCCTCAAAAGCCTCAGAAACCAGCTGCTTTAAATCTTCCTTAATATTCTCTTTTAGGCCTCTAATTCTAACAGCAAACTGCATCTGGTAAAATTGAGCCAAACTCTGTTCGCTATCCATTTTGTCTTTTAAATCTTCAATTTCCAATACTTTTGCTTCTAATATAGCATTCTTTTGAGTCAAGTCTTCCACTTGATCATCCAGCACCTCCACACATTTAGCTACTTTATGCACTGAGGACAAAATGTCTACCTTCATCTCTCTAAGTTTCTGCTCCATCCTTTCTTCCATTCTCTGCTCCAATTTCTCCAATTTCTCCTCCATCTGTGCAAATTTAACACCCATTGACTCCAAAATTAACTGGGTATGTTTTTCAAGATCCTTCGATGTCAATACATCAGGAGAATGCAACGCCTGCAGTAGTGATTGTTGTTGCACCGGAGAATTTCCAGCACTCCGAAAAGTTCTAGGGGGAGGTTTAGCCGCCATCTTTTACTTACAATTGTGACGCACTTTCACTTTAAGTTTTAAGCATAGTCCATCAAGCTTGAGAGTAAAATAAAATAATCCTCTTCATCTCTCCACCTTTTCCTCTTGTACCGCTCTGCCTGCTCCTTTAAATCATAGTCCTTTCTTCAGGCAGGGATGGTTCGCAGACGCCTGGCTCTGCTCCAGGAAGTTCGGAGCAGAGACGACGGCCAGCTGGGAGCAACCCAGGCTTCGGGGGAGTTCGATCCTTCAGCCGCCCAAGCTCAAAGCTCAGGCGGCCTCGGAGAACTCTACCCCTACCTGGGGCCTCACCCCCTCCTCTTCTCTGGGCTGGCTGGGAGGCACGAAAGGCGGAGCTCACCTTGCCACAGGGCTGGGAATTAGGGGGCTTGGACACAGAAGCCCATAACCAGTTCGCTGAACTCAACAAAAAATTAGGTATCGGTTCTGCTGAACCGGTACGAACTGGCTGAATCTCACCACTGCCTATGGGCCAAATTTGGTCCAACACCTGAAATCTTTCAGTTCTTAGTCGTCCTCAAAATATCATATTCACTGGGCCCATGGTGGCCCTAATAATGAATTCAAGTTTGTAATTCAAGCCCCTCTTTGATTTAGAAATATGAAAAATAAATAAATAAATAACCTCAGACCCAATGGAAAACTGTATTATTTTAATAAATTGTAACAATTTGGGTAGTTATGAGCCCATATATACAAATATACATATGTGTTTATGTTGCACTTTTGATTCCAAGGTCTCTTCCTCTTCCCTTCACAAGCATTTCTTTCCCCAATCACAAAAGATGTCTCAAGATTTTGCACAGCATGCTCTTACTTTCTCCATTGACCACACCACCTTTTCTTTCCCCAAAGAAAGAAAACATATTTCTATAGTTTGCTCTGAGGAGTCCTCCCAAGTATCTCTATTCACTAGAGAGAGAAAGGGAGAGAGTGCCTCAGCATCTACTCACAGATATGGCCCTAAGCAGAGGAAGATTGCCAGCCCCTATTATAAGCAAATCCAATCTAACAGGGCTACTGCCTGTCTCCCTGCCCTTAGTGATTCTGGAAAATCCCGTGTCTCTCTCTCTCTCTCTCTCTCTCTCTGTGTGTGTGTGTGTGTGTGTGTGTGTGTTTTAAAATCAGTGGTGGGATTCAAATGCCTGAACAACCAGTTCTCTTATTGGATGCAGTTCTGGGCCTCTGAGGCCTAGAACAGACTTCCAGAAATGGCATCCACACATTTAAACTGCCCAGAGGTTGCTGGAAAGAGCTACAATCTGTGAGTTAAGAAGGAGGAGGGCAGCGTTACATTCAGGGCAAGTGAGTCTGAGATTCCTTTCATCTCAAAATGTTTGGCTTAGTTCAGTGCAACACTTGTTTTGCAGCTGTCTTTCACAGTACTCTTTTCAAACTTGAAAACTGTCCTGTCTGTAAACGAATCACTAGTCTACAAGGACAGATTAAATCTGTGCTCTTCAGGCAGAAATTAGGTGTCCATTTCAGCCCTTCTACTCTATTGAGCCTCTGCGCTATCAGCCCCCTCTACCGCAAAGATCCTGCAGGAGAAGGGCAGTGTGGACAACCATGGGATCTGGCAGGGTGAGAGCTGTGAACCATAAACACAAAGCTTTCGCTGTGTCCCTGCATAACAGATACAGTGCCCTTGCTGACCTTAATTAAGGAGACAGATCAAGGTAATTGTGATGATAACTCAAATAAGCAGGGGATCGTGGTCAGAGATGAAGAACTTGTTTTTGACAGAGAGAAGTGTGAATCAGGTATTACACATCAGTCCTGCAAGAAGAGCAAAGCATCCAAAAACAGAAGCCATCTTCTGGTTGGTGATTCAATTATAAGGGATGTAAATTTAGGAAAGGACATAGAGGTTTGGAAAGAGGTCAGATGTCTTCCAGGTACTGCCAGTGGAGACAAGAAGCGTATTTTTAAAATAGTCAAGAATGCCAACAAGGACTGTGATGTGGATGCTATTGTACATCTTGGCACTAATGATCTGTCCCAAAAAGATGTACTCTCTGTGCAGAATGATTTCCAGAGCTTGGGGCAGGAACTTAGCAGGATAGGTTGTAGGCTTACTTTTTCAGAGGTTTTACCAATGTATAAGGAACAAAATGGAAAAGGCCAGCATATAGCAGAATTCAATATGTGGCTAAAGGAGTGGTGTAAAGGGGAAGGCTTTGGTTATATTAGTCACAATGTCTGTAGCTAGTCCAATGAAAAAATGTACGAAAGAGATGGTTTGCATCCATCGAAGAAAGGGACTGAGTTACTTGGCAATAAATTCACAGATTTTCTGGAGGAATATTTAAACTAAAAATTGGGGACAGTGAGTTAATTGATACAGAACATCCCTGTCCCCAGCAATCAAAAAATTACAGGGTTAGCCGTGCATGTAACATACATGTGTGTATGGAGAAGAATATCAACCTTGCTGTCAAGCAAAATCAAGCTTTTAATAGTAAGTGACACACAAAGTGCACTAATCAAACAGGTAGTAAGAAAATAGGGGAACTCAGGCACCACACAGGTTATGTAGAAAGTAAACACAGGGTCAGTCATAAAGGACACCAATACACAGAGTATGAACAATAAGGAAGAAATAGAAATTCAGGTAAATGAGGGCAGATGTGATATTGTTGCCATTATGGAAACATGGTGGGATGAAAACCACAAATGGAACACACTGCTAGAGGGATTTAAATTATTTAAAAGAAACAGACCAAATAAAAGAGGAGGTGGAGTTGCTCTCTATATAAGAAATAACTACATCTCTACAGAAATAGAGCACAACAATGATGAAAACTGTCTTGAATGCATTTGGGTCAATATAAAAAGTGGGGGGGGGGAATGACATTGCCATAGGTGTATACTGTAGGCTGCCCAACCAAACAGAGGAAATAGATGAACTTTTTGCTAGTCAGCTAAGATATGTAGGAAACACATCACAATAGTAATGGGAGACTTTAATTACCCTGACATCAAACTCTGCACCAAGTGGAAGATCAAACAAATTCCTGACAAACCTAGCAGACATTTTTGTCTCCCAAAAAGTAGAGAAGGGAACTAGGGGATTAGCCACATTGGATCTAATCCTCACTAACAGAGATGAAATGATAGAAGGTGTTGAAGCCACAGGAACCTTGGGGTGAAGTGATCATGCAATATTGGAATTCAACTTTAGGGAAGCACAAGCAATAGAACACAGTCAAACCAGAGTTTTGGACTTAAGAGAGCTTGGGAAGGATTCCATGGATGAGAATCCTCAAGGGGAAAACAACTCAAGAAGCTTGGGAAATTTTGAAAAGTGAGATAATAAAAGCCTAGTCTAGCACAATACCATCAAAGACGAAAAATAACAGCTCTCAAATGAAAGCAGCATGACTGCGTAAAGAACTCTCTGATAAATTGAAAGATAAAAAGGACAAGTATAAAAAGTTAAAAGAGGGGGACATAACTAAGGCAGAATATCAGCAAATAGCCCGAGCCTGCAAAGATGAAGTGAGGAAAGCTAAGGCTCAAAATGAACTAAGGCTTGCTACCAAAGTCAAAAATAACAAAAAAAAAGCTTCTTTCAACATGTAAAACAAGAAAAAAGTTAAGGAAATGATTCGTCCATTAGTGGGGAAAGTGGCAAGAAGGTGACAAGCAACAGGGAAAAAGCAGAACTATTTAACTCATTTTTTGCATCTGTCTTTACACAAAGGGAAGTTAAGATAGGCAAGCAAATGGTAAGTGAGTACCTGTCCAGCCAAGACGGGTTCAAATCACCAGGACCAGATGGATTGCACCCCAAGGTTCTCAAGGAACTTGCAGATGTGATCTCAGAACCACTGAACTATATTTTTCAAAGATCCTGGAGCACTGGGGAACTACCAGAAGACTGAAAGAAAGCTGATGTAGTTCCCATCTTCAAAAAAGGATCCAGGAAACTACAGACCTATCAGCCCGACCTGAATACCTGGGAAGATTCTGGAAAAGATAATCAAACAACGAATCAGCAAACACCTAGAGGCAAACAAAGACATTACTAAAAGCCAACATGGGTTTGTCAAAAACAGATCATGCCAGACAAATCTTATTGCATTCTTTGACCAAGTGACAAAATTAGTGGACCAGAGGAATGCTGTGGATATAATTTACTTGGACTTCAGTAAGACATTTGATAAAGTAGATCACAATCTACTACTTGATAAGATATAAAAATGTGGGTTAGACAGCATCACCACCAGATGGATTCATAGCTGACTGACTGCCCGTACTCAGTGTGTGGTCCTCAATGGAACTGCATCTACAAGGAAGGAAGTGTGTAATGGGGTGCCCCAGTGCTCTGTTCTAGGCCCAGTGCTCTTCAACATCTTCATCAACAATTTAGATGAGGGGATAGATGGGGAACAAGCTAGCAGGAATAGCCAACACTCCAGAAGACAGGCTCAAGATACAGGAGGATCTGGAAAGACTTGAACACTGGGTACTATCTAACAAAATGAAATTCAATGGTGAAAAAAGTAAGGTTCTACATTTAGGCAAGAAAAACCAAATGTACAGGTATAGTATAGGTGGTACCTTGCTCATAGTAGTAACTGTGAGAGGGATCTTGGAGTCCTAGTGGACAATCATGTATTATTATTATTATTATTATTATTATTATTATTATTATTATTATTATTATTATTATTATTATTATTATTATTCTTTTATTCATAAAACATGAAACTCAGTCAACTGAAAACTCAAATTGACTGGCACTAATGGTTGACACAGGCTGCTGCCAGCATCCTAGGTATCAACCAGGTATCTCCTTAAAATGTAAGATGTTCCAAGTAGCGCAGTTTTTTGTAGCTTTGCTGGAGTTATTGCAGGAAGTTGCAATTTCTTGATGTGTTTTGTAAAGTTTTTGGACATAGTTCCCAGTGCCCTGATGACAATGGGTATCACTGTTACGCATTTCATCCATAATCATGCAGTTTCGATGGCCAGGTCGCGGTATTTTGTAATTTTTTCCAGTTCTTTTTCTTCGACTCTGGCATCTCCTGGTACAGTGGTATCAATCAGCTGTACACTTCAGTTCTCTACAACTGTGATATCTGGTGTGTTGTGTTCCAAATGGCGATCTGTCTGTATTCGGAGGTCCCACAAGATCTTCACCCTCTCATTCTTGACAACTTTTTCCACCCTATGTTCCCACGACTTTTCAGACACAGGCAAGTCGTATTTTTTACACAATGCCCAGTGGATTAGTTTAGCAACTCGGTCATGTCTAGCTTTGTAATCAGTTTGTGCAATTTTGCTGCACTCACATATTAAATGTGAAACAGTTTCAGCTTTGTTGTTGCAAAGTTGGCAATTTGGATTGTCAGTAGATTTCTGTATCTTGCCTTTCATGGCATTAGTTTGTAGTGCTTGTTCTTGAGCAGCCAGTATTAAGCCTTCTGTTTCTTTCTTGATGGTTCCCATCTTAAGCCATGCCCATGTCAAGTTGTTATCACATTTTCCTTCAATGTTTTTCAAATGTTGTCCATGCAAAGCTTTGGTTTTCCATCTATTTAATCTATCATCCAGCCATTTTCCCTTATAGTCTGCCTTTGTTTCTGTTATTTTGATAATGCTCTCTGTTTTCACAGCCTTCAGCAATTTTTCTGTACTTTGATTTACATAGTCATTCAAACTTCATTTTTCTTCTTCTACAGTTTGGTGGATTTGCAGTAGCCCTCTGCCCCCTATTCTTCTTGGCAGGTACAATCTGTCGATGTCACTTCGTGGATGTAGAGCATGGTGAATGTTCAAAAGTTTATGTTATTTTCCGGTCTAGGTGTTCCAATTCGGCCAATGTCCAGTTGATAATTCCAGCTGGGTAGCGTATCACTGGGACTGCCCATGTATTAATGGCTTTAATTATATTTCCACCATTCAGCTTTGATTTTAGTATTTTGCGGACTCTTCTGATGTATTCCTTTTTTGTTGACTCTGACTTTTCCATTCAAGTTATCTGCTTCCAATATGCCTAGGTATTTGTAACCGTCATCCTTTGCTAGTGCTTTCATAATACTTCCATTTCCCAGTTCTATTCCTTCTATTTTTCCCACTTTTCCTCATTGCATGGATAATATAGCACATTTTCCAAGTCCAAAGTCCATTCTGATGTCACTGATAAACAGTTGAACTGTGTTGAGTATTGATTCAAGTTCAGTGTGGTTTTTTGCATACAGTTTTAAGTCATCCATGTACAGTAGATGGTTTATCTTGCCATGCTGGCTTGAGATGTGGTATCCCAGTTTTGTCTTTTGTAATATTATTGTCAATGGAATTAATGCGATGTTGAACAGTAGTGGTGAAAGTGAGTCCCCTTGGAAGATTCCTCATCTGATGTTGATTTCACCAATGTTCTCCCCATTTGCTGTTAGAACTGTTTTCCATTTTTGCATATTTGCTTTCAAAAATATACAGATGTTTTTTGCTGATTCCAAAGTTTTCCAGACATGCATTAATCCAACTGTGGGGTAATGAGTCAAATGCTTTCTTGTAATCAATCCATGCCATATTTAAATTTGTTTTTTGTCATTTTGCATTTTTAAGTACGATTTTGTCAATGAGCAGTTGATCTTTTGTTTCTCTTGATTTTTTATAATTTCCTTTTTGTTCTGCTGGATACAAATTGTTTTCCATCAGATGATTGAATACTGAATTTGCCAGTATTCTTGTAAAAAGTTTGAACGTTGTTGGCAGACAAGTAATTGGGCGGTAGTTGCTTGGTTCTGTGCTCTTTTCAGGGTCTTTCATTATCAAGTATGTTCGACCAGCTGTTAACCATTCTTCACTTGTGGTATTTTGAAGCATTTCATCAAACTGAGTGGCCATGCGGTGATGGAGGCTGGTGAGGTGTTTCAACCATATCCATGCAGCTCGTCCAGGCCAGGTGCACTCCAGTTCTTGACCTACTTTACTTGTTTTGCAATCAGTGGTTATTACAATATTCTCCATTTTGTTTTGTGTTGCTTGTTTTTGGATATCTTTGATCCAGGAGGCAGTTTTATTATGTTCCACTGGGTTTTCCCACAGTTCTTTCCAAAAGTTTAAGGTTTTTTCTTTACATGGTAGAACAGTAGTTTGGACTTTCCCTCAAGTGACTGATAGAAGAGGTGCTGGTTTCTTCTGAACTGGACGTTTTCATGCTATTGTTTTATTCGTCCTTCATATCTTTCAATTTTCTTTGCTGTTGCTATTACACGCTGTTTTAGGTTTTCCATGATTTCTGTTATTGTTGTCTCCTCCAGGTTATATTTTTTGTATAAACTATTTTTCAGCTTTTCGTTCTTTAGTTTTCCTTCTTTCAAGTATTTCAATTTGCTGACATCTCCTCGTAGTTTTTTTGTTTTATTTTCAAGTCAAATTTTCCACTTTGGTGTTCCAGTGGGTTTCTTTTTTGGCATTTTATAACCCAGTTCTGCAGTTATAATGGCAGCTGTACTATACATTAGTTGGTTTGTTTCATACAGTGTGCTGGATGGGATGGAAGTTAAAATGTTGTTCACAGCATTTAGTAGATCTTTCACTCGTTTGCTATGCACTTCACGGATGGCAGGCAGTCTTTTTCTTTCTGTGTTTTCTTTGATGTGGTTTTCAATCTTTTCTTTCAGCATTTTTGCTAGATTACTTAGCTCTACACTTTCGAGTTGTTGCACAGGGGAGTCTTCATCCTGTGTGGTGGCTTCTTCTGCTGGTTGGTCAGTTTGTTGGTCAGTTTGTTCAGGTATTGGAACAATTTCTTCAGCCTGTTCTTCATCATTGCTTGTTGTTTTCTTTTTAGCCAATGTTCCTAGATGTTGAATTTCCACATCTGTAAAAACTTTATTACGGATGGTGAAATGTCTTTGATCCAATCGTTGTTCGGTTAATTATGCTTCCATGGCAATTATTCATATCCATATCAAACAATACATATTTTTTTTACTGAAAATGTCATAGTTCCTTTTAGCTGGGACAAGAAGTTTGAAGTAAAATGCCAAAGGCAAGAGATCTTTTTATTCCTTTGCCAAAGCCCAAAGGAGAAGAGATCCCAAAGCTGAATCCGAGCCATCTGTTTGCAACAACACAGGGACCACTGGCATCCTGATGCCTCAGGAGCAGCTCAGAATAGAAAAAAGACTCTTAAAGCTTGTTCTTACATAGATTATTTATATTTGTGCCCCTGCTTTTTTTCAGAAGTTGAGGGAGTTTCTGAAAAATTAGGGATGACTTGCCCATAAAAATTGACAAAGCCCAGAAAACACTGAGAATCTTTCCCATTTCTCTTGTCATAAGAGAATGGATTGCATCTCTGCAAATCTATTTGTATTCTCTCTATAATGCAGGATGCCTCAATAGTCCAACTGGGAAAGATCAAATGCACATTTTCCCAACTCAGCAAATAGCTTTCGCTTGCAAAGGTTTTCTAGGACATTTCTTAAATGAGTCTCATGGAAAGATGGGGCTTCTGGAAAAAAAATCAGGATGTCATCCAGATACACCAGGGGTGTCAAACTGCTGGCCCACGGGCCAGATGCACATAACAAAACCATGCCCACCCCATTGCCAGCAATGGCAAAAAGGTTGCGATACGTCACAACACGTCATGTGATGTTGCGAGTTTGATACCCCTGAGATACACTATTACAGGTAGTTCACAACTTACAACAGTTCATTTAGTGACTGTTTGAAGTTACAACAGTGACTTTTGATCGTTTTTCATATTTATGACTGTTGCAGCATCCCCATAGTCATGTGATTTACATTCGGATGCTTGACAACTGGTCCATATTTATGACCATTGCAGTGTCCTGGGGTCATGTGATCCCCTTTTGTGACTTTCTGACAAGCAAAGTCAGTGGGGAAGCCAGATTCACTTAAGAGCCATGTTACTAACTTAACAACTGCAGTGATTCACTTAACAACTGTGGCAAGAAAATTCATAAAATGGGTCAAAACTCGCTTAACAAATTTCTGACTTAGCAAATTGAGGACTACCTGTATGTGTTTGACTAAGGCAGGGGTAGGCAACCTTGGCTCTTTTATGACTCATGGACTTCAACTCCCAGAATTCCTGAGCCAGCATAGCAAGGTTGCCTACCCTTGGACTAAGGTATGGTAAATATTTCATTTATAAAACTTAAGAAATCCATAGGGCAGTTAAGCAATCCCTAGAGCTTTACAGCACTTTGCATTCTAATATAGTATATGGTGTCCCAATAATCATGGCCCTCTTTCATTTGGATCAAATCATAAGTTCCTTTTAAGACATACAGAGAAACATGTGCTTTCTGAAGGCAATCTAGCAAATCTGAAACAGGAGGCCATGGACAGTGGCTACTAATCATCACAGAGTTCAGAAGCCTATAATTACAAACAAGTCAAAATAGACTTATTTTGCTTTTTTTATATATACATAAAAAGAGGGAACAGTTGTGAGGACAGCAAAGGGCAAATGAATCCTTTCTTCAGTCGATCATCCAGAAACTCTTTCAAAAGCCGATCTCTACAATAGACTGGGATATTGCCTTTTAGCAGGAATCTGAGTTGCAGCTTTTAAGCTGATGGCTTATTCAGGCACCTTATGATGAGATGTGGTAGCTGTTTCTTCTTTTTCCAGAACATCGGTGTAATTTGCATATTTTTCTGATAGAGAAGGAGATTCAGGCAGCGGTATGGAAGAGAAGAAGGAGTTTGACACCTACAAAAGATGCTGCTGACATTTTTCAGAGGAAAAAGAAATTATTTCTTGTTCATAGTGGGTATCCTGATCGTGCATTTGTACCTAGTCTATCTCCAAGACAATAAAGACATGCAAAGAAGTGATGATAGACAGGGGCAAGCATTCTGTATGATCACTTATTTTCAGCTACAGAGAAATTGTAGATTACCAATGAAGGGCCAGCTCAAAGAGATTACTTGTCAGCTGTCCCAGCCGACATATTTCTCTAACAATTTACGTGGGCCACCCAAACTGACTACCATATTTTCAGCTATGAAATTGTTTGTTGTGCCCACGTCTATAAGAACAGAGGATTTCCTTTTTATGTTTGTGGAACCCAAAAAGGAAAGGGATAATCAAATGGACTTGTCTGCTCTTGGGAGGGCAGTCTATGAAGAGTCCCAAATTTGAGGTTCTGGAGTGATTTGGACTTTTACTTATATGATGATTTGCACTTCTTCAGATGCAGCACTTACCAGCTGATTCAAAATAAAGAACTTCAGAGGGACAAGCCACGATTAGGTTTCCTATAGTTCTGTAATAAAAGCATAAACCCAAATCCCACTTTTTTATTTCTCCACTGCAGACAAGGATGGATCCAAGGAGGCAGTGAGGCAGTAGGTAAGGTGATGAAAGATTGTCAAACATCTTCTCCTCAATATTTCCACCATGACTCAGCTCTTCTACTTGCCCATCAATTAACACAATCCTGAAACAGTTCTTCCCAATTCTCTAGTATGGCCAGTCTTATTAATTCATTCCTCTGTTCATCAGAACATCTTTCCCAACACTGGCCAGTCAGGGCAAGTTCATTCCAATGCATACATCTGGCATATGGCTGGAAATCTGATACTTACAAACTTGATGATTTCCTTGCTTCAACTTGTGAGATCTCCTGGTTTGTGATGGTTCTTCTGGCATCATCATCAAAAGAAGCTTTAAATCTTTTCATGAAGTTCTGGAAATTATCTAATAATGCATCATTACTGAGCAGCACAGCCCATCTGGTTGACTCTTCTTTCAGAAGATTAACAACAAAGGTGACCTTAGTTTGTCGGTCTACCACGAGCAACTCACACTACAAAATTAAAGTTAGGAATGAAACCCTTCTAAATTACTCCAGTGGGTTTCCAAGAGAATGCAGCAATACTAGTTTGAATTTGAATTTGAATTTTATTGAATTTATATACCGCCCTTTCCCGTAGGACTCAGGGCGGTTTACAGGGTATATAAAACATCAATACAAAAATTAAGAGCAATTAAAAAAGATTAAACTAAATCCCTGAAAAAATATAAAGTTGTGCAGCACGTTGTGGAGGCCATTCCTGGCTGAGGTATAATATCAGCTGTGTTTACCTTTGTGTTTATCTTTTGTAGATTCTTCAACAGTGCCTCTGCTACATGTTCTGCAGACAATGGTATGCCTCAAGGACCTGTCACCATATTCCAGCTCTAGAAGGTAAGTTCCAATGCTTCTCTGATTAGACGGTAGTGAGGCTTTCAAGATTAATGTCAGGCCTTCAATGTAGGGAAGGTCCAGAAACAGACATAGCAGGCATCTCAAAAATGTCCGTTATTGTTGTAGGATAGGATAACAGAATCTCAAAAACATGTCAGAATTTCTTTCTGTATCATCTTATACCAAACAAAATAATGACAAGGCTCTTTTGAGTTCCCTCATATGCTCTCCTCTTTCTTCAAGAGCCAACACTCTTTTATGAAACTCTTTCCTTCACAGATACTCATTTCTTCCCCGTTCCCAAGGCTATTTTTACATTCTTTCATAGACCTGCTCTATTTCAAGCAGAAGCTATGAGCAATAGCACTTAGACTTGTATAGCACTTCACAGTGCTTTACAGCTCTCTCTAAGCGGTTTTACAGAGTCAGCATATGGCCCCCAACAATCTGGGTCCTCATTTTACTGACCTCGGAAGGGTGGAAGGCTGAGTCAACCTTGAGCTGGTGAAAATTGAACTGCCAAACTGCAGGCAGCCGGCAGTCAGCAGAATTAGCCTGCAATACTGCATTCTAACCACTGCACCACAGCTCTATGAGTCTAGAACAGGGGTAGGCAACCTTGGCTCTTTTATGACTCGTGGACTTCAACTCCCAGAATTCCTGAGCCAGCCATGCTGGCTCAGGAATTCTGGGAGTTGAAGTCCACAAGTCATAAAAGAGCCAAGGTTGCCTACCCCTGGTCTAGAAGAATTCTGAAATAGCAGACCACCTCCAAGCAGGGGAGCACAAACCCTGTTCAGAGTCAGATATTGAATTTCCACAGAATCATTCATACCATAAAGTCAAAGTCATTTGGAAGCATTCAATCAATTCCTCCCCAGCCATACCCTGACTTCAGACTTCAGGCACCAAGCCAACCCTTCCATCACATCTGTTTTGGCTGAGGACAAAATATATAATTATTATGTAAGTATGGTGATCTATGATACCTTAGTGGAGAGAATGTTGAAGTAACCATGTGCAAAAGATTTTCTTTGTTAAACTTTCTGTCCTCAAGGGGAAGGAAAGATGAAGAAGGATGACATTTTCTTTTCTTTCTGTTCAAAAAAGTTGAAAGAGACTCTTCCAGTTGGGGAAAGTAGAACAAAGACAACAGCAGTAACAAACAGAAAATCCCAAGGTGAAATCTCTTGATTGTTAACTCTATTTATATGTTTCTAGTAAAAAAGAGGGAAAACAGTAGGAAGAGTTGCTACTTCTAAAATATCTTTGAACTAATATCTCTGGCACCAAATGACAGCTCCTTTTATCTTGAGGATTCTAATAATGGTCCCTTGGTACCAGGAGGATCATCTGCCATTATCTTCTGTAGAACAAGACTTTATTTCAACATCTCTTGCATATGTTTTTTTTCCTTTTAAATAAATGAACTTCATCTAAGATTTAGTCTTCTCCATTAGCAAGAGCTGAATACATCCTGGGCTGCCTACAAATTTCTCTGTAGACTTGACTCATCAATTCTAAAGTCCAGTGACTGTAGCCATCCACATTCCTGACATGCTTGCATCCTCAGACATATTCTGGTTCTGTGGATAAAAGAACAACCGCTGGACAAACTACTTCCTGCTGGACATTTTTCATTGGTGCCTTCATTTTTACTTCTTATAGTCTGATGTTGTACATACAGGAGCTGCCCACTGTTTGTTATTTGGCAGAATCTTATCAATGTATCCTGCTTTAGAAATTTTTCTCCATTGATGCACAAAATGATTTGGCTTTTATTCCTTCAGAAGTTGTTTTTTTATCTTTTGTTTTTGAAGATCACTTCTATCCTTATTGTATCTGAGTAACAAGGTTACGGTTCTCCCACCTCTCTCATTGTTTAGATGCTTCACTATCTCAGGATTATTTGCTTTCCCCTCTTGGCATATAATCATATCATCTACATAGCTGAGAACAAAGGACCATCTGTCATTTCAGTTTTGAGTATAGATAGGGGACAAATTTTCCTTACATGAATTGACCTTTTGGTTGAACTTCTCATTCAAAGCCCTTGCTACTTATTTCAGGCAATAAATGGATGTTTGCATAAATGCCCTTACTTTCTAGGCTTTTCTGACCCTAATGGTTACTTTATTTACCGTAAATCTCTTTCATGATTTCTCCATGCAGGAAGGCAGTCTTCACGTCCAAGAGATCTATCAATCAGAATAGAGCTGGAAGGGATCTTGGAGGTCCAACCCGCTGCTCAAGCAGGAGACCCTATGCCACTTGTACTTTCCTTGTTGCTGCTCTATGCAAAAGTAGCTTTGTGAAATTTTTGAGCAAATCGCCCATCATAATCTTTATTTTATTTAGGGAACATCCTTTGGTTAGTAATCTGACTTCCAATTGCTGGATGTCAACTCCACCCCAAATTTGATTTTAAAGAGCCATTTGCCTATGCAGTCTGTCTTTTTGTAGGTAGTTCTGTAAGTACTTTGTAAGTAGTTCTGTAAGTACTCATCGCCGCAGATGCGGACTGCAGCCAAGAAATTAAAAGACGCTTGCTCCTGGGGAGGAAAGCTATGACAAATCTAGACAGCATACTAAAAAGCAGAGATGTCATCCTGCCAACAAAAGTGCATATAGTCAAGGCCATGGTCTTCCCAGTTGCAATGTATGTTGGACCATAAGAAAGGCTGAGCACCAAAGAATTGAAGCCTTTGAACTATGGTGCTGGAGAAGACTCCTACAAGTCCCTTGGACTGCAAGGCGATCAAACCGGTCAGTCCTAGAGGAGATCAACCCTGACTGCTCTTTAGAAGGCCAAATCCTGAAGTTGAAACTCAAATACTTTGGCCACCTAATGAGAAGGAAGGACTCACTGGAGAAGAGCCTAATTCTGGGAAAGATTGAGGGCAAGAGAAGAAGGGGACGACAGAGAATGAGGTGGCTGGATGGAATCACTGAAGCAGTAGGCGTGAGCTTAAATGGACTCCAGAAGATGGTAGAGGATAGGAAGGCCTGGAGGAATGTTGTCCATGGGGTTGTGATGGGTCAGACATGACTTCGCAACTAACTACAATAAAGTACTCATATATGATTTTTAAGATAATGATAACATCATTTGGAACATATCTCTATTTAGAGTGTTGCTACCTGGCATTCCTCTACTCTCTTAACCCAGGGAGGGTTTTTGTGTATTCTCTACTTTGACAGATATCACGCTTGGCCAATAAGGAATTCTAATTCTAAGTCTAAGTCTAAGTCTAAGTCTAAGTCTAAGTCTAATTAGAATAGATATAGTAAGCATGTCACACATAGATTCTTCTTTGCATAGATCCTTTTTAAGGCTCTTATTCCAGACCTTTTTAACAAGGTGCAATTATAGACTCGACCCAAAACTTTTCCTCATCCCTGAATTATACTGTTCTCTGACTTTGAAAGCACTGTTAAGTGCTAACTCCTTAGCTTCACAAAATAATTGCTATTTTAGAGGACTACAGCTCAGATTCAGATTCTCTAGTTTTTAACCATCTGAAATCTCTTTCCTGTCTTCCTTTACAGCCACAACAGTTATAAATCCCTCTGGGAAGAGAACAGCTGGTCTGAAGGCCAGAGAAACCCAGAAAGGAACAAGCAAAGAAATAGGACAATCCTCCATTGCAGTGTTAAGCTGTTCCCATTCATGAGGTGAGGAAAATTCTAGCTGGTTTGGGCAGCACTGATCAGACTGATCAGGGGTTTAGTCTGCATTGTGGACCATCATGACTCCCCACTAAGACAATTCCCTTGTGGCAGATTCCTCCCCCTTACTGAAACATCATATTGCCCTTCCTATGGGTGGGCATATGATGGTCTGGATTGATTTATTCTGCTCTCTAATGCCCGTCTACTACACAGATGATGAAATGATGAACAATATAATTTCATTATTTTGTCAATGGTATCACTCCAATATCCCTTTTTTTTCTTGTTCAGTACATAGTTTGGATATTGATCCAGTAAATAAGCCAAGGGCTAGAATCTTTGAGAGGCCCAAATTTTCTACATAGAGTAAAACACTGAAGTATTTAGTTCTATAATCCAGTAGTACTATATGACAATGTGTTGAAGTTTCTTCCTATGGTAGAGAATGGCAGTTCTATAATAGAACCATTGGGCTCCTGGAATAGAATAGAACTTCACTGTTTTGACCTTACATTGTAGAAGGGAAGGGACTGAGTATATATGGAGATTCTCAGTCATCCAGGTCATAGTTGTCCCAAAGATGCTTTTTCAAAAGGCAACTAGACTGTTTTTTATCTTGAGGAGGAAGACAAAAATGTTTTGCTTCTCATCCAAGAAGGTTCAATGGTTCTGGCAGGATGGTGGGGCCTATGGAGGGATTAGTTCTGATGGGGGTGGGGGGTTAAGGGTTACAAGGATCATATTTCTTTGCAGTCAGATCTTAGCACTCTCCCCGAGAGCTCCACATTTTGGATAGAGAGGAACATTGGTTTGAAAGAGGGGTAAAAGAGGCCACTTATGTTAAGATTGAGCAGTCCTCTCTCAACAGAGGGGGAAGGATAAGACACCACCTATCTCCTATCTACAATGCAATCCTTTCAGCAGTTCCAAGAAGATTCCACCCTGATATGCACTCTGATAGAGATGACCCTGAGGGCACAGACAAACCCCCAAGTGGCCTCAAGACCTCTCAGAGAGAGGACTGCTGGTTGAAGGTAAATGGAATATGCTATATCCTGCATTCCTGCCTACTAGGAATCATGGTGGCTTGTGTTTACTCTGGTGTAAACTGAATCTGCCCAGAAAAGTAGCTTACCTGAAGTATAGTGAAATTGGTTCATGTCAAGATTCTTACTACAAAGGGAGAAAGGTTTGGTGTGTGTGTGTGTAATAAAATAGAGGCATAGTTCTTGACTCATACAGTGGACATATAAGAAGCATGGACAAGGTTTTCAGCAGCAAGCAAGAATTTGAATATACAGCAAGCTTGCTTAAATCTACCTAGCAGGTATCCCCGTGCAGGTGTGCTTAACTCATCTGAAAATCTTGCTTCTGCCAGCTCAACTTCCGCCACCTATTTGTAGCCAGAGGTCTTTCTCCTCTAGGCTTGAGAGGACAGGGCAAATATTTTCTCATCCCCAGTTGTTTGCACTCCTGGAGATGTTTGTGTCCAGCAATTCCTATACTGGTGGTGTGAGTCCTCTCTTCCCAGTGATTCTTGGTCCTGAAGAAGCAGCAATTCCTCCTCTAAGTATGTCTTGGAGGCTGTCTTGACATACTGTATCCATACCAAATATTGTTGACTTTCTCTCAAAATTGGGCTCCAAACATTCTGATGTCTACTAGAAGTTAGAAAGTGATACAGGTAATTCTTAGGCTTTGATGTCAGATGTTTGTAGTCCAAAGATAATAACCCTATTCTCACACTTTTTAAAATAATGTGATCAGATCTCTCCTTTACTGGGCCCTCAATAGTTTTGTAAATAAAATATTGGTTAGAATTTTTAGAACTAGGACTCCAAAATTCTTTTGTAGTCTTTCACTTTTGTACTGAAGAAGAAAAAAATAAAAAGAAAAAAATTGGACCAACTGTCAGGACACACTGGCCCAGTAAACAATACTTGGAATCATGTGGAAATAAGCTTCAGTTTTTAAAAATATGCTGTACTTGAATAAAAACATGTGCTGCTCTGGCACAAACCGATAAGCCATGTAGTAACCTGTTCAACTATGGTTACTTCTTACTTGCTTCTATATCTAAACCCATTTTAAGAATGTTTTTACTTTACAAACCATACTTATATAGCCTATTTTTATCTTCTAGAATATTTGCGCCATAATTAATCGTGACAGATCAGACTAAAAAGATTCTTTCTCCCTCCTTCTAGACAGCGGGTCTGTTTTCAATTATTCCTCCCTCTTCCTTTAAAAGGTATGTTATGTCAGTAGCTTTGTTGCAAATATGTCAGTAGCTGGTTGCAAAGAAGGTTCCTTGAAGCGGGAGATTCTGGTGCAGCTATTGGTTAAAGTTGTAAAGGCGGGAAAACCCGGACTTATGATTGGATACAGTTTAAACAGCTCGAGTATAAAAGCCTGAGTTATTTTGACAGTAGTCAGTTGACATATGTGTATTGAATAAACCTTTTTTGCTGTTAACCTCTCTGAGTCATTCGTCTGCCTGAACCAAACAACTGGCGACGAAGGTGGGATTGACGGCGGACTAGAGAAGGATCGGCGGAACAGCTGCGCGTAAGGCGGTAAATTTAAAAAGAATTCACAGTCAACCACAAGCGGCCGCGGCGGAATCAACAAACCTCCGAATGGCGCAAATTGGGTCCTTAAAAGAATTCGATCCAAACTTCCCAGAGGACTGGGAAGAATATGTGGGACAGGTCGAAGGGTTTTTGCTCGTTAATGGCATAACCGATGACTGAAAAAAGGCGGCTGCCTTACTAACCATTTGCAGCACACCTGTGTATCGGGTTGCTGTGGGACTTTGTCAACCATTGCCGGTATCTAGCGTTCCGTATGCCGATTTATTGGCCAAATTAAAAGTACACTTTACGCCAAGGAGATCAGAACTCTTTTGGCGGCGCATTTTCGAAAAACGGAATCAGAGACCGGGCGAGTCAATCCAAAAATTCGTTGCTGCAGTCAGAGAAGCAGCGGTACGGTGCAAGTATGACAACTTAGAAATAAGAATCCGGGACAGAGTGGTGCTGGGCTTGCGAGACGAGCAATTACAAAATAGAATTATCGCTAAGCCCACTGGTGACTTGCAAGAAGTACTCGACGAACTCTTGACTTATGAATCCACCGGGTATCGCGACCCCCCCCGAAATAGCATGGCCGCTTCTACTGAAATAAATCAAGAAAGCCTTGTGGACTGCGGGGAGGTGGACCAACAATGGGAAGCCGCCATTGCCGAAGTCACCAGACGGTTTGGAAAAATGGCGGCAAAACCATCCCGAAGCGATGGACCTGAACCGAGTCGTCGATTCCAAACAACCACACCACAACGACAACCAACAACAACCCAACGACAACTGAGAGACACTGCAACGAGACCGTGCGACAGCGACAACAGATGCGGCAGCTGCGGGGGCAATCATCCCCGAGCAACTTGCAGATTCCGTTCTGCCAGATGCAGATTGTGCGGGAAGACTGGCCACATTCAAGCCATTTGCAGGGGCCGTGCACGCGACAATCGTCTACACGAAGTCGACGTTTGGCCCGAAGGTAAGGTAACCCCTTACTATAGTGGCAAAGAGACCCCTAGACCTTGGGCTCAATACCCGAACCGCGGGGAGGTGGCGCGAGTCAATCACAGTAGAAAGGGAAAAATTAACAATATTTGGGGATCAAAATTAAAAATTGTAGTCCAGTTGCAAGGAATTCCTTGCAAAATGGAAATTGATTCTGGGGCCTCAGTGTCCATAATATCCAGTGAAACCCTTAAAAAGATTGAACTAAAAAGTGGCCGAAAGATTCCACTTAGTTCAACCAAAATTCAATTGGCCGATTTCCAAAAAACCCCAATAAAAATTAAGGGAAAAGTTACCCTTAGAGTTAAATATAAGGGGTTTAATGGAGCACTAGATTTAATAGTTACAGAAGGCCATAGAACTAGTTTAATAGGCCTTAACTGGTTCCTTGCCCTGGGAATTTGGGTAGGGGGAATAAACACAGTTATTAATAATAAGACCCTCAAATCAGTCTGTGATGAATTCGCAGACGTATTTGATGGGTCTTTGGGTAAATATAAAGGGCCCCCAATTAATTTTAATTTAGACCCATCGGTTAAACCCATCAGGCTTAAGGCCCGAAGGGTGCCTTTCGCCCTTAAGCAAAAAATCGAGGCCGAGCTCGATAAGCTTGTAGGCCAAGGCGTTCTAGAACCGGTCGAGGGTGGTTTGTGGGAGACGCCGATCGTCACACCCCTTAAACCTAATGGGGATGTCAGGATCTGCGCTGACTACAAAGCCACCCTGAACCTCGGAATGAAAAAACATGCTTACCCGGTCCCGACGGTGAAGCAGGTCCTCGCCACGATACAGGACGGCGCCATATTTGCCAAGTTAGACTTGGCGCAGGCGTATTTGCAACTTACTGTTTCCAGGGAGGCTGCTGAAGCTCAAACTATTGTTACCCACAAGGGGGCGTTCCGAGTCCACAGACTGCAATTCGGTATTGCAGCAGCTCCAGGCATCTTCCAGGAGGTGATGGAGAGGACCTTAAAGGGCATACCTGGTGTATGCCCTTACTTTGATGATGTTCTAATAGCTGGAAGGAATGAAGAAATATTAGCTGAGCGTCTGGAACAGGTATTGGGAAGATTTAGGGGGGCTGGACTTAAATTAAAAAAGGACAAATGCTGTATTGGGGTTAAATCCACAGAATTTTTAGGATTTAGGATAGATAAAAATGGAATTCACCCTACACCTGATAAAATTAAGGCAATTAAATTGGCACCAGAACCAAAAAACAAGGCTGAATTACAAGCCTTTTTAGGATTAGTTAACTTTTATCATACATTCTTGCCTCATAAAGCTGCCATAGCGGAACCACTACATAGACTATTAGATAAAAAAACCCCATGGCAGTGGCATGATAAACATAGAGTCAGTTTTCAAACATTAAAAGATATTCTTTCAAGCCAATCCACAGTAACTCATTTTATTGAGAATAAACCAATCTATTTAGCTTGTGATGCTTCACCTTATGGTGTGGGGGCTGTTATCAGCCACTTGGATAGTCAAGGTATTCAAAAGCCAATTGCATACTATTCCAGGACGCTTACCAAAGCTGAACGGAATTATGCACAGATTGATAGAGAAGCATTAGCAATCGTGGCAGGAGTAAAAAAGTTCCATGATTACCTTTATGGTAGGAACTTTACCATACTCACTGACCACAAACCATTATTGGGACTGTTTACCACTGATAAACGGACACCCCAAATAATGTCTCCCAGAATGCTGAGGTGGTCAATTTTCCTCTCAGCATATTCATTCTCACTTCAACATAGACCTGGTAAGGAAATGGGCCATGCTGATGCCCTTAGCAGATTGCCCTTAACCAACACAGAGGAGGACCCTGCCCCAGTTGGACAAATTATGTCATTACAGGAAATTCCTGAATGTCCTTTAACTGCTAAAGAAATAGCTGAGGCTACCAAAAAAGACCATATTCTCAAAAGGATCATGGCCTGGGTTCTTAGTGGGTGGCCTAGTACTAACCCTGATGCCAAGTACATTCCATATTTTAGGAGGAAGAATGAACTATCATCCCATTTGGTATGTATATTGTGGGGCAACCGTGTTGTCATTCCTGAACTCCACAGATCTACAGTTTTAACGGAATTACATGAGGGTCACCCTGGAATAGTACGAATGAAGGCATTAGCTAGAAGTCACTTGTGGTGGCCAGGACTTGATAAAGATATTGAAGAATGTGTTTCAGGATGTTATTTGTGTCAGCGATCTAGACCTGAGATGCCACACACACACACTCATAAGTGGGAATTGGCCAGGAATCCTTGGTCTAGGATTCATATTGATTTTGCTGGGCCTTTTCAAGGGTTAACCTTCCTAGTTGTGGTGGACAGTTTCTCTAGGTGGCTAGAGGTAGTGCCTGTTAGTTCAATGACATCTTGTAGAACAATACAGGTTTTAAGGGGCCTCTTTGCCACTCATGGGTTACCTGATGTGATTGTATCGGATAATGGGCCCCAATTCACCTCTGTTGTATTTCAGGATTTCCTCAGGGCCAACTCGATTAGACATGCAACATCAGCACCCTTCCACCCGTCCACCAATGGCTTGGCTGAACGCAACGTGAGAACCACCAAAGACGCCTTGAAGCGAATCATCCGTGGCGATTGGCACCAAAGACTGGCAGACTTTTTGCTGACCCAACACACAACCCCTTGCACGGCTACCGGGAAAAGCCCGGCGGAAATGAGGTGGGGCAAACGGCTAACCACCAAACTGGACAGGTTACATCCTGACAAACTACCCTCAAGTGCTGAACCTGACATCCCAAACAGGTCCTTCAAAATCAGAGACTTAGTCTGGGCCAGAAACTATGGACAGGGGGACAAATGGGTTACGGGGGTGGTCACTGACATAATGGGGCCGTTGTCTTACACCATTGAGGGGGAAGGGAATAGAATAAGTAAAAGACATATTGATCAGCTAAGGAAGAGAGTTGTTGGAAGTATGCCAGTAGATGGGGGTCAAAGCGTACACGGGGGGGACACTGCATCTTGGCTTAATCATAACAACTTGCCAGCTAGCGGGGAAGCGGAAATTCAAACCAGTGTGTCCACAGCTAACCCACAACATGGTCAAATTGACTGGGAGCTGTCCTCTATTAGCAGGCCTGCAATACCTGAGCAACAACAACAAACACAACAGCAATCACAATCTGTTAGTAGAGAATCGTCAGAGCCTGTAATTCAAAATTCCAGACCCATAAATATAAGCCAGCCAAGCAGACAGTCAGTTAGCAATGACTTAAGTAACCAAACCAATAGATACCCATCTAGGGTCCATAGGCCACCCAAATACTTGAGAGATTACGTCAACAAATAACATCAACTGGGGGGGAAGGGGTGTTATGTCAGTAGCTTTGTTGCAAATATGTCAGTAGCTGGTTGCAAAGAAGGTTCCTTGAAGCGGGAGATTCTGGTGCAGCTATTGGTTAAAGTTGTAAAGGCGGGAAAACCCGGACTTATGATTGGATACAGTTTAAACAGCTCGAGTATAAAAGCCTGAGTTATTTTGACAGTAGTCAGTTGACATATGTGTATTGAATAAACCTTTTTTGCTGTTAACCTCTCTGAGTCATTCGTCTGCCTGAACCAAACAAGGTACAGATTAGGATTACCTATCAATTTTTGGACATGCACATTTATTTTACTTTTTACTCACTTTTGACCATCAGTTATCTTAATCTTGTTAATGTGTTACATGTTTAAGCAACTGAATTTGTGTGTGTGTGTGTGTGTGTGTGTGTGTGTGTGTGTGTGACTTTATATTGGGCAGTTCTAAAAGTACATTCAGAAACTGAGGGATACAACCTTCTAACCCTACAGGGAACATAATGCACCTTACTTAGGGATTTGCACTGTTTACCAAATTGTTTTCTGGATTCAATTCAAAATGTTGGTTTTGTTTTTATGGATGACCTAAAGGCCAGGATAACCTGTGACTAGGTCATACTAAGAAATGACATTTCCCACATTTTCCCCATGAGCTCAGATGTTATCAAAGGTAGGCCTGCTTAGAGTTCCCTTATCTACAGGTAGTTCTTGCCTTATGACCACAGTTGAGCTCTACATATCTGTTGCTGAGACATTTGTTAAGTGAATTTTGCCCTATTTTGCAACCTTTCTTGCCATGGTTGTTAAGTGAATCACTGTAGTTGTTAAGTTAGAAATACAGTTGTTAAGTGAATCTGGCTTCCCCATTGACTTTGCTAGTCAGAAGCCTGCAAAAAAGGATCACATGACCCTAGGACAGTACAACTGTCATAAATATGAGTCAGTTGTGCCAAGCATCAGAATAGGGTCTCCTGCTTGAGCAGAGGGTTGGACTAGAAAGCCACCAAGGTCCCTTCCAGCTCTATTCTGACAAAATGCTATATGCACAGAGAAGTGCAATCTGTGGATCGGGTACTTCTGTACTATCTGAAAATATACTATACCTCAGATAACTATATTATGCTCAATGAATCAATAGTTTATTGTTGCTGCCTGAGAAGAAAACATTGAGCAGAAAGCAAGTGTAGGCAGGGCCATTTATTTGGTCCCTCCAGAACATTTAGCCTAATTATCTGAACTAGTATTAAAATTTTTCCATTTACTCGTGAACCCTCTGAACAGTCTAAAATGCTTTTGGGAAAGAAAAAAAAACTTCCCCCTTGCTCGGAAGCAGGGTGTATGTGCTTCACGGGTAACATAAATATTACAGGAGATGCATTTATGTTCTCAAACTAATCCAGATGCTATAAAATAACTCCTCCTCAGGTCAGTGAGGGGTTTAAACAGCCTGTGGTATGTGCCAAATGTTCTGTACTAAAGTGCACACGCCCTGGAATGTTTCAAAGGGAAAGAGGAAAGAGAGATAAACGTTTCAGACTTTAGTTCCATTATAATAACAACTGATTTTTTTTCAGTTCTCCTGAAGGCCACCCACCAGGTGACCTGAGGAGAGGATAAACAGCTTAATTCACAAAGAGGTGTCTCTTAGGCAAGCAGGCCTGTGATTGATCCAGTTCAAGCTTGGGAACTTTTGCAAGTGGCTTATCCTACAAATGTGCCAGTTATGAGTATTAATAACTTCTTAACTCCATAAATCAAAGCCATGCATCCTGACATATGTCTACACCGATGCCGTTAATAATCTTATTTACCTCAGGTGCTTTTATGAGGCATTTCTGAGGTTTACATCGGAAAGAAGGAAAGATGTGTGATGTCAGGAGGACACCCTCAGGGCACTGCCTTTTACTGCAAAACTTCCCAACCGCAGCAAGAAGCAAAAAAACCCCTTGCAGCTGTCCAGATTCCACAGCAAAACAAAACAAAACATTGGATCTTCTCAAGGTTGCAAGACCAGATTAGGCAATTCTGTTGTTCTGGATTATTCTGTTACCGATTAAACATACGGACATCAAGGATGATAGGAAAAACAGAATGCTTTTTGTCTGCTTAAAGAATGTATCAAATTGTTATCAAGTAACTAAGCATGTTCCACTGTGGAACAGTGGTCACTATTAGCAAATTTCTTTTAACGCTAAGCAAAATCTCTTTCCATCCAATTTCTAGTCATTGATTCTAGGCCTGCCTCTGGAATTAGAGAAATAATAATAATAATAAAGGGACGCGGTGGCTCAGTGGGTTAGGACGCTGAGCTTGTCGATCAGAAGGTCGGCAGTTTGGCGGGTCGAATCCCGAGTGCCGCGTAACAGAGTGAGCGCCTGTTACTCATCCCAGCTTCTGCCAACCTAGCAGTTTGAAAGCACGTAAAAATGCAAGTAGAAAAATAGGGACCACTACGGTGGGAAGGTAACAGCGTTCCGTGCGCCTTTGGCGTCTAGTCATGCCGGCCACATGACCACGGAGACGTCCTCGGACAAGCGCTGGCTCTTCGGCTATGAAACGGAGATGAGCACCGGCCCCTAGAGTCGGAAACGACTAGCACGCATGTGCGGGGGAACCTTTACCTTTACCTAATAATAATAATAACAACAACAACAACAACAACAACAACAATAACAACAACAACAACAACAACAACAACAATAATAATAATAATAATAATAATAATAATAATAATAATAATAATAATAATAATTTAATTTCTATACCGCTCTTCTCCCGGAGGACTCAGGGCAGTGTACAGGGCAATAAATACAGTAAAAATACAATGTACAAAAGTTAAAAAAGAATTAAATATTGTAGCCCAATTACAGTAAAAATTAATAAAATTAATATTAAAATACCCCAAACCCATCAGACCAGGTCGGCTTGTTCAAATAAATAAGTTCAAATAAATAAGATCAGCTCTGCTCTGTTTTTTGCCCAATAGTCTTTTAAAGACCAGCCCTAATGTTAGGTAAATTAAAAGCCTCAGACAGTAAACTAATGTTTCTTAACCTTGGCAACTTTAAAAGGTGTGTTGTCTGGGGAATTCTGGGAGTTGAAGTCCACACCTTTTAAAGTTGCTAAGGTTGAGAAACCCTGCAGTAGACCCTGGAGGGCAAATCTGGAGCCTTTGAGAGGTTTTCCTAGAGAGGCAAATGCCACATTCAATCCTTTCTAATGCCTCCATTCACTCTTGCTACCTTTAGATATATGAAGACCCTTATCCTGTTACCAGTCCAACTGACTTCAGTAGAAGATTTATCAAAATGTGATTCCCCCCCCCTTTCTTCAGGAAAGAAATATGGTCAATTAGTTTTGTCCCTATTTAGTTTCTCCACGCTGAGTTCTCTTGTACTTTCCAGGTCTCCTGTGCTCTGCTCTGCAAATGGTCATTGTCTCTAACAAGTGACATTCCAAAGTGAACTCTGTGGCTGTACCTCAACCACAAACTAAGCCAACTCATTTTGACGGAGCATCTTGGTATGATTCAAAAAGATGAGCTAAATCAGTAAAAACCATCATCAGTAAACTTGTTTGTGATCTACTAAGATATTATGGAAACTCCCTGGATGACTGGGCTGGTCAGCTTCTCAGCCCAATCAACCTCCCAAAGTTTTTTTGTGAGGAAAAAACTAGGAGACAGAACATTATGTGCACTGCTTTGACCTCCTAGTGCAGGGGTAGGCAACCTTGGCTCTTTTATGACTCATGGACCTCAACTCTTGAGACAGCTATGCTGTCTCAGGAATTCTGGGAGTTGAAGTCATGAGTCATAAAAGAGCCAAGGTTACCTATCCCTGTCCTAGTGGAAAATTGTATATAAATTTAAGAAACAAAAAAAACAACAACAACAATAACCATCTGTACAGTAAGGATATAATAAGAAAAGATATTGCCAGATGCTTTGCTGAAATTGAGACATAAGGTGCCAAAGGTGAGCCTAGCATCCCCACTATTTTGAGCTGGGAAATCAAAACAACAAAACAAAACTAGTATAAGGCCTCGAATATGCAAGTCTCAGTTTAAAAAAACAAAGTTCCCCCTGATGCAGACCTACCCACATGTGTGATGTGTCCTGGTGTCCTGTGTTTTGGACCCCACCAATACTAAACATGCCTCTTGGCCACCAAAGGCTCACCACTACTCTCCTATGCCTTTAACATTCCCAGGACCTTAAATACAGTGGAGACATTGGTGGCAGCCCCTTTGGGGCACAGAGGCACAGGGACCTGTGTTCATACAGTAGTCCTAAGTGGCATGACATCCAAAATGAATAATTAAAATGACCTTTCTGTGCATCCTGATTTGGCCCAGAGGTGTTTTAATTTTAATGGAATATAGTGATAAATCAATCAGAATAGAGCCGGAAGGGACCTTGGAGGTCTTCTAGTCCAACCCCCTGCTCAAGCAGGAGACCCTTATACCATTTCAGACAAGTGACAGTCCAGTCTCTTCTCTACAACTTCTAATGGCAAGCTGTTCCACTGGTTAATTGCCCTCACTGTTAGCACCTTTCTCCTTAGTTCCAGGTTGCTTCTCTCCTTGATTAGTTTCCATCCATTGTTTCTTGTCCTGCCTTCAGGTGCTTTGGTAAATAAGTTGATCCCCTCCTCTTTGTGGCAACCTCTCAAATATGGAAATAGTGCTATCGTGTCACCCCTAGTCTTTCTTTTCTCTAGACTAGCCAAAACCAAATCCTGAAACCGTTCTTTACACGTTTTAGTCTCCGGGCTTTTTATCCTCTTAGTTGCTCTTCTTTGCACTTTTTTTCCCAAAGTCTCAACATCTGTTTTGTAATGCCTTATTTTTTGTAATAAGGCAAATGTTGGTCCTTTTCTGAGATATGATGACGATAAGATTGATGCATTATAGATGAAGTGATATGATAGCAAGCTACCAACTCTATTCCTCTTATATTTCTAATTGGGATTTGAGACTTACCTGGGCTCAATAAATAGGATAATCATTCATCCTTTCCTCCTGGCTATGGCTAATACTAATCATCCTAGAGAACCACATAATGGACTTTAGTTGTGTTCAACCTGAATGTGAGGTTGGGTGGTTTTTCATTTCTTTCAGGAAAGGTATTGTAATTGTTGCCATGTGAATTGCAATTAGAATCTCAGCAGCAGTGCTATGTTTTAGGATGGTTGCAGTTGAGATTCTGTACTACATGAGATTTCAGTTATAATTGAAGTTCCCCTTCCTTTGATTATCCTAGTTCCCTCTTTTATATCTTTTCCTCCCACATACTGGATCCTGATTTTTAAAAACAAATCAAGCAAGAGTGCTGAACCATAAATTAATCCCTCAGGATAAAGTCTGATCTCCAGCAACACTTTCTCACCGAGACAAATCTTGTAAAAATAGAAAGAAAAAACAAAAACCCAAGGAAGACATTTAATACTATAAAAAGTTACTTGTATTTAATATCTCTAATATTGTAGAGTTGAATAAAAGTTAAACAGAAAGCCTAACTTCTTTTTCTATTTTTCAGTTTGTATTTTATATCTGCTGAACTGTTTAGGCTTAAAGCAATTTTCACAGCGAAGTACAATTTTAATTTTAACACCATTCTCCTCTGATAAGCAAAACTGCTTTTCTAAACCATGCTAAAGTGTGCCATCTTGTGGTCAAATAAAAATTGCTATAATATTTTCATTCTGTAGAGCGAAGTCCTTTCTTGCATTTTGAGAAATCCAACTGAACAATGTAAATAAATCTATGTGTAGGGCCAGGCAATGAATTGTATGTTATGGTAAGCAATATTAAAGAGTTCTAAATCTTTTTAATTCCTTTGAGTACGGAAAAATGCAAATAATGTTGCACTAGTGGCTTCTTTAAACAAACTGCATTTTAACATGGGGAAGAAAAAAACCCTGCAATTTTTCAAAGCCTAGTTTGGGGAGATAGAATGGATCATCTCCAGATTCTGTATATCATGATCTATTAGGACAACTTGGCATGTATTACTAAATGACCGAACAGCCATAAAAGAACTTCATGTTAGTATAGAACAGTACATGCCTGTTTAAATGCTCAGAGGCCCCCATTTAATTCAAAGAATCTTGCTGTAAGCATATATCAGCCTGCAGCTTAATGCTTTTGGGTTGGATTCCAAGTCAGATCTGAAAAAGCAAATTGCTGTCACAATTATTTCTTACCTCTGTTAATGAGAGCTTTAACTATTTTCAAAGTCTATTCAAAACACAGCTGCAAACATTGATTTTTGTCTTATCTATCCATGCCACCCAGGACTGGAGTCTTTCAGCATATAATTTAAATCCTATTCCATCAGTTCCGATCTTTGTCTTTCATCTCCTCGATTCATCAAATTTCTTCTGTTATGTTTCCCTTCTCTCTTTTAACTTTCTTCCTTTTTTGTAAAAAAAAAAGTGTGCCGATTATTTAGGAATTTCCCCCCCTCCTTTTAACCCATACCAGGCTTCAAAGCACCTAATAAAGAATGAAACATTAAAACCAGCAAAGAGCATTTATAAAAATAGCAGACATGAAAAGGGTTTGGAGCTATTTTATTCTTGGCATCTATTAACAATTTCTCTCTTCCTTGAAGCTCCTGATAAATTCACCCCATTAAACAAACATAGATGGGTGGCAGCTTTCTTTTTCCAGTGGTTGTTTGCAGACATCTTTACCCATGGTTAACTTAAAGATGATTATTCAGTAAAACTAATTTTCTCAGCTTCTATGTCACCATAGAACCATAACCTAACTGTTGTGTAGCCAGTTCTTTGCAGGCAATAAGCGAGACGGAAGGTTGCAAACAGGAACATGCTTTATTTAGGCAAACAGGAACAGAACTGAAACAGAGGCTGCTGCACAGCTACTTATACGGTTGGCCACTAGGCGGCGGCCAATAGATTTAAAGGAACCCATTCCCACCCCAAATCATCCAATGATCTTCTTGGAGACAAGAAGTCTGGCTTAGTCAGTGACTGTTACACAGACACACCATTGAGCAACCTTAAGCAGCATTCAAACAGACACGTGAATCAGTTCAAGTACAAATCCCAATAAAGGTAAAGGTAAAGGTAAAAGTTCCCCCGCACATGCGTGCTAGTCATTTCCAACTCTAGGGGCCGGTGCTCATCTCCATTTCAAAGCCGAAGAGCCAGCGCTTGTCCGAGGACATCTCCGTGGTCATGTGGCCGGCATGACTAGACGCCAAAGGCTCACAGAACGCTGTTACCTTCCCACCGTAGTGGTCCCTATTTTTCTACTTGCATTTTTACGTGCTTTTGAACTGCTAGGTTGGCAGAAGCTGGGACGAGTAACAGGCGCTCACTCTGTTACGTGGCACTTGGGATTCGACCCGCCAAACTGCCGACCTTCTGATTGACAAGCTCAGCATCCTAACCCACTGAGCCACCGCATCCCTTACAAATCCCAATACATTATACTAACTACATGAGACATTAAACCAAAATATGGAGGGCTAGTTTGTGATTCAATATATTGTCAGTCCACAAAGTGTTGGGTCATGCTTTGGCTGAGGAGCCTGGCTGAAAAATGGCCTGGACAAACATAGGACCTCATTTTACATATCCTTTGATACAGGTAGTCCTCAACTTACAACCATTCATTTAGTGACTGTTCGAAGTTACAAGAGCACTTTAAAAAGTGACTTATGACCATATTTCACATTTACAACCATTGTGGCATCGCCATGGTCACATGATCAAAATTTGGGTGCTTGGCAACTGGCATGTACTTATGCAATGTCCTGGTGTCATGTGACCTTCTGACAAGCAGAGTCAATGGGGAAGCCCAATTTACTTAACAATCGTGCTACTAACTTAACAACTGCAGTGATTCACTTAACAACTGTGGCAAGAAAGGTTGTAAAATGGGGCAAAACTCACTTAACAACTGTCTCGCTTAACAATGGAAATTTGGGGCTCAACTGTGGTCATAAGTCTAGGACAGGGGTAAGCAACCTTGGCTCTTTTATGACTTGTGGATTTCAACTCCCAGAATTCCTGAGCCAGGTATGCTCAGGAATTCTGGGAGTTGAAGTCCACGAGCCATAAAAGAGCCAAGGTTGCCTATCCCTGGTCTAGGACTACCTGGATTGAGGTTTGAACATCAGAATCTATATTAAGTAAGCTCTTCTGCAATCATTTTACTTTTTTGTTTCTTAGAACAGTAATTCCTACTGAGAAGGTGTTAGGTGCACTGAGGAGTAATTAAACAGAGACTGGGTGGTGGTGGCTAAGAGGAAAACCTTCTTGTTGAACAAGCTTTGCATTTATCAGATCTTGCTGCACCTCTGTAAGTAGGGACTATTAAATTACTGATAATTGCCAACTCTTTTTCCTTGAACTTCACACAGCTTGGCAGCTACTACTACTTTTTAAAAGCAGCCTTTTTTAATTAAAAAAAATTCCACCTAACTTTTGACAGCCTCTACCTTCCAGAAAATCAGTGTTGCCGATGAATCATGGATCAATGGCCTGTTAGGAACTTAACAATACTGTACTCCTTGCTGGAGCACAGCCAGGAAGGACCAGAGCAAAGGGACAAACTGCTCAGCCACCTCCAACTACTGAGCTCCCATTCACAGGTGAAAGAGGCCTGTTTTAAATCCAGCTGAGGGGTCCTTGGTGCTCTCTGAACTTGGTTGTTTTTCTTGCAGACGTTTCATTACCCTAATTAGGTAACATCTTCAGTGCCAGCTCAACCAAGCTCAGAGAATACCTCTCATTTCAACCATGAACTACAAATATTCTCCTTTATTGGTTAAATCCAGCTTGCAGATCTATCTCTTTTAAGCAGTTACTAAATGTCGCCTTGCCTATTTAACTTATATGCAGAGCACATCATGAGAAAGGCAGGGCTAGATGAATCAAAAGTTGGAATTAAGATTGCCGGAAGAAGCATCAACAACCTAAGATATGCAGATGATACCACTCTAATGGCAGAAAGTGAAGAAGAACTAAAGAGCCTCTTGTTGCAGGTGAAGAAGGAGAGTGCAAAAGTTGGGTTGAAACTAAACATTAAGAAAACCAAGATCATGGCATCTGGCCCTCTCAATTCCTGGCAAATAGATGGGGAAGAAATGGAGGTAGTAACAGATTTTATTTTCCTGGGCTCCAAGATCACTGCAGATGGGGACTGTAGCCAAGAAATTAAAAGACGCTTGCTCCTTGGGAGGAAAGCCATGTCAAATCTAGACAGCACACTAAAAAGCAGAGACATCACCCTATCAACAAAAGTGCGTATAGTCAAGGCTATGGTCTTCCCAGTTGCAATGTATGGCAGTGAAAGCTGGACCATAAGAAAGGCTGAGCGCCTAAGAATTGAAGCCTTTGAACTATGGTGCTGGAGAAGACTCCTGCGAGTTCCTTGGACTGCAAGGCGATCAAACCGGTCAGTCCTAGAGGAGATCAACCCTGACTGCTCTTTAGAAGGCCAGATCCTGAAGCTAAAACTCAAATACTTTGGCCACCTAATGAGAAGGAAGGACTCACTGGAGAAGAGCCTAATGCTGGGAAAGATCGAGGGCAATAGAAGAAGGGGACGACAGAGAATGAGGTGGCTGGATGGAGTCACTGAAGCAGTAGGCGTGAGCTTAAATGGACTCCAGAAGATGGTAGAGGACAGGAAGGCCTGGAGGAACATTGTCCATAGGGTCGCGATGGGTCGGACACGACTTCGCAACTAACAACAACAAATGTTCCATACAAATATGAAAAGAAAAAGAATTAATTTAAAAACCAATACAAACCAGCTAGAAGTAGATCTTCCTGTCAGTTCACACTGTATTAATTAAGCAAGTGTCACTGTGGTTCCCATGGGAGAAAATCAGAAAGAAATATAGAAGGCAAATTTCCACTGTCTCTGTATTATAAAGCTGGGAACTTTGGCATTTTCAGAAGAGTGCCCAAAGCAAGCACAAGCACAAATTACGAGCTTGGGGTAGTTGGATTCTTGCCTTGTCTCAAACCCAAATCAAGGTCTTTTCTTGAAAGACAATAACTAGGAGAAAAGGAACAACTGTTGTAATATGAACTTTCTTGAAGAGAATGTTTATGAGACCATCCCAAAAGACAATGATCTTGAATTACGGGCCATATTTCAATGCAGAATTGTCCTTCAGTTCCCAAGATTTTTGAATGAGGCACATTACTTGGATCCATTCATAAATGTTGGGTTTTGTTTTAATAATAATGTACTGCTTGCCTCCTGCACTTGATGACTGATGCTTCCTGCCTCTGCTCTTTTTCAATCAGCCTTTACCAAGCATGATTCAAAACTGTGACACTTTCGTCTAAACAGCTTGAGCATTCCTCCTGCGTGTATCTGGAACTTCTCCAGAATCGAAGCTCTATGGCAGGACTTCCAGTCATGATGAAGAGATTCTTCTGGAACCATCCAACCACCACAATGCTGGCAAAACAGTAATAAAAACAAGGTTTACATTGCCTCAACATTGTGTGAATCACTTGCAAGTATATGCCCCAGGTTTTCGTGCTTCCCACTATTGGCGAGCTGGTGTCATCTTCTATTTCAGTGCCTCAACCGTCTTTTAGACAAGTGGAATTAGTGGCACAGTGGTTAGAATGCAGTATTGCAGGCAAACTCTGCCAACTGCCAGCAGTTCGATTCTGACCGGCTTAAGGTTGACTCAGCCTTCCATCCTTCCAAGATTGGTAAAATGAAGACCCAGATTGCTGGGGGCAATAATTCTGTAAACCACTTAGAGAATACTGTAAAGCACTACGGAGTGGTACGTAAGTCTACGTGCTATTGCCATTACTTTAGTGTTGGAGATATCTCCACCTACCAAATTGTTTCTTTCATGACGTAGTACAGAAGAAGCATCTCCTAATGTCCTACTTTCTGTCTTTATTCTTCCACTGCTATGTATTTAAAAGGGTTAAAGTTAGAATAACCACAGGGCCCCTCAGGATTATTTCCAGTGGTTCTGGAAAATTCTGTGCCTTTTGACAGATACGGATTGATTGTATTAAAACCTCACCTTTTTAATCTTTTGCTTTGCAGTTCACCTCTCTTTCCTTGGTTTTGTCCTGTCTTGCCAAGTAACTGATTTTAAGGTTTATGTTTAATAAATAAACATTAAACTATATTTTCTGCTAGCTGAGCTGAATAGCTTGTATGCTTGCTCTGACTGGATGTATGAATTGACTGGGAGCATGCTGGATGTAAAATAAGCTGGAAACTGCACACAGAGATTTTCCTTCACTTAGATCTCTGCAGTGGCAGAGAATGTTTTTTTTTCATTTGTTCAGGCCCTTTAGACCTTTTTCAAGTTTTAGACTTTTTCCTTTTCATTCTGCTGAGTTCCTTTGTTAGAGGATTATTATTATTTAAAAGAATGTGTGGATTCTTTATGTTTTAAAGTCCTTGAAGTTAAGATATTTCTGTTCACATTCAAAGATGGTGCTTAAGACATTTAATAAACTGTATTTATTTACTCATATTTCATATTTTCTGACCACCCATCTCCCTTGGAGAGGGGCTATGGGTGGGGAGAGGGGCCTGTTCTGTACAATAAATACCGTACAATTTTTTTAATTAATGATATTTTTATATAGTGTTTATTACTTGTGCTTTAATATAGTTTATTGTCTCTAATACATTGGGCTGTATCATGGCTACTTAGTTAACTCACATCATGCCATAGTTTGTTACCGGAGCTACAAATGGCTGAGTTTGCACAACCTACAAAGTCTTAAGTGGTTGGGTTATGCAATATGTTAGGGCAAAATCCATCAAACCACAGTATGTCTTTGCCCAATACGGATGAACTCAGAAGTACATGTCAGTCTCTAAACCCTACCACCTTTTTTCCCCTACTCAGATATAGAAAAAACTTGTCACCTGTGCTCAGGTGCCTGAATATAATTCTGTTACATTATGAGGCTTTGTGAGGCAGTCTGGATGAGTTATCTAAGTTCAAGACGGTCTTCCTGCTCTCCAGAATATTAGAAGCCGCTTTAATCAGCTCCCAATATTGGTCATTTTTGTTATAAGGGGAAGGAGCAGAAGGGAGGGGAGGAAATGAATGCTTTGGAACCAATACTTTAGGGAGGAGGGAATTCATTTATTTAAAACTGAAGTCATAGGAAACACTCCCACCCTCTGATGAGTCTAATAAGAAAAAAGAAAAACACCAGAAACGAATGGTGTACGGCTTGAACGCCTCCATCCGTACTGTATGTATTATTCCATTGCTACAACCAGCCAGCCACCTACAAACAGCCTAACTTATCTGAGTGGCTGGTGGCAACCATAGCAACTATTAGTTTAGGTACCAGATCAGTTTTTGTTCTCTGATTTCATGACTGTCTAATGGTTTTAAGGCAGTGCCCATTTCTCATTTAGGATGTGTGTGCTTGGCCTTGCTAAAGGCAGGAAAAAAATGGCATCCAGCAGTCGCAGATCTGATCAGGCATCAAACTTCAGTTTCTGAGGTCTGGAGCCAAAATAAAATGGCAACAGGTAGACAAAATTTGAATATTTAAAAAATGTTTTATATTCTCATTCTCTCTCTCTCTCTCTCTCTCTCTCTTTCTCTCTCTGTGTGTGTGTGTGTGTGTGTGTATGTATGTATGTCCATAACCCCCGGTCCGTGGACCAGTACCGGTCCGTGGCATGCCAGCAACCGGTCTGCACAAACAAGCTAAGCCCCATCTGCAAGATGCAGGCAGTACACAAAACCACGCCCCCCCCCTCTGGTCCGCGGAAAAATCTCTCTGCACGTAACCAGTCCCTGGTGCCCAAAAGGTTGGGGAAACTCTGCTCTAGAGCATGAACTGTATGAAATATTTCTATATTGTTGAATGTTTATTGGTTCTGAAAAATATTTGTACAGATGGCTGCATGAGCATTCTGGTTCTATTTCCCTCCTCTCTGTTAGTAAATAAACCACAAATGGTGGAAGGCCAAGATTGCTAAATGAATTGTTCCTGATTTATTCAGTAGTTGCACTAGAAGGAGGACCAGAATGGAAGCAAATATTTGGCAAATGAATTTTTCCTGGTTTACACAACCACTTCTTCTTTGCCTCCCTGCTATCATTCTGTGCAAATCCAATCATTCATGAGAACATACTGGACAAGGCTTCCTGTACTTAAACAAATCCTGACTTGTGTGTGTGTGTGTGTGTGTGTGTGTGTGTGTGTGTATGTGTGTGTGTATGTGTGTGTATGTGTATGAGTGTGTGTGTGCTTTTGGGTCACTGTTGACTCCTAGCAACTGCCTGGACAAGTCTCTGAAATTTCCTTGGCAAGGTTTTTCAGAAGTGGTTTGCCATTGCCTCCTTCCTAGGGCTGAGAGATAGTAACTGGCCCAAGATCACCCAGCTGGCTCACGCCTAAGGCAAGACTAGAACTCACCATGTGAGTATCTAGCCTGCTGCCTTTATCATTATACCAACTAGCTCTCATCCTGATTTAAATTATTGTTTCAAATTATTTAAAGAATTAAAAAAAAACTTCAAATCTCTTTAGAATCTGGAGGGGCTACCTGTACTTTATACCGAGATTGGACTTACTACATTGATGAAGTTATTTTAGATGCTCTCTCAGCCATGAAGAGAAGATGCTAATACAGGAAGATGAAACTGTTTTTGTTTTTACATTCCTGGAAAAGCCACCAGGGAACAAGATATGGGGAATTTTTCATTCAAACAGAATAAAATGAAGAGAAGGGCGAGGGGGGACATGATAGCAGTGTTCCAATATTTCAGGGGTTGCCACAAAGAAGAGGGAGTCAATCTATTCTCCAAAGCACCTGAAAGCAGGACAAGAAGCAACGGATGGAAACTAACCAAGGAGAGAAGCAACCTAGAACTAAGGAGAAACTTCCTGACAGTTAGAACAACTAACCAGTGGAACAACTTGCCTCCAGAAGCTGTGAATGCTCCAACACTGGAAGTTTTTAAGAAGAGACTGGACAGCCATTTGTCTGAAATGGTATAGGGTTTCCTGCCTGAGCAGGGGGTTGGACTAGATGACCTCCAAGGTCCCTTCCAACATCATCATCATCACCATCATCATCACTGTTATTGTTGTTATTGTTTTTATTATTATTATTATTATTATTATTATTATTATTATTATTATTATTATTATTATTATTATTATTATTCCAAGGATTTCTTATGCATAAGGGAATATGTTCTCGGCTATCACTGCAGACCCAAGAAGAAAGGCTGTCCTAGAGTGCCCCACTGCTCATCAGTTCCAAGAGCACTTCCCCATATCAGCCAGAAGCATTGCTGTAGACCAGGGGTAGGCAACCTTGGCTCTGTTATGGCTTGTGGACTTCAACTGGCTGGCTCAGGAATTCTGGGAGTTGAAGTCCACGAGTCATAAAACAGCCAAGGTTGCCTACCCCTGCTGTAGACCAAGGGTGTCCAATCTTTTCAACTTTAAGACCTGTGGACTTCTGGGAGTTGAAGTCCACAGGTTTTAAAGTTGGCAAGGCTGGACGGCCCTGACGTAGATGGAGGTTTGAATCTTCTTTTGCTCCTCCCAGACCCTGCTTTGAAGTACCAATTCACAAAGCAGGAATTGGAAGTAGAGCCTGCAGGGAATGGCATCTCTGTGCAATTTCAGGAGGATGGTGGCAGAGAACACAAATAGCATTCAAACACAAATAGGATCCCATTCAAAGACTTGTCAAGTTTACACATTGGAGGTAATGATGGATCTGACTTAGCATGGTTTGTGCTTCCACCTAGTGCAGGGGTGTCAAATTGCTGGCCCGCAGGCGAGATGCATCATGCCGAAACCGCGCCCACCCCACTGCCAGCATTGGGAAAAAAGTCACGATATGTCACATGATGTTGCGAGTTTGACACCCCTGACTAGTGTAAAGTACCATAGGACTTAGTATTATGTGTAAACTGGGCCACTGCAATCTAGTTAACAAAGCCATGGTTAAGCACAATATATGAACTGAGCCTTTCAGAGCTCTATTCTTTTGTGGCTCAGTCTTTGGAACAGGAGTCTCCAAACAAGGCAACTTTAAGACTTGTGGACTGGTATTGCTAGGTGAGGAATTCTGGGAGTTGAAGTCCACAAGTCTTAAAGTTGCCAAGTTTGGAGACACCTAACTTAGACTAAGAGGGAGTGATTGGTGTGACTTGTTTTAGAACATGGAGCTCAGAAACAGGAGATGGTCCTGTTCCGAGAAAGGATTAATGTGTGTTTGGTCACTTTTTGTATTTCTGTAAAACCTTCCCTCCACAATAAATGTTTCTTGATGATTTAGCAGCAAATAGTTGCCCATTCCTGGATCAGGCATTGCAAAGTTATGCTGAAGCGTCTCTTGGAGCATCAGATTAGGAATGTATCCTAAAATGAACTTTAAATGTATTTTTATAAGATGGTGAAAGCTAGCCAGTGCTGGAATTCTCTGCAAGAGACTCATGTAAGAAATAATGAACTGTGAAGTGGTACTTTGTCTTCTGACTCAGCATTGCTTTGGAGTTTGGAAGCGTCATTTTTGGATGAAAAATAGGATTCAGTTCCTGACCATCTGTGGCTGTTTAATATTCCATGTTGTTTTTTAGCAGTGAGAGATAGCTTAGCAAAATGCCAGTATGGTTAATTATTAGCTTTCTGCCTACTTAAAACTTGCAGACCCTTTAACACAAGCTGAATTACCTTGAGTTGTAATGCCCCATGCAGGGTGAATTATTAAAGTAGCCATTGTTGTTTAAAGGGAAATTGGTTTAAAGAAAAGTTACTTCTAGATGGATAGCCCTAACACTTCCAGCTAAAAAAGATACTAACTGGACTTTTTGTGATTTTTTTTTCCCCTAAAGCAATTTGGTAAATGGTTCATCTATTTATTTATTATTAGATTGTATTACCTGTGCTTTGAACTTAACACTAAGTGAAAATTGGCTGCATTAATATAAGAGGTAATCCAAGGTTTAGGATTGGTTCTGCAGCACAATCCCTAACTGGTTTGGGGATTTGCAGACCAGTGCCACATGTGTGTGGGAGGGACTTTTTTTGCCTTCAAATACAAAGCTGTACACAGTCCCAAAATATACTACAAAATTAATCCCTATCTAGCCCATTTGGCAAATATGGTTGCTCTCCATTTTTTTCCCCACAGAATGATGATTTGTGTAGCTGTATTGAAGCACTATTATCTCATATTAATTTATTAGCCTGTGTAAACTTAGGGGACATGCTGGCTGGGGAATTCTGGGAGTTGAAGTCTGCGCATCTTCAACCCACCAAGGTTGAGAAACACAGAGCTAGGGGCCAAATTTCCTCCCCCCTCCCTCCCACCCCAAGTAACATGCAGTTTAAACAGAAACAACAGTATCCAGCTTTCAGCCCATTTGTCTCGTGATGTAAACCAGCTTCTACATTTCAATTTGTTTTGTGAGATTTGTGGCACTATTCCTTTTATGTTATTTTAATTCTTTTTAGCTATATTTCTGCATGCCCTTTATGTAAAGCCTTTCTAAAACCTTGTGAAATGTCCATTCAAGATAATGACTGAAATGTTAACCCTTACGTGAGAATTTCTTTTTAAAAATTGGCAAAATACATACCCTACGTCAGTAACATTGCATTTTTCAGTTTGTGGTATTAATTTACTAAAAAGTTATAATGTGAGGGGAAAAGAGCATCCCAATGTTGTGAGGCATGTTGCTCTTGACAGTGGGAAAATTTCTGCATGCCCAGAGAGGACAAAGTGGCAATATTTGTTGCCGTGCAAAGTCTGCCCTTTTATTGTGTTGTGACATCATACACAAGTATGGGACATACTTGTATACACCAGGAACAGACTTGGCATCACATCATACACAAGTATGGGACATACTTGTATACACCAGGAACAGACTTGGCATCGTGATTTCTTGATTTCGATAAAATCTTGGCTCGTTGCTAATTCCCTTGGGGAGAGGCCAGATGGGAGCCAGCAGGCAGCCTTATCACACTGTGTTGACAGAGTTAATCTCCTGACATTAATTGATCCCCTCTTCCTCAATTCTAGTGGCTAA
Organism: Vipera ursinii; assembly: GCF_947247035.1. Taxonomy (NCBI): domain Eukaryota; kingdom Metazoa; phylum Chordata; class Lepidosauria; order Squamata; family Viperidae; genus Vipera; species Vipera ursinii. The sequence goes on along the minus strand of NC_139512.1, from coordinate 148,537,480 downwards.
CTCTTGGTTATGCGCTTATTAGGCAGCTTACTTTTGTTATGACAGTAATGAATGCTCCACAGAGACATCTAAGAGGTCAAATTGAACACAGATCACTCTAGGGAGCCTCATTCCATGTGGCTGCTCAGACCTGATGCCACATAATCAAATCAGGTGTTTTACTCAATTGAAACCATTCAGCTTAATCTAGTATATTCAGTATGTTTAATCAGAAGAACTGGGCTTATTTCGAAGTACTCACAATATCTGCTTTTACAAACTTGTATCTGGGGAAGGCCTGTATGCATGTGTGTACGTATGTATTTATATATGTATTTGAAGGATCAAATCTGTGTTTGCTACCTGAAAAGTTCCAAAATAAATAATCTGTTTTATATGATCACATAATACTAAAAGTTAATAGTAACTGAGTAGGGAATGTGACCTGGAAAATATACAGTAACATTGGGTTTCATTATTTGATTTACAAATGTTCTTTCAGTCCTTGGCTGTAAACTTAATAAATAAAGGAGTCACAAAACAAACTGCCATAACTCTGATTATTCCCTTTTATGGTGGGAGTTTTAATTGTTGATTTACTATTGAAAATCTCCTGAAAATCCTAGGCAGATCTAGTGTTAAACAAATGGAATAGTTAAATAATAAACAAACACAGATACAGGCACCTCCCTTTTACCCAGTATCAAAAGAACCTTTGTAGTAGCTAGTCAGCTGGAATTTACCTTTAAAAAAAAAGAGAGACAATTATGGTACTAGCAAAAGGAACACAAACTGTTCTGTCCAAACTTTTGTCTGCATACCTTAGGGGTGAAAACCAATCAGAAGGAGTGGAGATACTCTTTCCTACATGACACTCCTTCACTGCACCTTGATTTCCTGGAGAACAATATAACTTAACTCTAAACTAACCAACATGACATGTAGAGTACGGTTAAGGCATGTTAGTGTAAAGCAAATCATGCAAGCAAACTATGGTTAACAATAATTTCACCTATGGGCTCGTCTCAGGTAATGCAATAAGCACGGTCATGAAATTATTTTTGACATATATGAGGTTGCCTGACTTTACTCTGATTCTAAATGGCAGACATTATTAAAGCCATTTTAAAAAAGAACAGGCATCCAGGAAAAAAAAACCCACAAGATGTGAAAAGACCCACACACAGAGCCTGCATCTTCTTTAGCCGGGGGTGGGGGGGAAAGAGCCAGGTTTTACAAGTTCTTTGGCATAAGATCAGGGTGGGGGCCAAGTATTGACGTTGATCCAGAGATCACGCACTCAACAGAAAAGATCTGTTTCCTGGGTCCCATCAGATGATGATCATTTTAACCAATGGCATCTTCGCTATTGACAAAGTACCAAATGGCTCTATATCACCGGTGTCAAACTCGCCGCATCACGTGACATGTCACGACGTTTTAATTTTTTAATTATTTTGGGGCTATTTAATTTTATTTTATTTTAACCTGTATATATTGTACTCTTTTAATTTGCCCTGTAAACCGCCCTGAGTCCCTCAGGAAAAGGGCGGTATATAAATCGAAATAAATAAATAAATAAATAAATAAATAAATAAATATCGCAACTTTTTTTGCATTGCTGGAGCTGGGTTGGGCGTGGCCTCTGTATGATGCAACCGGCCCGCAGGTCAGCAGTTTGACACCCCTGCTGTATATTATCTGCCTGTTGTACCTTGTCTAGGCAAGGGAGCGCAACACAACAAGCACACTTTATTTTAAGTTTCTCAAGAAAGCTTACGGGGCTGTTTTAGAGTCTAAAGATATTCTGGGAAATAAGGCTGGTACTTGATTTGGTTTGTCAGGTTCCCATTTTAAAAAAAATGTAAAAAGGGAAGAAGGAAGGGAAGAAAGCCTTCTAAGTACCAAGAGCAACATGAACCAGGTCTTGGAACCCCTACACAACACATCAGGACTCTTAAGATTATTGAATTAATATTAGATGCTACATTGTACTTGTCTACGTATGGTGTCCTTTTGCCTTTGTTAAATATGCTGATGCAGCCAGGCTACATATCTGAGAGATATTTATTGTAATTAAAATAACAACTCATCAAGTTAGCTGCACAAAGACTCAGAGGTTGGCTTTTTCAGCAGAGTTCTTGGCTCACGATACTAAGATTATTCTGCTGTGCTGACTTTTGGCATTAAGTAGTTCTTCTCCTGGTGTCTTATTATGAGCTCAGCTTCCCTGTGATTTAGCAATGTTACTTTCAATGGTCTCGATCTCCCGTGTACCATTCAGGAAGAGATGCTTTACACAATGGTCCCTATGAAAAGAAATGACTACATTCCCTCTCTCTCTCTCTCTCTCTCTCTCTCTCTCTCTCACATACACACACACACACACCTCAAGAACTCTAAAAAGCTCACACTAAAATATAACTACAAAAGGTTCTGGCAGTCCTGAACATTGTCCTGTACTATGTTAAGAATTGTTTTATTCCTCATTGTAATTTAAACAGGACGTACAAATGGGGCCCTGAACACTTTCTCATACCTGAAGATGCTTCTCTTGTGATGTCTTGACATCTTTAACCACTGATACAAGAAGGAATCTTGGCTGAGAGTCAGAGGTGAGGAGCATTCCTTTTCCTACAAAAATAATTCCTTATATGGGAGAGAGTAGACTTAAGCCGCAAGTGTAGTTCAAAATTAGTGGCCCTCTAGAGATGACGAAGGGTTGTAGTTTAATCATATTTAGTTTAATCTCTCAAATCCTCTCCTGAACTAAATTCTTGCACAGGATTCTTACCGGTAGTTGTTAATGCTTGTTAATACTTGCACCTTGTTAGTACAATTGGTACCTGTAGAAGTAACAGAAGAATTCCAAAGCGGTAGGTAAAAAGTTTCCATTTTTAAAAGTTCTCTGCCTTTAAAAAACACATTCTCACAAGTAAAAAATTAGCACAAGAAGGAGAGAGCTGAACTAGAACAGTTCTTCCCAGAAGAAGCTTATCTGGATCTTTTAACTCCTTAGATAGAATAGCTATTCCCAGTGCTTTTTTTGTAAAAGAAAAAGGTGCTGGAACTCACACGTCATACAACCTGCCTTGCCTACCCTACAAGGTTCCATCCAAAAAAGGTGCCGGAACTCCGTTCTGAGCGTTCTATGAGAAAAAAAAGCCCTGGCTATTCCCTTTACCATCTTTTGCAATAAGTCAGCATGGATAAAGGTAAAGGTAAAGGTTCCCCCGCACATGCGTGCTAGTCGTTTCCGACTCTAGGGGCCAGTGCTCATCTCCGTTTCAAAGCCGAAGAGCCAGCGTTTGTCCGAGGACGTCTCCGTGGTCATGTGGCCGGCATGACTAGACGCCAAGGGCGCACGGAACGCTGTTACCTTCCCACCGGAGTGGTCCCTATTTTTCTACTTGCATTTTTACGTGCTTTCAAACTGCTAGGTTGGCAGAAGCTGGGACGAGTAACAGGCACTCACTCTGTTACGCGGCACTCGGGATTCGACCCGCCAAACTGCCGATCTTCTGATCGACAAGCTCAGCATCCTAACCCACTGAGCCACCGCGTCAGCATGGATAACCTTCCTTAATTTTGTGGTCCTGGGCTTATCTATGGCTGAAATATCTGAGCCATTTCAGGTTTTCTTCTTGGAACAGAGTCAATTTGAAATGTTCCAAAGCCTGTTTTATTCTGAATTGGAAGCAAAATATATTTCCTGTTTTGTCAGCACGCCTAAAAATGATTGTTGCTAAAATACAAGTCCTTTTTTCCAGGCAATTTAGAGGATTGATAAATCATCAACATATTCTTATGCTAAGGATTTACTTCTTTTATCTGTTGAGGTTTAGACTCCCAAAAACAACAGTGCTGCATGGAAGAAAAATAAAAAGACACGCACACTGAACATAGTGGTTCTAAAACTTGCGTTCCTCATTAACTATCCAGAAGCCCAACAGGGCTTCCAATGAAATGAACAGATGCTGCCTGACAGTCACACTCAGTGAATCTTGAGCAATATTAGGACAGGAGTAAATTAATTCACTTTTCACGATATGACTAAATTGGATGTTCTTTGCTGGCATGGATCAGAAGCAAATATGGCAATTAATTTGCCTTCAGCTGTGCTCCTTGCCAACAGGGCATTAATAACGTGTTTTAAAATGAACTTTGGAACCTAAATGGTTTTGCTTTTTGAAGAGAAGATCAAGTGCAATGTTCAGATGCTAGATGGCAGAAGCAATAGCCAAGGGAAGTATTTTCCCTAGCCAAATTGGAGGAGATCTGAGGGGGAAGTAAGCCAAAAGAATCAGTGATGAACAAACATCCCATGTTTAGCTTGCTAGATGGGAAAAATGCAGAATATATACAGGAACAAACAAGGTGAGGACAACTGCATCCTTGTATGGTCTCATCCTTTTTTCCCCGTTTCTTTTTGGGAATATGTTTGACTCTATATAACTGATGTGGGATTTTAATGCTGCCAGTATTCCTGTGCAATCTGCTCCTGGCCAGGTGAAATGTAAGCATGCAACTTCCTTCCTGTCCAGAGAAGTCAAACTAATCTTTCAAAATGGCCCTGAAAAACACTTCTTTCCTATTACAGCTCTCCACCTCCGTTTGTAGTAGCAAGCATTTGGGTGGGAGTGTTGTCATACTGAGCTTTTTCTTCAGCTGCACAAATCGTGACTCAGATGGTTCTAGGCAAAAAGTACTGTGCACAAAAATGACTATCCCCAAATTTAATGCAATATGAGTCGGAACTACTTGTGAATGTTCACACGGCATGAACGTATTTTCAATTAAAGACAGTTACCAAGAACACAATAAGTTAGTTTGTACTGTGTAATTGAATGTATCTTTGAGAGATTATTTCCCAGCCTTACTTTCCAAGAATGTTAGATGAAATCTCACATTAGTCTCCAGTCTAACTGTCATGCTGTTGGGGGGATTGGACTTTTATGCCAATACATCTGAATGGGGAAGGCTTTACTAGACAATAACTGGACTCACACACCTCTCTAAGCAACATTATCAGTGGTGGGATTAAAATATGTGAACAACCGGTTCTCTGTGTGGATGCTGCTTCCAGAAGTCCATTCTGGGCCTGGGTAACAAAAAAAATTACCTACCGGTTCTGCTGAAGTGGTACGAACCGGCTGAATCCCACCACTGAACATTACTGCTTGCTTGGCCTTAGCTTAGCATATTGTGTGAATCCAACCACATGTCTGCAAATCACACTTTGTTTCAATCATATTTCCTATGTGAGATCAGCCATTGTGGCTTTTTCAATAAACTACAGACCCTATTAGGCTAAAAAAAAATACAGTGCAGTTGTTAAAAGCATTCAGCTCTTTACTGAAATACTGGCCACCATACAGAAAGGATGGCCAAGCAGATGGCTTCCAGACTCCCGTGTGGTAGTAGGGTTTCCAAATACAAGCATATAACCATGCACACATGTTGCACAAAGCTTTCATCAGCATTTTGGTTGAATGCAGCCAACTGTGGCTTAAGCAAACCATAGGCTGGCACTGGATTCAGTTACAGTTCGCTGCTGAGACTGGAGGAAATAAGCTCTGATGCAGCAGAAACAAATGCCTGTCCCTTAGTTCTCCTTAGTTTTCTTGCCTTAGTTATCTCTACTCTCTAAAAGAAGGTATGGAATACGGCTAGCAAATATATTTATATTTACTTCAACACTGAAGCAATAACATTCGCAGAAATGATTATTTTTGGGGGGGGGAGAAAGAGGCAGGTATTTTGTGGTAGAAAAAAGAATGACACAGTTTAGCCAGCGTGTCAGTGCACTTCTGAAATACAGCACTTTCTTCAGTTTCAGGTACATTTTAATTTTGAATACCACGTTTTAGCAACCGTTTGACCATTTCCCCCAAACTGGGCTTGACCAGACAGTAATTAAAAATTCACACTCCACATTTCTCGTTCAAGTTTGACTTGTTTTTGGTAACACTGATTTTTTCTCCAGTGACTGATATGAATAATTTCCAAGTGTGTGATTACTCACTGTTGCACGCATTTGGGAATCTTGTCAGTCATATGATCATCTCCCAGGCTTATTTTCACCATGCATCCAGTAAGTGAGATAAGTACTTCCTTTTAACTTCAACATCCCCCATTTGCAAAACAGAAAGGTGTCATAACTGATAAGGTAGTCCTGAAAATAAAGGAGATCAGTAAATAATTCACATTGTTTCATTATCTCTGAATTAACAAAAGATCCACCCAGTAGCAATGGGCAAACTGCCAAATAGCCACATTTTATCCTGAGGTTTCAAGGTAGATGAGCTTAGGTTTTTTTTTCTGTATCTGCATACCCATTATCTCATCTTTTTTAATGCAGACAACAACAGTAACACCTTCTTGCTGGAAGAAAAGAGTTGATTAAGCATTTGTAAAGTGGATTATCTTCAAAGAATATTGGCAAGGCTGTGGGATCCCAGAGTTGTAATTTTGCATCACTTTTGTCATTGATTTTCCAAATGCTACAAAGGACTGCTGCCAAGAAACAGATGCCCTCTTACAATTCACATCAAAATCTAAATGAGTTACATTCCAGGGATATGCATATCACAGAAGTGCTCTGTGGCCAAGCTTAAATCTCTCTCTGCAAAGTAACATAAAGAGGCTGTTTGAAAAAGCCTTTCATCAATTATGTAATCCTTTCTTGATGATTACTAACCCTTCCCCCCCCTACCAAAAGAACCTCCCCCAAACACCAAGTTTCCCATTTTAATAATAACTTTTCTTTGTCAAAGAAAGCATCATGCCACTTTAAAAACAATCGGTGCCCTGCTCCAGAAAACCAGAACAAAAACACAAAGTGAATTTGCAGTTTGGGCTAGGTTACAAGGGAAGCAGAAATAAGCATTGGTAAAGAAAATGTCTCCAGCTCAGAGAAGTCCTTTTTCTCTTAAGCTTCCTTGAATTCATTTGTTTGCTTTCCCATCCTTCTCTTTCCTCAGAAATCTCCAAGGCTGACATGAGAAGAAATAGGTACAAAATAGCAGCCTACAGGTTACACATTACTGTACTGCTCTTAATTCTGCCATCCCTTTGTTACAACCCTTCCTTCCTTCCTTCCTTCCTTCCTTCCTTCCTTCCTTCCTTCCTTCCTTCCTTCCTTCCTTCCTTCCTTCCTTCCCTCCCTCCCTCCCTCCCTCCCTCCCTCCCTCGCAAAATGTTCTGATGGATGTCTGATAGTCTTTGTACAAAATGTTGAAACACAAGCAACATATTAAATGCAATGTATTAACATGGCAGCAAATCACACTGTTCAGCTTTGGTCACAGGCTATTTTGGATGCTACAGAAAATATGAAGGAGAGATAATTTCAGATGTCAGCAAATATGCTTGGCAAGCCTACTGGGCATCTTGCACTTTTTGGCAATTTATAAGAAGACAGAAAACAGAAAGTATGGTCATGATTGAACAAGAATACATATTGTCTGTCTGTCTAGCTATCTTTCATCTATCTATCTATCTATCTATCTATCTATCTATCTATCTATCTATCTATCTATTTCTTATTATGTTTCCACTAAGTCAGCTATCACAGAATGGAAGTCTACAATAGAAGGTACTGATGGTTAGTGGTATCGATCTCAATGAATCTGGTCCAATGTCTTAAAAAAACTAAGAGTCTAATGGTCAATTTATCCCAAATAATTGTATCTACCAGGAAAAAGTTGACTTTGTTTTTGCCCATAATATTCTAGTACAAACTTGCATAAATGATTATTCTTTAGAAAAAAAAAATAATTACAATGTTTTAAATATTCTATTTCCAGCTGAACAGATTCTCACATGTCCATTAGATCACCTTCCTTTTTATTCTTTCCAACCCAATGCAATGCTGGTGGGGGTGGGGTACAATGTAAATTTCTCAGGAATCCATCTGGTGCCACAGGATAACTCTTCAAAAACTAAAAAGAATTGGACCATATTTTGTGTGGGAAGTGAAGCGAGCAAAATAACGTTCAGGTGCAAAACTGGATGGGAATTGTCTTGGTGCTTGGGGAAAAAAGCATTCCAGAAAAAACCCCCTCAAGGCATCCCTATGGAAAAGGCTGCTGTGTAATAGCTGGGAATATTGCTGACTATTCCATTCTAAGCCCCTCTCTCTTTTGGTCACATGACCCAGAGTGCAATTCTGAATGCACGCACATAAGGAGAAAGAGAAACACATACACAATTCTATACATCATTACACAAAAGAGGGGGAAAAAATCCAGATACTACCTAGGGTCATTGCTAATAAAGGCACTAGAAAAAAATATATCCAGAAGCAATATACTGAATGTGTTTGCTACCTTGTTTATGCTGTTAGGATCTATAGGCCCGGCCATGTCTTTTCACAGAAGTTGTATGGCTAATGATCAATTTCAGTCTAAAATGATCAATACAATTTAGTGGAACGTTGGCATCAGATCCCATTAAAATACTAAAAGCAGGTGGTGAGAGTGGCGCTGCAGGTATTCTCCACCATGAAGATTATAGGAACAAGATCATAAGTCCTGTAGTTTTCTTGGCAAGTTTTCTTGGATGGCCATTACTTGCTTCATAGGGTTGAGAGAGAGGGACTGGTCCAAAGGCCTCCAGCTGGCTTTGTGCCTTAGGTATAATGAATTTGTGGTCTTTTGGTTCCTTGCCTAATGCCTTAACCACCTCACTAAACTGGTTCTCAAGGTTATTTTTCAGTTAAAAGATAATTTGTATTTGTATTTGTATTTGTATTTTGTATTTTATTTGATTTCTATACCGCCCTTCTCCCTAGGGACTCAGGGCGGTTCACAGGGCATATATAAATAGCAATACAAAAATTAAAAGAAGATTAAACCAATGCCCAATTAAAATACAACAATAATAGAATAATAAAAACCAATTAAAAAACCCATATTCCCCTGTCAGGCCAGACCAGCTAATTCAAATAAATGGGTCTTCAGCCCGCGACGGAAGGATCGAAGGTCCGATGCCATCCGGAGCTCAACCGGCAGTTGGTTCCATAATGCCGGAGCACCCACAGAGAAGGCCCTCCCCCTGGGGGCCACCAGTCGACATTCCCTGACCGGAGGCACCCTGAGGAGGCGCTCTCTGTGGGCACGCACAGGGCGGAGGGGAGTTGACGCCGGCAGCAGGTGGTCCTCGAGGTATCCCAGACCCATGCCATGTAAGGACTTAAAGATCATAACCAAAACCTTGAACCTCACCCGGAAGACAACTGGTAACCAATGTAGCTCGCGGAGCAAAGGTGTAACATGGGAGTACCGGGAAACTCCCAAGACAACTCTCGCGGCCGCATTCTGTACCAGTTGGAGCCTCCGAGTAGTCTTCAAGGGAAGCCCCATGTAGAGAGCATTACAATAGTCTAGGCGAGAGGTCACGAGCGCATGAGTGACCGTACACAGGGCATCCCGGTCCAGATAGGGCCGTAACTGGCGCACCAGGCGAACCTGGGCGAAAGCCCCCCTAGTCACGGCCACTATATGATCTTCCAGAGTGAGTCGTGAATCTAGGAGGACTCCCAAGTTGCGAGCCCTATCCACGGGGGGTAAAAGCTCACCCCCCATAGAAAGCGATGGAACATTATGAATGTCCCGGGATGTCGGAATGTACAGCCACTCAGTCTTGTCAGGGTTGAGTTGAAGTCTGTTCCTCCCCATCCAGACCCGAACCGCCTCCAGGCAACGGGACATCACAGCGAGGGCATCACTGGGGTGGTTTGGGGTTGAAATGAAAAGTTGGGTATCATTGGCGTATTGATGATACCCAACTCCAAAACCACGAATGATCTCACCCAGCGGTTTCATGTAGATGTTGAACAGGAGAGGCGAGAGGACTGACCCCTGAGGAACTCCACAAACGAGAGACCTAGGGGCCGATCTCTGCCCTCCTGCCAACACCGACTGCGAGCGTCCCAGGAGATAGGAGGAGAACCACTGAAGAACTGTGCCTCCCACTCCCAATCCCCTGAGACGCCGCAGCAAGATACCATGGTTGATGGTATCGAAAGCCGCCGAGAGGTCTAATAGGACTAGGACAGAGGAATGTCCCCTATCCCGAGCCCTCCAGAGATCATTCACCAGAGCGACCAATGCCGTCTCCGTGCTGTACCCGGGCCTGAAACCCGATTGGTAAGGGTCCAAATAATCCGCTTCATCCAGGACCAGAGGGATAAGTCCAGAAAATTGAACAAAATAAAATCAAAGCAGAGATTTTGGAGAAGAATACCTTGCAAGACATTGCACTAGTAGAACATAGTTTCTTTTCAAAATCCAGTGTGAGATTTTGCTTGTCCCTTTGTTTTTACCATGGAACCACACTAATATTTACCCCTCCCTCCCCCAGTTTGGTATCCTATTATCTCAGGGGACAACTCTCTTCTGGAACTTTTAGCTCTACGTGTAGGGTTTTTATTAAAGACTTTTTCCCCATTCCCTTCTTTTGTAGAACTTTGTACATTTCATTCATAAAATCCAATCTTTCATTCCAATCTTATGATATATATGCTCCTTCTATTGTAGTCGAAGGAAGCAATCCTTCATACCATGAATAATTGAGAGGAGAAAGAGTCTGTATGTTTTACCATCTTTAGCAGAAATAGTATTCTTCGGGAATTATTTTTGCTTTGAAAAGAACTATTATTGGCAAATCAGCTGCACCATTGCCTCTGAAGTGAATCAGGAATAATTTACTATTAGGACAGTTTCTAAGAGACCAATCCAAGTGCTCTTTAGAGGCAGAATTCTTACTGAGTTCAGGAGAGTTAAAATAAGTCAGGAGTGCTAAAGTAAAGCAAGAATTATTAACTGGAGGCTATTCAATTTCATGGGAGGATGCCAATTTTGAAAAAGCAAACAGGTGATCCTGTGAAGAACTTGTAACCTGGGTACAAAAATGGAGACTTGGGTATAACACTATTGTACAGTGAATGCATAGCAGTTCATGCTTTTGGAACTGTTCAGAAATATACCTCAACGTGGTAAAGTCTCCTGTTTTGCACATAGAAGAACCAAGAATCAGAAGGATGAATTTATTAGAAATGATTTAGTTGAAAGTAATGTTCCATAATAAACTGAATTATCATAGGATCTTCCCACCCATGTGGTTATTATACTTATTTTAAGTAGATGAACTAGTTAAGTATGTAACAAGTTTCCCTCTCTCCCCATATCCAATCTAGAGAATGGATAAAGGTATTACTCAAACTAGTATATTCCAGCTCTGGCAACTTTACGTAGTGTGGACTTCAACTCCCAGAATTCCCTAGTGCACATGGGCATTGCTAAGAATTAAGCTGGATTTGCTTAATGACCATGATTCACTTAGCAAAAAAGGTTATAAAATTGGGCACAACTCACTTAACAGCCACCTTGCTTAGCAATGGAAATTCTGGTCCCAATTGTGGTCGTAAGGTTGAGAACTAGCTATAAAACAGATTTATCAAAAGAAAAAATATATAGGTCTGAGGAAATAAACAGAAAAACAGTGCAACTACTGTGTAAGATTATAGGCAGAAAAAAATAGAGAATCGAGTGATACACAATAATTGATGGGAATAATACAGTATATAGAACATGGGTGTCAAACTCGCCGTATCGCAACTTTTTTGGCATTGCCGGAGCTCGGGTGGGTGCGGCTTCTGCATGATGCAACTGGCCTGCCGGCTGGCATTTTAACACCCCTGATATAGAAGGATAGGTAACAGAATAGCCCATGATATAACAAGAAAAATTAATGTGCCACCGTCTTGGAGAACAGCTTTTATCTCTTTGATTCCGAAGGAAGACCAGGATGCTACTCAAGTTAAAAATTATAGACCGATATCGCTTTTAAATACAGATTATAAGATATTTGCTAAGGTTTTGGCTAATAGACTGATGAGGGTTCTGCAACAGGTGATTCATGGGGATCAAACGGGGTTTATTAGTGGTAGGCAAATGAAAAATAATGTGAGACATATAGTTGATGTGTTAGAGTTTTTGGAAAGGCACAACCAGATCTCTGCTGCGCTAATCTTTTTAGATGCTGAAAAGGCCTTTGATCAATTGAATTGGCAATTTTTGTTGAAAGTTTTAGATAAAATGGATTTTGGGGAAATTTTTTTACAACCTATTAGGGCATTATATCAAAAACAAACTGCCCGAATCATAGTTAACAATAGCCTGACAGCAGCATGTAATATTGAGAAGGGCACAAGGCAAGGGTGTCCGTTATCACCCTTGTTATTTGTGTTAACATTAGAGATACTATTGGTTAAGATTCGGAACTCGGAAAAAATTAAGGGGATACAAGTTGGAGATCAGGACTATAGATTGAGAGCATTTGCAGATGATCTGGTTGTTACAGTGACCCAGCCAGAGAACTCTGTTGTGGACCTGATGGAGATAATAACACAATATGGGAAGGTTTCTGGATTTAAAGTAAATACACAGAAAACTAAAATTTTGGCTAGAAATATGACAGTTTCACAGAAGGCTCTCTTAGAAGGGTTAACCGGATTTGAGATTGTTAAAAGGGTTAAATATTTGGGGGTGATTTTGTCGCCCTCTAATACAAAGCTATATAAAAATAATTATGAAAAACTATGGGGGAAAATTCAAAAAGAATTGGAGAGTTGGCAAAAATTGCAATTGTCTTTGTTGGGACGGATTGCAGCAGTGAGAATGAATGTCCTGCCCAAATTTTTATTTTTATTTCAAATGATACCGATTCTTAAGAAAGATTCTAATTTGGAGGAATGGCAGCGTGGTATCAATAAATTTGTGTGGGCAGGGAAAAAGCCACGAGTTAAACTTAAGATTATGCAGGATACTCGTGAGAGAGGTGGCCTTAAATTGCCTAATTTTAAATTACCGTATATACTTGAGTATAAGCCGAATTTTTCAGCCCACTTTTTGGGCTGAAAAATTCCACTTCGGCTTATACTCCAGTCAACAAAAAAAACTTACCGAGGACTTGTGCGCGGCCGAGGCTTTGGTGCTTCCGGGATCGCCCGCACCTCTCCCAAGCCACCGCCGTCCGAGACCTGCCGAAGTTTGGGGAGGTTTGGGGAGGTGCGCGCGCACCTCCCCAAACTCCGCGCCTTGCCTGCCTGCTTCTTTCCGCAGCGGAAAGAAGCAGGCAGGCAGGGCGCGGAGGAACGGAGACTTGCCGACGTTTGGGGAGGTTTGGGCGTCTCCCCAAACCTCGGCAGGTCTCCGTTCCTCCGCGCAGACCTGCCGAGGTTTGGGGAGGTTTGGGCGCCTCCCCAAACCTCCCCAAACCTCGGCAGGTCTCCGTTCCTCCTGCCGACCTTTGGGGAGGTTTGGGCGCCTCCCCAAACCTCCCCAAACCTCGGCAGGTCTCCGTTCCTCCTGCCGACCTTTGGGGAGGTTTGGGCGCCTCCCCAAACCTCCCCAAACCTCGGCAGGTCTCCGTTCCTCCTGCCGACCTTTGGGGAGGTTTGGGCGCCTCCCCAAACCTCGGCAGGTCTCCATTCCTCCGCGCAGACCTGCCGACGTTTGGGAAGGTTTGGGCGCCTCCCCAAACCTCCCCAGGTCTCCGTTCCTGTTTGGGGAGGTTTGGGCGCCTCCCCAAACCTCCCCAAACCTCGGCAGGTCTCCGTTCCTGTTTGGGGAGGTTTGGGCGCCTCCCCAAACCTCCCCAAACCTCGGCAGGTCTCCGTTCCTCCGCGCAGACCTGCCGACCTTTGGGGAGGTTTGGGCGCCTCCCCAAACCTCCCCAAACCTCGGCAGGTCTCCGTTCCTGTTTGGGGAGGTTTGGGCGCCTCCCCAAACCTCCCCAAACCTCGGCAGGTCTCCGTTCCTCCGCGCAGACCTGCCGACGTTTGGGGAGGTTTGGGCGCCTCCCCAAACGTCCCCAAACCTCGGCAGGTCTCCGTTCCTCCGCGCAGACCTGCCGACCTTTGGGGAGGTTTGGGCGCCTCCCCAAACCTCCCCAAACCTCGGCAGGTCTCCGTTCCTCCGCGCAGACCTGCCGACCTTTGGGGAGGTTTGGGCGCCTCCCCAAACCTCCCCAAACCTCGGCAGGTCTCCGTTCCTCCTGCCGACCTTTGGGGAGGTTTGGGCGCCTCCCCAAACCTCGGCAGGTCTCCGTTCCTCCTGCCGACCTTTGGGGAGGTTTGGGCGCCTCCCCAAACCTCGGCAGGTCTCCATTCCTCCGCGCAGACCTGCCGACGTTTGGGAAGGTTTGGGCGCCTCCCCAAACCTCCCCAGGTCTCCGTTCCTGTTTGGGGAGGTTTGGGCGCCTCCCCAAACCTCCCCAAACCTCGGCAGGTCTCCGTTCCTGTTTGGGGAGGTTTGGGCGCCTCCCCAAACCTCCCCAAACCTCGGCAGGTCTCCGTTCCTCCGCGCAGACCTGCCGACCTTTGGGGAGGTTTGGGCGCCTCCCCAAACCTCCCCAAACCTCGGCAGGTCTCCGTTCCTCCTGCCGACCTTTGGGGAGGTTTGGGCGCCTCCCCAAACCTCCCCAAACCTCGGCAGGTCTCCGTTCCTCCTGCCGACCTTTGGGGAGGTTTGGGCGCCTCCCCAAACCTCGGCAGGTCTCCATTCCTCCGCGCAGACCTGCCGACGTTTGGGAAGGTTTGGGCGCCTCCCCAAACCTCCCCAGGTCTCCGTTCCTGTTTGGGGAGGTTTGGGCGCCTCCCCAAACCTCCCCAAACCTCGGCAGGTCTCCGTTCCTGTTTGGGGAGGTTTGGGCGCCTCCCCAAACCTCCCCAAACCTCGGCAGGTCTCCGTTCCTCCGCGCAGACCTGCCGACCTTTGGGGAGGTTTGGGCGCCTCCCCAAACCTCCCCAAACCTCGGCAGGTCTCCGTTCCTGTTTGGGGAGGTTTGGGCGCCTCCCCAAACCTCCCCAAACCTCGGCAGGTCTCCGTTCCTCCGCGCAGACCTGCCGACGTTTGGGGAGGTTTGGGCGCCTCCCCAAACGTCCCCAAACCTCGGCAGGTCTCCGTTCCTCCGCGCAGACCTGCCGACCTTTGGGGAGGTTTGGGCGCCTCCCCAAACCTCCCCAAACCTCGGCAGGTCTCCGTTCCTCCGCGCAGACCTGCCGACCTTTGGGGAGGTTTGGGCGCCTCCCCAAACGTCCCCAAACCTCGGCAGGTCTCCGTTCCTGTTTGGGGAGGTTTGGGCGCCTCCCCAAACGTCCCCAAACCTCGGCAGGTCTCCGTTCCTCCGCGCAGACCTGCCGACCTTTGGGGAGGTTTGGGCGCCTCCCCAAACGTCCCCAAACCTCGGCAGGTCTCCGTTCCTGTTTGGGGAGGTTTGGGCGCCTCCCCAAACGTCCCCAAACCTCGGCAGGTCTCCGTTCCTGTTTGGGGAGGTTTGGGCGCCTCCCCAAACCTCGGCAGGTCTCCGTTCCTCCGCGCAGACCTGCCGACCTTTGGGGAGGTTTGGGCGCCTCCCCAAACGTCCCCAAACCTCGGCAGGTCTCCGTTCCTGTTTGGGGAGGTTTGGGCGCCTCCCCAAACGTCCCCAAACCTCGGCAGGTCTCCGTTCCTCCGCGCAGACCTGCCGACCTTTGGGGAGGTTTGGGCGCCTCCCCAAACGTCCCCAAACTTCGGCAGGTCTCCGTTCCTGTTTGGGGAGGTTTGGGCGCCTCCCCAAACCTCCCCAAACCTCGGCAGGTCTCCGTTCCTCCGTGCAGACCTGCCGACCTTTGGGGAGGTTTGGGCGCCTCCCCAAACGTCCCCAAACCTCGGCAGGTCTCCGTTCCTGTTTGGGGAGGTTTGGGCGCCTCCCCAAACCTCCCCAAACCTCGGCAGGTCTCCGTTCCTCCGCGCAGACCTGCCGACGTTTGGGGAGGTTTGGGCGCCTCCCCAAACCTCCCCAAACCTCGGCAGGTCTCCGTTCCTGTTTGGGGAGGTTTGGGCGCCTCCCCAAACCTCCCCAAACCTCGGCAGGTCTCCGTTCCTCCGCGCAGACCTGCCGACCTTTGGGGAGGTTTGGGCGCCTCCCCAAACCTCCCCAAACCTCGGCAGGTCTCCGTTCTTCCTGCCGACCTTTGGGGAGGTTTGGGCGCCTCCCCAAACCTCCCCAAACCTCGGCAGGTCTGCGCGGAGGAACGGAGACCTGCCGAGGTTTGGGGAGGTTTGGGGAGGCGCCCAAACCTCCCCAAACAGGAACGGAGACCTGCCGAGGTTTGGGGACGTTTGGGGAGGCGCCCAAACCTCCCCAAAGGTCGGCAGGTCTGCGCGGAGGAACGGAGACCTGCCGAGGTTTGGGGACGTTTGGGGAGGCGCCCAAACCTCCCCAAACAGGAACGGAGACCTGCCGAGGTTTGGGGACGTTTGGGGAGGCGCCCAAACCTCCCCAAAGGTCGGCAGGTCTGCGCGGAGGAACGGAGACCTGCCGAGGTTTGGGGACGTTTGGGGAGGCGCCCAAACCTCCCCAAACAGGAACGGAGACCTGCCGAGGTTTGGGGACGTTTGGGGAGGCGCCCAAACCTCCCCAAAGGTTGGCAGGTCTGCGCGGAGGAACGGAGACCTGCCGAGGTTTGGGGACGTTTGGGGAGGCGCCCAAACCTCCCCAAACAGGAACGGAGACCTGCCGAGGTTTGGGGACGTTTGGGGAGGCGCCCAAACCTCCCCAAAGGTCGGCAGGTCTGTGCGGAGGAACGGAGACCTGCCGAGGTTTGGGGACGTTTGGGGAGGCGCCCAAACCTCCCCAAACAGGAACGGAGACCTGCCGAGGTTTGGGGAGGCGCCCAAACCTCCCCAAAGGTCGGCAGGTCTGCGCGGAGGAACGGAGACCTGCCGAGGCTTGGGGAGGTTTGGGGAGGCGCCCAAACCTCCCCAAACAGGAACGGAGACCTGCCGAGGTTTGGGGACGTTTGGGGAGGCGCCCAAACCTCCCCAAACAGGAACGGAGACCTGCCGAGGTTTGGGGACGTTTGGGGAGGCGCCCAAACCTCCCCAAAGGTCGGCAGGTCTGCGCGGAGGAACGGAGACCTGCCGAGGTTTGGGGACGTTTGGGGAGGCGCCCAAACCTCCCCAAACAGGAACGGAGACCTGCCGAGGTTTGGGGACGTTTGGGGAGGCGCCCAAACCTCCCCAAAGGTCGGCAGGTCTGCGCGGAGGAACGGAGACCTGCCGAGGTTTGGGGACGTTTGGGGAGGCGCCCAAACCTCCCCAAACAGGAACGGAGACCTGCCGAGGTTTGGGGAGGCGCCCAAACCTCCCCAAAGGTCGGCAGGTCTGCGCGGAGGAACGGAGACCTGCCGAGGCTTGGGGAGGTTTGGGGAGGCGCCCAAACCTCCCCAAACAGGAACGGAGACCTGCCGAGGTTTGGGGACGTTTGGGGAGGCGCCCAAACCTCCCCAAAGGTCGGCAGGTCTGCGCGGAGGAACGGAGACCTGCCGAGGTTTGGGGACGTTTGGGGAGGCGCCCAAACCTCCCCAAACAGGAACGGAGACCTGCCGAGGTTTGGGGACGTTTGGGGAGGCGCCCAAACCTCCCCAAAGGTCGGCAGGTCTGCGCGGAGGAACGGAGACCTGCTGAGGTTTGGGGACGTTTGGGGAGGCGCCCAAACCTCCCCAAACAGGAACGGAGACCTGCCGAGGTTTGGGGACGTTTGGGGAGGCGCCCAAACCTCCCCAAAGGTTGGCAGGTCTGCGCGGAGGAACGGAGACCTGCCGAGGTTTGGGGACGTTTGGGGAGGCGCCCAAACCTCCCCAAACAGGAACGGAGACCTGCCGAGGTTTGGGGACGTTTGGGGAGGCGCCCAAACCTCCCCAAAGGTCGGCAGGTCTGCGCGGAGGAACGGAGACCTGCCGAGGTTTGGGGACGTTTGGGGAGGCGCCCAAACCTCCCCAAAGGTCGGCAGGTCTGCGCGGAGGAACGGAGACCTGCCGAGGTTTGGGGACGTTTGGGGAGGCGCCCAAACCTCCCCAAACAGGAACGGAGACCTGCCGAGGTTTGGGGACGTTTGGGGAGGCGCCCAAACCTCCCCAAAGGTCGGCAGGTCTACGCGGAGGAACGGAGACCTGCCGAGGCTTGGGGAGGTTTGGGGAGGCGCCCAAACCTCCCCAAACAGGAACGGAGACCTGCCGAGGTTTGGGGACGTTTGGGGAGGCGCCCAAACCTCCCCAAACAGGAACGGAGACCTGCCGAGGTTTGGGGACGTTTGGGGAGGCGCCCAAACCTCCCCAAAGGTCGGCAGGTCTGCGCGGAGGAACGGAGACCTGCCGAGGTTTGGGGACGTTTGGGGAGGCGCCCAAACCTCCCCAAACAGGAACGGAGACCTGCCGAGGTTTGGGGACGTTTGGGGAGGCGCCCAAACCTCCCCAAAGGTCGGCAGGTCTGCGCGGAGGAACGGAGACCTGCCGAGGTTTGGGGAGGTTTGGGGAGGCGCCCAAACCTCCCCAAAGGTCGGCAGGAGGAACGGAGACCTGCCGAGGTTTGGGGAGGTTTGGGGAGGCGCCCAAACCTCCCCAAAGGTCGGCAGGAGGAACGGAGACCTGCCGACGAGCCGCGGCTACACAGGGTATTCCTGTGTATTCAGGCTTGCAAAATGGCGGATCGAGCCTCTGCTGGCGGCAGAGGCTTGCAGAACGGCGGATCGGCTTATACTCGAGTCAATAACTTTTTCCAGTTTTTGGGGGTGAAATTGGGGGTCTCGGCTTATACTCGAGTCGGCTTATACTCAAGTATATACGGTATATTATGAAGCTGCTGCATTAGTAAGCGATTGGATTAATTTGACGCAATTGAGGTTATTAAATCTTGAGGGCCATGATTTGTTGTTTGGCTGGCATGCATATTTGTTGTATGATAAGAAGGTAGATACTGTGTTTAGGATGCATATTTTAAGACAGGCATTGCTGAGAGTTTGGAAGAAGTATAGACATAAGTTAAGCAGCAAGATACCATTGTGGGCAATTCCAAAACACGCAATAGAAAATATACATGCTGGTTTCAAACATGATGTGACTACGTACAAGGAAATTTTAAGCCTGGAAAGGAATGTTTGGTGTTTGAAATCATATAGTCTCTTGCGAGAAGAGAAGGTTGTTCAAACTTGGTTTCAATATATTCAACTACGGGCCAGGTGGAAAGAAGACCAGAAAAATGGATTTGCATTGACTGATGAAAATTTGATAAAGCAAATTAGAAATCAGGGACCAGCACATATCAAACGGATATATCTTGCATTGATAGAGATTGACTCAGAAACAGAGCTTGTTAAGGATTGTATGATAAAATGGGCCCAAAACATTCAGGAAGTTATTACAATGGACACGTGGGAAAAGATTTGGGTGAGGAATGTAAAATTTACTCAAGCTCAAAATCTAAGAGAGAACTTTTACAAAATGTTTTATAGATGGCATTTAGATCCTAAGAAGCTTGCAAGTATGTATCCGAATTATCAGCCTAAATGTTGGAGGTGCGGTGATGAAGATGCAACATATTTTCACATATGGTGGACATGTAAAAAGGTTAAGGCTTTTTGGATAAAAGTCTGGTGGAATATGCAGAAGATTTTTAAACAGAGGATAAAGTTTTGTGCGCAATTTTTTTTGTTGGGAATAATTGTTGATGCTACAGTTGTGGACTCCAAGTTGATGTTGAACTTAGTTACGGCAGCAAGACTTTTGATAGGTCAATATTGGAAGAAAGAGGAACTGCCGACCATAGAAGAATGGACTTTAAAGGTTTCCGACCTGGCAGAGATGGCGAAGATTTCGGCCTATTTGAAAGATCATTCGCAAGAACGTTATATTATGGAATGGAGAAGATGGATTGAGTTTATCCAGAACAAGTATAGGGTTAAGAAGTTTTATGTAGCATTCGAATAAGTCTTCTTTCATTTTTTTTCTTTTTCTAGTTT
Source organism: Vipera ursinii (assembly GCF_947247035.1). Lineage (NCBI taxonomy): Eukaryota > Metazoa > Chordata > Lepidosauria > Squamata > Viperidae > Vipera > Vipera ursinii. The sequence goes on along the minus strand of NC_139512.1, from coordinate 148,517,656 downwards.
TTTATATACATTTAATATTGTTAAGGTGTGTTTTATCCTATATAAGCTAGAGAGTGATGGATTTTAGAATTTATAGTTGTTAGTATATGGTTGTTTATGATTGCCTTTTTATATATATATACCTTGTATTTAGCTCTGGGAAGTCGGGGGGGGGGGGGGGAGGGGGGGTGGAGGGAAGGGGGGAAGGGGGGAGGTTGGGGGGAGGGAGGGGGGGAGTAGGGAGGGGGAAGGGGGGTTTGTTAAATGAAAACTGTATTTTAAAACTTTTCAATAAAAAAAAGAAAAATTAATGTTGTGTTTTCATTTTTATTTTCTTATGTTTTACTTATATGTTGTATGTGCATGACCTGTCTGCCTTTACATCAGTTGAACCAATGACAATATCCTGGGAATTTATACAGGTGTGACTATGGTGGCACTATAAAACAGGACATATAATAAAATTAAGAGGAAATTCTGTAGTGAAGTATTTAATGTGACAAAAAAATACACCCGATTTCAGAGTTACAATAATAAAAGACATTTACAGTATTTAGAAAGGGAAGAAAATTGATAGACACTAAAATTGCTTAATCCCCTGAGGACTAAATGAAGACATTTAATATGCCAATTTGATTCCTGGATGTTTTTCCTCTACTCCATTCCTCTACTCTCTTTAAGTAGGTATTTACCACAAGAAAATGGTTTATCTGTACTTTTCCCCAGGCTTATTATTTTGTTCAGCCAGATATATTAAATTCATTTTCCCTTGAAAAATAGAACACTTTTTCATTAACCAAAAGCAATCATTAACTTTAAAACAGCTGTTCTTTTTCAAGGCAAGTTTGCTAAGTAAGATAAAGTATTGCCTAATATAAACCTTTTTTCCTCTTGCTTTATTCTTAATTAGAAAAAGAGCAAAACGATTGAACTGTTGTAGAAATTGTGGCTTTGGGTTGTTTTGTAGTATGAGAATAAAAATATAATACCAAGAAATGAAGCAAAATATATGTTTGAAACGTCAGTTTAACCAGCTTAAGTTTTTTCATCCTTTTAAAGGTGGACTTCCCCCCCCTTTGTAGAAATACTGGTGTGAATCAGCTTTAGGTTTTTCTACAAGTAGAACACTCATCCTAAAATGGGTCTCTTATATTTTATGACAATGTTATTACGTAAAAATGTTTTTCCGGGGATGAAATTGCATCAACCATTAATCTTGTTTGCTTTTCCCAAAATGTGTTTGGAGCTCTACACGAGATTATTTCCTACCGGTACTAGCATTTGAGAGTCTCTCCCCCCTCACCTCCCGCCATTTTCTGTTTGGAGTGCTTGTACTCTTTTTCTTCTGTTCCAACAAACGTGAATTAGTAGGTTGTACGTTCACACTTTCGCAGGCAAGGCCCGAGTCTTAGGAGTGAGATAAGTCTCGCTACCGAATAGGAGCAGGTTGTGACTAGAAACAGACGAGAAAGCCTGGGTATTCCAGATCTCTTTTAATGCAAAGGGTGCGCAAGCCACTCACAGGAGCCGCAGGCTCCGTGGAAAAAAAAACCAGCCCGCGAGACCCCCGCCCCCTCCTCTCCGTCAAAAAGAGAAGGCCAGCCACCCCAGCCCGCGAGCCCACGCGTGTGGGCGGGTCGCGTCGCGCAAGGGAAGGTGCGGTGCCCCTTCGGCCCTGCAGGGGGCGAGGCGAGGCGGCTTTTTTGGCGGCGCCTGGATTTGCGCCGGGAGGAAATGATGTGCCTGCCGCCTGGCTCATTCCAGCTCCCGAAGCCCATTGGCAGAACAGGGAGCAGCCACTTCCTTCTCTCTCACTGCAGCTGGATTCCCGACTGAGTAGCCCCGCCTCCGCCTCCTCCTCCTCCTCCTCCTCCTCCCGCCGGAGTCTGCCTTGTCTCGGCTCGCCCGGCTGCTTTCTGGAACTTTGCGCTCGTCTCGCCTTCCCTTTTGCCAACTTTTTTTTTCCCCGTCACCCCGCTCGACGGGAAGTTCTTCTCTCCCGCCTGCGAAGGTCGCCGCCGCGGGGAGCGCAGATCCCGCCGGAGGTGGGAGGCGGCCGCTGGGGAGATGCGGTCGGGGAGTGATTAGAGCGCGGGGCTCCGGGTCTGGCCGTCGCCAGCGCTGCAGCAACTTGCGGCTTGGAGCGGTGGTCGGCGCCGCTGCCGCTGCGGCAAATCGGTGGAGGAGAAATTCTTGCGGCGGCGGCTGCTCCTCCTCCTCCTCCTCTAACTGCGCCTGAAGCTCCCGCGCTTGCCCGTTCGGCTGCTTTTTGCCTTTGTCTGTAACAGATCGAGAGGTGAGTGGATCTCCCTGTCTGGGAGAGAAGTCGCCTTCTTGGCCGCCATCTCCCCACCTCCCGCCGACCCCCCTCCCCCCCAAAAAAAAATGTTGGGCAGCTTTTCTCTCTCCTCCGGGTCTAAAAGAGGGGCTTTGCCCCCCTCCCCCCTTCCTCTTCGGGACACAGCCTGCCTTTCCGAATCGGGGGGGGGGGCCGAGCGATTGCTATTTTTGCGGTTTAACCTTGGGTCTTAAATTGGTCTCCTCCCCGCCCACCTTTCTTTTTTTTATATAAATCTTTTTCAAAAAGAAGAAGAAGAAAGCACAAAGCGATTAGAAAGGGGTGTGTGTGTGTGTGTGTGAATCTGTGTGCGTTACTCAAAAATCAGCTCTCAGACATGGGCGTTTCGGACGTGCCTTCACAGTTCTCCGAGCCAAAGGGGCAAAAAAAAAAAAAAGCTCTTAAGCTAACGTTGCATCTGTATGTCCTGCTTCCAGCGGTGGCTTTGGAAAACTTAGGAGATGAAGAGATGGAAGCGGCTGGGGGGGGACTGTGGGGGGGGGAGACATCTTTTAATCAGGGAGGCCGCCTCTCCTGGAAGGTGGTGGTGGGGAGAGGTTGTGTAGAGAGGAAAGAGAATCTGTATAAACTTTCCTTGGCTCCCTCCTCTGGCTGGCTGCAGTCTTCAGGAGCATCAAAGGAAGGAATGCCCACAGGGCAGCTGTGCTTACAGATGTTACTCATTACCCTGCCAAGTATAAGCCCGCCCCTCGGTGCTGTAACTCTTGTGAGGAAGAGGGGTTTGTTTTGGAAAGTCAGCAGTACTAAATGCAAAGATGATGGATAGTTTGCTTGGAAGGAAGGAAGCCGTCCTTATGCAACACCTTTCTGGCTTGGTTTGTGATGTTCCTGTGCCTATAAGGTATCAGGGAAAGGGAGAAAAGTTGGGGCTGTTGTTTGTTGGCCTGGATACTCATTTCTCTATGTCTGGATATGCAATTGTCATTAAAAATAAAAAAGAAATTTGGAATGTGACAAGCACATTTGGCTTCCCCTCTTATGAGGCTGGCCAATTTTTCAAATGGCAGTGCTTATGAAGGACATTAATCCGTTCTCTGAATTTCGTTTTTGATGAGATAGCCTTTCCTTTTTGCTGATGTCTTCAAGCTACAAACACATGTTTTTCAGCTTATTAAAGAAATAGTTATGCCAGCATGATGTTTGGCAGAATCCTTTTCTAGCATTCCTTCCTTTAAACTGAGTTCTGGAATACTTTTGATCTCAAGAGAAATAATTGTGCAAGCCTGTTCCAGATATTGTCATGGGGTTCTGAAGGCTTCACAGTAGTGGGATTCACACATCACATAGTGCAATGATGTAGAATGCTTAGGTTTGGTTTAGTGGGTGATATGTATTCTTCCAGGGGTGTGTGTGTGTGCAGTGGCTCAGTAGTTATAGACGCTGAGTTTTTCAACTGGAAAGCTGCCAGACAGGGTTCAAGACCTGAATGCAGCATGTCAGAGTGAGTTCCCATTATTTGCCCCAGCTCTTGCCCACCTAGCAGTTTGAAAACATGCAAATGCGAGCAGATTAATAGGTGGGAAGGTAACAGCGTTCTGTGCACCTCAATGTATAGTCATGCTGGCCACATGACCACAGAAAGCTCTTCTCATACAACGCTGAGTCCTTCGACTAAGAAATGGAAATGAGCACTGTCTCTTAAGAGTCAGATATGATTGGTCAGGGGAAAACCTTTACCTTTATATATCCATTCATTTTGGTTATAACCATTGCTTATATAACCATTGCTTATGGGCCATGGCCTATTCTGAATTGGTCCGTGTGAGAGCCTGGCCGAGTGCGCGCATGCAGCAACTTGCACGAGCAGCGGACTGGCAGGCACTTGTGTGTGTTCCTGCTGCTCTCACAAGTTGAGCTGTGTGTGTGTGCACGCTGGCGCTGATCTGCCACTTGCACAGCCCAATTCCCCTCTTCCCCCCTATCCAGTCCGGGCCGCAAAGGTTGGAGACTGGTGCAGTAGACCATGGTTAAATACTATCTCTGAGTCAATGCATCATTTTTCATAGTAGCTAACAGTTTTATGTAATGGTTAAGACAGCAGACTTGAAACCGATAAATCCTGAGTTCTAGATCTGCCTTAGGCACAAAGCCAGCTATCTCTAATAGGAAGGAGGCCATGGCAAACCACTTCTGAAATCTTGCCAAGGAAATTGCAGAGACTTGTCTAGGCAGTCACTAGGAGTCAATACTGATCTGAAGACACAACACCACTCACCACCAACAACACATCAATTACTATGCATTGGCAATGGCAACTAGCATTTTCAGAAGAACATAAAATTATGTGTGTGTCTGTGCGTGCGTGTGTATTTTTGAGAGTGTATTAATATTTACATATTATTCCAAATGTTCCAGTCACCTGGAATGAAAAATCTCTCCCCCTTCTAGTAGTCTATGTATTTGCATAGTAAACAGTGACTAGTATGTTGTGGTATGTGTTCTTGGAAGCAACAATTTCTTTTTGTCAAAAGCACTTCATGCGGACTTACAACAACTGTCTTTAAAACTGCGAAGATATGTGCTTCATTATGGCATTTCTGCTCTACCTTTGTTCTTTGATTTTTAGAAGGGCTTACTAATTTTCTTTTTGCAAGTCTGTACATTTTAAAGAGCAATGATCATCTCTAATTGTAATGAAGGAGAACTTGACATAGTTCATTTATACGCTTTTCAACTAGTTAATCTTAAGTAACACTTAACCTGTTGCCCCATCAAATAAACATGGAAATGAGCATGGATTTTAGCATAACTGAGAGAAGCAACTAGCAGTCCCTCTTCCCTGTAAGTTATTTGGATTGTGATGCTCTAAATTTGAAACCAGACAAATGGCTGTCCAGTCTCTTCTTAAAAACCTCCAGTGTTGGAGCATTCACCACCTCTGGAGGCAGGTTGTTCCACTGGTTAATTGTTCTAATAACAATTTTTTAATAACAGTTTTATTTTTCTGCAGATTTAAGTACAGAACTGAATAAGCTCTAGTAAACATTAACCACCTCTGTGCATGTATGCTTATAAATAAATCTGGTTCTGAATTGGAAGTTATGTTTTCATATAACTTGTCTATTTCAAGTTTTTGTTAAGCTTTATATTAGTGGTCTCACACTGACCTGCTTTCTTGAAGTTGTGGAAATGTTGAAAGGCTGGATTGCACAACCATAGGTCTTGGTTTGTGCAAGTTCCAGCTGAGCACGGTGGGGTGTAGGAATTTAGGGAAGAAATTGGTTTGCTATGAATTAGGACTAGCCTCATATTTGCAAAGTCTCTTTGGAAAGAAGTCTAGCTCTCCTATATTGCTGTAGACTGACATATTGAGAAGGCACCATTTTGGGTGAAGTCATTTGAGAGGAACATCCTAAGACACAGAATTCAAATCTACATATGTAGAATGATCTAATACCAACAACCATACTCTTCCAAAACAGTGTATTCTGACCATTCTAAGGTTATGAATTCCCTTCAGTTCTGAATGTTTCTTTTATCTTTTCAATTTCTCTTGTTCTAGTTTAAAAATGAGGGGAACATTTTGTTGACATAAAAACTGAGAGTGTGTGTAGATGGAAGATATATAAAGTGCTTCTTAGCACAGTTTTGTGTATGGTGGGAGCATCATTAGTAGTTTATGGACAAAAAAATTGATAGCCTACCAAGGATATGTCTGGTCTTCTACCCTTAGTGGTTTACAAAAAGTTTGCCTAGAGCTGCTGCAGAGTTTGCTAAACTCTTTAATCTATAGCAGTCAGTTGCTACTGAATCTAATTTGAGCCTTTTACTTTGTAGGTTGATGGGTTTTATTTTATATATTTATTTTTGTAATGTGTTAGAACTGATAGCTCAGAAAAGTTCTGAGTTTTTTGACTGAGGGTTGAAGATCAGCATGACAACAGGAAATATGCATGGAGATGTATATCATTTGTATGCTGCGGTTTTTTCATTTGGGTTACACTTACATAAAAGAGCTGAGGAAAATCACCTAGTACTAATAAGATGCATTGTGTGAATTAAGGATTCAAATTCCAAAACAGCAAGTTCCAAGCACCAAACAAAACAAAACAACCATTGTTGGTATTGTTGTGTCCTGAGTTCTGATCAAATTGGGATGTATTGTTCTATATTGCCTGGAGTGTCCCTATAGCTTGCCTTAGCTTCTTCTGTTCTAAAAATTCCTCCAAGCTATGCAGAGCACATTAGCCAATAAAATAGCAGAGCTAAGTTTTCTTCCTCCTGCTGCTACCGTTTAAATCTGGTTGAGTGGAGAAAGATTAGTAATGTGAGGGTGAGTTAACTTATGCAGGAGGTAGGTAAATTTTCAAAGTCTTTGGAAGAGGGAAATTAGAATTCATAGCTTATATATACACACCTTTCTAGCCTTTGTGTGTTCTCTGTATGTTGTATCTTTTTCAGGTATGTTGTTATGCAGAAAGTGTTTTACACAAAGGATATCTGTGCTGGTGAGCTTTCAGACATTTGGGGTATATTGCTTTGAAGTTGTCTGTATTGGCTGAATGCAGAAATTTTACAGTGTGTGCATTAGGAAGAAGGTTATGGCCATGGCAGAGTGTTGTTGTTACTTTAGATTGTGTTAGGTCAGTGCTGAAGTGATTCTCTTACTTTCTTTTTGCTGGGCTTATTTCTGTGATTATTTGTGCAGACAGGCTGTAAAAAAAAAGTATACCCAACTTGTTTACTCTAGGAATGTTTAAATATTTACAGTCCTTAAAAACATACTTTTAGTCAATGTAGTTATAGTTTGAGCAGTAGACAGTAGTCAGCATGGGCTGCTATTTCACTTACTTTTATGACCTGATGATGAAAAATAAGAGGCTTGTTTTATGTTGCCATTGTTCCCTGTGGCAGAGCACTTTGAATGTTTCAGATTTTGTTCTGTGGGATCACAAAACACTTCAAAATATTTCACTGGAACCTTCAAACTCCCTTGTTAAAAGTTTGTACTAATACTTTTCCCCCCCCTGTTTTATATGCCCAGGCATGTCAAACTGCCGGCCCGCAGGCTGGATGTGTCTCACCAAAACCCGTGCCCACCCCATTGGCAGCAATGGGGAAAAAGTCTGCTTTGGCCTCTTCGTTCTATATCACCAGCAGTAGCTTATTGGAAGGATTTCTTTGCACTTATCATGTAGTAATTGTTTTTGCTGAATCTGCATTCTAAGAATGTATTCTAGAGCACTTAGTGCTTTCACTATATTTGAAAAGTTCAAAGGTTTGCTCTTATTTCATACTTAAGCTGTCATATGCTTTCCAATTTGTGCCATGAGAACTTGTATTTCTTTATAGTTCGAGTTATAGAGCAGTTGCAGAGGGGCCGGCCTTTGTGTTTGTACCGGTGTTTTTTTTTACTCACGTTCAGCCCTTTTAAAAACATGTATGGAGTATCTCTGAGGTTTATCTCTAATCCAATTAATGTGTACCAAAGTAGATTGGATTCAGGTTGCTTTATAATTTTGAAATTGTACTTTGCACAGGGTATTCTAATTTCAGAGATTGGTTTTGCCTATTGTATGTGGTTTCTGATTTGAGTCTGTCTGCTCAACAGTAGGGTGTTGAGAGAATATTTGTTATATTTTACCTCTCCTTTTTAATATACACACACATACGCAGAGAGAAAGAGGGGAGGAAGGTAACTATTTGGCAGAGCTGAAAGTTTGATGTACAAGCAGTTAGTGGGCACCACAAATTATGATTGTAAATCAGCTTGTGAACATGTGATTCCCACTGTCTCTATACCTGACTATTATGTGGCCAGATCATCTAAATATTGTATGTGTGGGATGAGTATTTCACTTGCTATCTATAAATTGGCGTATGTTAATATTTAGAGTTATAGTTGGTCAAATTATATACAGCTCTCTAGGATTTTTTTTTGGAGTAGAACATTTAACTTAAATATGAATTTGGAAAATGAGAGTTTTTAAAAAATGAAAAGGCTTTGACTCATTTACTTCTGAAGGTATTTTTAGACAGTTATTGTGCATACATTGAAAACATATGGTGAGTTTATATGTGGATGGACTTGATGTGCATGAAACTGAGTTGTCAGAATGTAGCTCCTTCAGGCTTTTAAGATGATGACAACTCATTTAGGTAATCTTGTAAATACACCCTTGATTATGGAATGAGAGTTCATTATGACAAGCTGTTTCTTGCATGAAATGGAGAGGGGCTATATCTGAAGCCCTTACATGAAAATTCTTACAGATTTAAGTACTTTACCAATGAAACACAGTTATATTTAAGCTAAACTGGGGTGTTGAAATTTAAGGGACAAGAGGCCTATATTTGAAAAATGAGCTCACTAAAGGTATGTTTATGTCTTCAAATTACCCTTCGTGTCATCTTTGTAATGATGATGATGATGATGATGATGATGATGGAAGGGACCTTGGAGGTCATCTAGTCTCTGTCTCTGACTACCTATGTTTTGACTTATCTTGATCTGCTGCTGCTTCTATTGTTATTAATGCCAGTCTTGTCACAGCTTTCCCATTCTTCCACAAGTGTGGAAATATGAATATAGTTCTGTAGAACATGAAACAACAAGAACATTTTCTTAGGGTATGGCTGTTTATAGGAAAGCTTTATATCATCCCTGATAATTACTTAAGTAGCTTCAAGGAGACACACCTAGACTTGGTTCATACTATATGTTAATACATAAGGTAGTTTGTTTGATTTTCACTTAGTATGTTGTGTGAATTCAGCCAATCATAAACTATTTTTTGCTATGTGAACCATAGTTTTGAATTACCTTGGAAATTGATGTAAAAGTGTAGACAGATTCTTTAATCAATTAGGCATAGTAAATACCGTAACATTTTTATACAAAACAAAAAACAAAACTACTTGTCCATATTTGCTAGGACTATTGAGCACAATAGAAATCTTATCAGAAAACTGAAATTAAAACAAGTTTCATTGTTTTAGTTAAATATTGCTTGGCAGTGTTTGGTTTGAAAAGAAATATGTTTGCCACAGTCTTACATCATGCTAACTCATGATTTGTTAAACCAGCTCTGATTCATTTCTGATTTGTTTTTCAGACTAAGAAGATAGTCATACTTTATTTAGCTAGTTCCTAGTTTCTTTTTCCTAGTTGGTCTTACCTTGCATCTCTGGTTTGGTTTGAACACAAAATCAAATTACAAGTAAGTCAAGAAACTGCAAGTAAGCCATGAGGTGTTATTCATATATCATGTGAAGTCACACTTGCAATCAGTGTGCCACTAAAACTATATGATTTCTAACTGGTTTCATACCCTGAAACAGGCCACGGCTTATTTATTACGCCCCACCCCCCTTGTGCACATACTGAGTTTTGTATCTACATTAATTTGTACAGAAATCTATTTCATGGGGTCATACCTTTCTGATCAGATGGATGATTGATATTTCTGGATATGATGGGTATATGAAAAAGGTGAAGGTGATACTGGTTGTGCCAGTGGCTGACTCAATCTTTGTCAAGAAAATGGTAAAGTTATAACAGGAACTGGTTGTTGTGTGGCATCATCATTTCCAGTCATTTTCTCAATTCCCAAGAGTTCCTACAGGCGTTCTGGGAACTGCTTTAAGCAAGAACCTCTCTGAAGAAAGTAATGCCAGGTCTCAGCTTTCAGTGATGTTTCATACTGAGAGGCTTATAAAGGTCTGACTCATACCTGAGACAAATACTGAGGCCTCACTTTTATTTGCTCTTTCACTCTTTGAGTTAAATGCTTCCAGTAGGAATACTGCATGTTGCCTTGCTTCAGGATTGCAGGTCCTGCTTCAGAAAAGAAACCTTGCTGCATTTCTGGAATCTGTGGCTTGCTTTGGACTCCCGCTCTTGTCTCTTAGGATGAAAATCTGTAGAATCTAAAAAAGCAACTTCCAGGAGTTTATTTTGCCTTTTCTTTTGATATGAAATTACCCAGTCTGTAGAGCATTTTCAGTATTTGCTTGAAAAAACAAATGGATATTTTTTTAAAAAAAAATGCCTAAAAGTATATAGTATCGGATGAAATACCTAAGCAATATGAGGGAAACCCTTAAAGTTTATACCAAAATGAGGAAACATCCAAAGCAAAAGGACTGGTTTTTTCCCATATAGTTTAACTATTGTTTAGAAACTAATAATGTGTGATCTAATTTCTCTGAGATGCCATTACCCCTAGGATTATTTTCAGTATTAAAAATTCTGTTACCATTAACAGTTCTTTCAGCCATGCGACATTTTCAAAATTAATTTTTTAATGTTCGTCTGACTGTGGTATACTGATTTGTAATTCTAATGGTGCCAACTCAATTTAGTTAGATGAGCATCCAGCTGTTGTACTTAAGTCTCCTTGCCTGGCATCCTAAAGCCGTGGTGAACTTTAGAGAGTAGGGTTTTTTTCCCCTAAAGAACTATACACTTACAACTTCATGACCTACATGGGTGGCCTGATGGTTCCACACCCTGTGCCTGAAGTATTTTGATATTTAATTTTATCCAGATATCAATTATGGTTGGCTGTCTTAGATCCATTATCCATTTTTCAGTTGCCATGTGATTGCAGTTGCTGTTACACAGATTAACACATATAGTTGAGGCTGTATGTACTTCACTTCAAAAATCATGACCAAGTGAATAAACTTCTTCCCTGAGAATTCACAGGTATGGTCTGTCAGATATTCAAAGTCAATCAGTTTGCTCATTTCCCTGTTTTTTAACCATTCTATAGTATTACATTCATTTTGGTTCTGGTTAGTGATAGGGAGAATAGTGAGCTAGGCAAGTCACTGATTTGTTTTTTTATATCTAAGATCTCAGGAGGTATTCCTTGCATAAATATTATGTTCATTCAAATAAGAGTAGTCTGTAATATTAATAATATATTCTCATAGGGTATGTGTAGCCTAACCTGAACGCCATCTAGCTCTCTTAGGTAAATTTGACTGGGTTGAGAATGTAGGTTGGAAAAGCTTGATTTGGTCGACACAATATACTAATTCTAACCGTGGCTAGTGGATAAACTACAAATATGTGTGGGTTCACCCAACACACTTAAAGTTGTAAGCCGTGGCTTACCAGCTACAGTGGTTGACCTTAGATAAAATGCTGAGCCCAAACCCATCATGTTATGCAGTATTTGGCTGTGTTCTTTTGGAATGATGAAGTTTCTAATCCAATCTAGTACATTTGAAAAGTGCCAATTTGTGAAAAACTGTAGCTGGACAAGAAGATGAGTGACACTTGGGTATATTTGATTGCCACATGACAACAAAAGTAGAAAAACTACTTATCTTTTGATGTGAGCAGTTTAAATTGAAGAGATAAGTAAGCATCAGTGATAATGCTTTATTGTTCCTCTTATCTGTTTGTAGAGGTGCATTGTTCTCTATTTTAAACTTCTACCTCTAATTGGAGACTAATATATTTGTTTATTACTCCAACTTGTCTTGTTTGCTTAGCTGGTTCTGGGGTATTGGATTTGAAAACCAGTCTGTCTGAATGCAGCTAATTAGCAGGATTTGGAAGGAAGAATCTTTTCTACAGGGCAAGGCAGGAATCTGGCTTGTCTTAGGAAATGGAACTCATTTGGCATAATAGTGAAGGCACCAGGCTAAAAAACAGGTGACTGAGTTCTAGTCCTGCCTTAGACATGAAAGCCCTGCTGGGTAACTTTGAGCCAGACACTCTTTCTCAGCCCAATTCACCTCACAAGATGGTTGTTGTGGGGAAAAGAGGAAGGCGAAGGAATATTAGGTATGCTCACTGCCTTGAGGTATTTATAAAAATAATAAAGGGGTTGAAAATAAACTGTAAAAATATAGCTAGAATTACTTGTCGAAAAAGTGATGGTTTTGCTGTTTTTAAAAATTCAAAAGAAAACTCCAGCTGAGGTGCTCTTCCATTCAAATGAGAAAAAACTCAGCTTTTTTCCTATCAACGTAGTTAGAAAAGGAAAAAAAATCATCTAAGAACAGTAAAATGACTTTTTTTCCCTATAACACCCCCCCCCCCAAAGCTAGGCTGAGTTTTAATCAACTGCATGAATTATCAAATCCCTTTTCTATTAATTTAAAGAGTTACGTGCAGCCATGTTAATGGGGATTAATTTATAGAAAACGTAATCAAATAATTATACTTTTGCAAATGCTTTTCCGGCTTTTATGGTAACCTGATGAAAAGTGTTTAGATATGGCAACCTGATGATCTAAAATGAAATGAGACTAATTATCTGACTTGTTGGTGTTTGTTTTGTGGCAAGATAGATACTGACTTATATCATGTAATATTAACATTGCACTGTTTTTAAACATTAATTGTTTAAAAACAATTTTATAGGTCATATCATATGCAGCCTTGAAATAGCTTGAAATTTCAACTTAAATGCAAACCATCTGTCACATAAGATGTTAAAAATAGGTCACCTGGACAGTCTTTTTCTGTAATGTGTAATCAAGATTTTGTCACATTTAATTTTAGTTATCTATAATTCTCCTACTTACCAAAGAGTGAGAATTTTTAAAAGTAGCTATGGGTTTGTTTTAAATATTTGTTATTTCCTGGACAGTAGCAAGTCAAAAAACATTTTTTTAATTTCTGTGCAAAATGGAATCAATTTTAGAATTCTTAGGGTAGAATAGATTTTTAAAAATTTTAATTTTGTTCATGTTTGTTTCCTTTTTACTTCCTCTCAGATTTGATACATATTTTTAAAAAAAGAAATTTGAGTTACTCAAAGTAGCTCCAAAGTGTTTTACAGTGAAATCTAAAGGAATCCTCCTCAGAAACCATGTTTTGAAAAGGTACAGCACAGTAGTTAAATATATCCTCTGCAGTGCTGCATTTTGTGTTGCAAATGTAACTACAGTACTGAATTTTGTGTTTTGAACCAATACAAAATATTGGATTCCACTTTGATATGGAGAGGGTCCTTTTCTCTTAGTCATAGCTTTAGGTCTGATATCTGCTATCTATGGCAGAACTGTGCAGAGCAGTATAGAAACTACAAGCAGACTAAGTGTGCTGAGGCATCCTTTTTTTTTTGCAAATACAAACATGTTGTGGTATTGATGTTCTTAATTTTGCTTCCATGGAGCTGAATTGGTGGTGAGAACAGGCCCGAAGGCCTTGTCTGAGTTATAGTAATAAGAATGAGTCATGAGATCAAGTTTCAACTCAGCTTTCTAGATCTCTGTGGAGGCTGCTGAGCAGCTAAAATGTGTAGAGCCATATAGAGCCTCTAAAGAGATTTGCTAAACTTTTTTTTGTGCTGTGCATGCACTTTCTTCCCACTTCAGTCTGTTGCAGCAGTCAATTGTATAATGTCTGGAACCCTTGGCTCTTTTATAGTATGTTTATTCAGTTTAATCCTCTGAGCAGATTTAGAATCTAAGCGTATGCTATTAAAAGTGAATGGCAGGCACCTCAGAATTGATTGAAAAGGCTAAAGTGAGGTGGGAGGAAAGGGTTGCCTGTAAGATGTACATATACCATCTACCTCTTTTTGTTTTCCTTTAAAAAATTGCCTCATGCAGAAGAAATAGTGATTCTTGTTGACTTTTAAAATTATTTCTGCAACCAAATAATTTGCAATATAGAAAACATTCTGGTATTAAATTTGAACATTTGACCTGAAGTCTGATCTACTTGATGTGATCTATTTGACTTTTAAAATAAAAACAAATATAGACATAAATTATTTGTGCTCTTTGTAGAAAACTGTGAAGGTAATGTTGGGAAAGGCCATGAAAAATTCATAATCCTTGTTTGGACCTTAGTATTGTTTGGCACTCTTCTGAAGTGTCAGACCTTGAAGGGGTATTTGGCAGGGCAGATCTTCCTGCAAGAAAACTGTTGGGTGGATAGCTCTGAATACTGGTCCTTTTTCCTGAGTGCTATTCTTGTTATAGTGTTTGCAAGTATTGAACCCAACATGTGCCTGGAAAGGGTGCAACATTTTGGCTATTTATGAGATAAACCACCTCACTGGATCGAACCTTTGCACGTAAAAGAGAATGTTACAGTTGTCCTGAACAGCTCACTTCCTTGTTACTTTTAGATTTACAACTAGATTGGCAACTCTGAGGAAGGGGAAGGGTTAGTTAAAATGGTTCAAAATGGGGTTGTTTTGTTCTGGATATAATGGAGAGAGAACAAGAGGGGGAAAAAGGCAAGAATATACCTAAGTGGATTGGGGGGCAGGAGGGAGGGGAAGTTGTAGAACACATGTAGGAGAGTAATTGGGTATACTTTTCTGGGACACTGACGGCAACTAAGGAGGAGTTTTTAGTACCATCAATCAAGTCATCCTTCTGAATCATAGAGACAGCTATTTTTCCAATCTGATCATACCAGCACCAGGGGACTGTTTTTGAGCACTTAGGACAGTCATTGGCCTGCAGTGTCTAGTACTGTCATATCTCACAAATCAAGGACAACACATGGAGTTACTTCTGGGTAGCTTCTTTATTATTGTTTGCCTACAGACAGAATCTTGCCAGACTAAAACAGCTACCGTATCTGCATAATATAGACATTTTAGTTAACTCTAGAACTATATTCTGTGAACTACTAGGGGGAGTTGTGTTTGCCTCTTCTAGCCTACCACACATTCCAAACTCTGCTGCCTCTTTGCCCTCTGAGATGCAGTTTCTCCCTCCTAGGGCTCCAGACCGCATTCTGCCACAAGTAGGATACTTCTGTATTGTTCAACATCTCCATAAAACTGTGGAGAGGTCCTTTGAAGCTTTGCAGTAAAACGCCATCATTATGGTGATTACACCCAGTTCTGCAACTCTTTGTCATTAAATTCCAAGGAAACAATAAGAGTCCTCAAATGTTGCTTAAATTCCGTAATGAGTTGGATGAAGGAGGACATTCCTTAATTAAATCCAAACAATATGGAGATGGTGTGGGTAAACAGGATATTAAACCCCAGGGAATTGAGGTTCAACAGCTGGTTGCAGTCTTGTGAAAGTGCAGGTCCACAGTAAGGGAATGCTGCCTCATCTTCTGGATTTGCAAATGATGTGAGCAATGAGTTTGCATAATTAAGTACCAGTTGAAGCCATTCATGAAGGCAATTGGATTTTGGTAACAGTTGGTCAGTACCTAGTTACATCCTGAAAAATACCTTATGTGTGTCTAAAATGTGCGATTAGTGCATGATGTGGGAAAGGGGCTTTCTTGTCAAGAAAAGGTGTGCAGAGATCACATTGTGCTTGTAGCGGCAGATTTCTACTACAGAGCAGTTGGTACTACAGATACTCCTTGACTTACAACTATTCTTTAAGTGACTGTTCAAAGTTACAACGGCACTGAAAAAGGGAGTTACGACTGTTTCTCATACGACCGTTGCAGCATCTTCATGGTCATGTCATCTCACTTAGCAACAGAGATTTTGGGCTCAATTGTGGTTGTAAGTTGAGGACTACCTCTAGGTGATAATTGACACAAACTTAAAGAATTCTTGGAATTGAAGCTCTAAAGGACTCAGTCTAACAGTCTGAGAGAGTTCATGTGTTTTCTGTTTAGATCTGCAGAAGTGGTGCTTTTGAAGGTGCCATAATTGCTCACGGCTCATTTTTGTAGTATAGCTGTCTTCTATATAGATACACTGTTCAGAAAATCTGCAAAGAGGCATCTGTTCCACCAGATTCTTAACTGTTAATTTATTTTAGTGTTCATTTTAATTGTTGGTTTTAATTTTTTCTATATACCGTTTGCTGTCCTGCTGCTAGCTGCTGCTAGCTGCCTTTTAAAACTCTTATTTTTGTTTCTGTTAGTGAATGTAGAAAACAAAGAAAAAATAAAAGTTATCGACAAGAAGGAAAAGAAAAAATCATACAGTCATAAATGATAGGAGCCAGTTTTGTCAAATGGTTAAGACACCAGACTTGAACCTGTGAAACTTTGAGTTGTAGTTCCTCATGGTTGACTTTGGACTAGTAGTCTGTTCTCTCTCAGCTGAACCCACCTCATAGTGTTGTTGTTGTGGGGAAACTAGGAAGAGGAGGAAGTAGTATTCGGTATGCTCACCCCCTTGTTTATAAAAATAAAGGCAGAATGAAAACGTATGTGTGTGTTTGTGTGTGTGTAGATAGATAAATAGATTGATTCATATTCTACATAAGCATTTCAGTGAATACGGATATTTCATCCAGCGCTAATCCATGTTGATAAGCGATTCATTCATAAATTGCCAATAACATTAGATAATTGAAGCCATATATTTCCAATGTTGAAGGGTAAGTTTTTTAGCTATAAAGATGGCATGGAGAATTCATTAATTTTGTTTTGAATTTGTTTTTTGAGTTTTGCTTTTAAAACATGGTTGGCTATCTTGAGTACCTCTTATAAAGGTAGAGTTTAAACAGAATAAGTAAAATACTCCTTTGCTTGCATAAGGCTCAGTTTTAGAGATTGATTTCTCAGGTTTTTCTTTATTTACGTATCATCCTAAACGAGATGATAATGTTCAAAACGCTGACCTCTACAGAGTTCTATAATGAGTTATAGTTAAAGAATATTTAAATTGTGCGCTAGTTCTCTGAACAGCATTTGTGTATAACTGCATGGGTAGGATTTTAGAGGAGGGTTATTTTGAAAGAAATCTGTCAGCCCAGAGAATAGGTCTAAATGATTTTAATTTGGACCAGATGAACTACATTTGTGAACATTATAGGATTGTTAAATAGGATTTTAACGGGGCTATTATGTCAAATGCTAATCCCCATCCCAGGGAACTTTTTACACAGCCCTGTAAAGAAAGGATTTTGTGAGTTAGTTTCATGAGTTACCTGAATCTTATTTGTCAGTATGTACTTTCTGTTCCCTTAAATATCTACTGTATATTGCAGTACAGTTGATTTTCAGATCATTAGTTCATAAGGTAGTCCTTAACTTATAAACATTCATTTAGTGCAGACATGTCAAGGTTGTGACGTCACGTGATGTTGCGCAACATATCTGAGCTTTTTTGCCATTGCCGGCAATGGGGTGGGCGTAGTTTTCCGATGATGCATCTGGCCCGCATTGAGACCCCTGATTTAGTGACTATTTGAAGTTACAATGGCAGTTTAAAAAGTGACTTACGACACTTTCACATTTACAACTGTTGCAGGATCCCCATGGTCATGTGATCAAAATCTGTTCTGTACCAGCCTGCTACCGGCCCTGCAGAAAAGGCAACCCCTTTATAAACGACAAGAGGCTGGAATGACGTCTGCCAAATTTATTACTTCAAAAAACGAACAAGACACGTACCAAGATACAGGAGCTTTGAAACACTATCTGAGCGGTTGCTTTCAGCAAACCAGCCCTCCCCAAACATTCCCTTTATAAAGAGTTCAGGGCGTGGCCTCTCTCTGCCTCCTTCCGAGAAGCCCCACAGCCTTCCTCTGTTTACTCCTACTTGACTGTCTCCTGCGTCTGGCGTCCTTGAACAGGGCCAGCTGTGGGTCATCTTCATCCACACTGTCAGGCTCACACAGCTGGGTCTCCATGGTGACCAAGTGGGAGGGGCCTGGCTGAGGGCTCTCATCAGCAAGATCTTCAACCCCCTCAGCAAGGTCTTCAACACCCCCCTCCTTCTCTGATTCGTCCGACCCAACTGCCGAACCCACAGGCTGACCCTGAATCACAACAAAATCCAGACATTTGGCAACTGGCCTGTATTTAGCACGGTTGGAGTGTCCCTGGCTCATGTAATCATCTGTTGCAACCTTCTGACAAGTGAAGTCAATGGAGAAACCAGGTTCATTTAACAATCACGTTACAAACTTAACAACTTCAGTGATTCACTTACCAGCTGTGGCAAGAAAGGACGTAAAGTGGGGCAAAGCTCACTTAACAACTGTCTTAGCAACAGAAATTTTGAGTTCAATTGTGCTCGTAAACTGAGGACTACCTGTATAACGATTAAGTAAATTAAAACTGCAATTTTATACCATTTGCCTGGGAACATATTCCATTGGACTTGGTGGGTCTATTTCTGAGTTGACATATTTAGGATTACATTGAAAGCTTATTATACCATTATATTAGCAAGGATAAGTACTAGCTTTGAGTGAGCAAGGGTCAGATGCCTACTCAGCCAGAAAACTCACAGAACAACTGTGGCCCAGCAATGTCCTTTAAGCTACTTTACTCATTGACTGATTTTTACAGGCAGAGTTTTACCGTATTAAAACCATGGTTTTGCTTAACCCTGATGCTGAATAAGTAACAGTATCTGAAGTCATGGAATATATTTAACTATCAACCATAGTTTAGACCTGAGAGGGATTGGGTTGAAACAATATTCCAATACCAAAGAAACCACATCATGGTTTAGCGTACATATGTTCTTCCTGTTGGAAGAAAGGTGGTGACACAAATGGGGAGAAACAGGCAACATTTTAAGGCTAAGGCAGATTCATACAGCCTAGAACTGCAAACTGTACAGCACTCCTTGATTTACAACAGTTCATTTAGTGACCGTTCAAAGTTACAGTGGCACTGGAAAAAGTGACCTATGGTGATTTTTCACACTTAGGGTTGTTGCAGTGTCTCCCATGGTCACATGATCAAAATTTGGACATTTGGCAACTAAACTCATATTTATGATGATTGCAGAGTCTCTGGGTCATGTGGTCACCTTGTGCAGCCTTCTTAAAAGCAAAGTAAAAGGGGAAGCCATATTCTCTTAACAAATGTGTTACTAACTTAATAACTGCAGTGATTCACTTCACACCTGTGGCAAGAAAGGTAGTAAATGGGGCAAAATTCACTTAAACGTTTTGCTCAACAACAGAAAATATGGGCTCAATTGTGATCGCAAGTCGAGGACTATCTGTATACAGAATGAAGATTGCTTATCTGACTTACATTTATTGCTTCATGTGCACTTCTTTGACTCTTCCAAAATGGCTTCCATCTAAGGTGGGACAATAGAAGTCAGCCTCTAATGACAGATTCAAATTATGTAGCCTATCATTGAGGACACCACACAATGCTCTAAACACTGCAAATCAGGCTGCAGGTTTTCCCACTGAAGAATGGATCACAACATATATCCTGTTCTATCTAAACTTGCTTCAACTTGAAATGCTTGTTGATTTGTCCTGGTATGGCTGAGTGACCATGGAGGAATTCTCAGGTGGATCTTAAGGAAGGGTTTTAACTTTTGTTTTTGAAAAGGAAAGAAGATGAGCTGCTTCATATCTCAGGCTCAAGTAGCTTTTCCTTTAAGGAGGGAGTTCCTCTAAGTTTTAGTATTTGTAGTAAAGATGGTGGCTTGCCTTCCTTGTAAGTCATATGGCGTGGGATACAGCATGCCTAGAATTGGTGGGTTTGTCTTGATGCCATGGTTCTGATTGACCTCAATTCAGTTTTATGCTGTAAGCTGCTCAGAATTGCTTCAAAATGAGACGAGCGGTGAATAAATTTAATAAATACTTACTTGCATGCATGCGTGCGTGCACACACATACACACACACACACACACACACACACACACACATACATACATAGAAGTGTGCCTGCTCTGGCTGCTCTTTCCTGCAAAACAGGATTGGTGTTAAAATACAGCCATGATTTCTAGCTGCACGCATAGCTTCTCTGTTCTGTATTGATTTTACAGAGGCCCTGAGGTTTGATTTTGATAGAAATGACACCGGAGACAGCTGTCTGTTAAGGAGGGTCATGCATACTAGCTACATTGATGAGAAAGATGCCTGGCGCCAGGGTACACATTAATAATAATATTTCAGTAAAGAGCTCTTTAATTTCCTTTTATTAAACTCCCTGACATGCTAGTCAGCGTTCAAAGGCTTTTAACTCCTCCCTCTCAAACAGTTCTGTCTGTAATGTTGGTGTTGAGAAGACGGAAGTATTATATTTATCTCTCTTCTTTGTTTGGAAGGGAGGACAAAAAAGACAGCATATTCTGAGAATCTTATCAAGAGCTAAAAAGGAAATAAGAATTTCATTAAAAATCTAGCTGGCCAGCAGGAAACATGTTTATCTAATCATTTGTTTATGTAGAAAAGAATAAAAGTTTTGTTCCCTCTAAGCAAATGCAATACTTTTTTTTTGCAATACCCTTTCCCTCTGGAGGATAGCTATAATTCCAGATGTTGTTTGGATTCAAGATAGTGAGTAGAGAAAAAAAAATATCTTAATGATAATAACAGAGTCAGACTGGCTGGTTCTGTTTTGTCAGGGAAATAGAGAGATAAAAACTCCATTAATGGTGTGTGCTTTGCTTAAGTAACTAATAAAACAATGCCTTCTTCACTGGAAATACGTCCAGAGATTGGCAGCGATCAGTGCCAAGAGCATAAGGCGACAGCTGGACAGACTAATGTTGTGTATGTGAGGGAGAAGTGATGGGTGAGAAGAGAAGGTTGTTAATGATGTAAGAATTTTGCAAGATCTTCTCCAGCACAGCCTTTTCCTTTCCCATTGGTTAATTAGTTATTAGTGATATATCTATCACTATACACAGCTAGTCCTTGATTTATGACCAAAATTGGGTCCAGAATTTCTATTGATAAGCAAGGTAGTTGTTCTGTGAGTCACCCCCCCCCCATTTTACAACCATTTTTCCACGGTTGTTAAGCAAATCACTAAAATTCAGTGAAATCACATGGCCATTAAGCAAATCCACATTCTCCCATTGATTTTGTTTGTCAGAAGCCGATTGGGAAGATCACAATGGTGAATATATGACCCGGGGACACTGCAACAGTCACGAAGGCAAGCACCCAAATTTTGATCCCATGACAAGGGTGATGCCGCGATGGTCATAAATGTGAAGACAGATGTAAGTCAATTTTTTTCTGTGGTGTTGCAACATCAAACAGTCGCTAAACGAATGGGTTGTAAGTCTACTGTACTGTATGTGCACTCAGCCTTCCATCCTTCCGAGGTCGGTAAAATTGGGACCCAGATTGTTGGGGGCAGTAGGCTGACTCTGTAAACCACTTAGAGAGGGCTGTAAAACACTGTGAAGCGGTATATAAGTCTAAATGCTGTTGCACATCAGAGTCAGTGTGTTGTAGTGGTTAAGGTACAGGGAGTCCTCGACTTACAATCACAATTGAGCCCACAATTTCTGTTGCTGAGCAAGGCAGTTATTAAGGGGAGTTCTGCCCCATTTTACAACCTTTCTTGCCGCAGTTGTTAAGTGAATCATTGCAATTGTTAAGTTAGTCACATTGAAGCAGGCTATAAAGAAAGATACAAAGAATACATCAAAATGCTGCATGTCATAAATGTGAGGTAGGACACAAAAGTGAGGCATGAAGAAAAATGCGTGTATTAGAAGAAGAACAAGGAAATGGAAAATGTCAAACCACAAGTTCACCTGTGGGTCACATCTAATAAGCTAGCACACAGTTCAGTTGCAGCTAACCACATACATGGTACAGGAAACCTAGATGCTAGCAAAGAGACAAGGTTGCAAAACAATTTAGCAATGCAAAGAGGGGTAGAAATGAGCTAGAAGGGGGCCTGTAATTCATGTAACCAATCAGAGCTCATAAGTTACATTTCCGTGTTTTGCTACTTTTGGAGACTATATATGTACTTGCTTTTCCATGACAAGGTGTTCAGACATTGCCTTTGCTTTTTGCTCTGAACCTTTTGCGCAAAATAAACCAAACTTCTTTTGATTCCAAGGTCTGAGTCTCTTGATTCTGCAACAACATGGTTTTTAAGTGAATCTGGAGTCCCCATTGACTGTTTGTCAGAAGGTCGCACAAGGCAATCACATGACCCAATTGCCAAGAATCTGAATTTTGATCCCATGGCCATGGGAATGCTGCAATGGCCATATATGTGAAAAATGGTCATAAGTCATTTTTTCCAGTGCTGTTTGTCACTTTGAATGGTCACTAACTGAACTGTTGTAAGTCAAGGACTACTCGTACTGGATAAGGAATGGGAAGATCCAGGTTCTCACCTGCTTAGGCACAAAATCAAGCTTTCGTCACTTTGGGTCAGTCAGACTTTCTGAGGTCTAGACTCAGAAGTTGGAAACACCTTTCTGCGGTCTAGACTCAGAAGTTGGAAACACCTTTCTGCCAATTTGGATTGGACTAGCACAGACATGCTAAGCTTGTAAGCCGCCCTGAGTCTTCGGAGAAGGGCGGGATATAAATGGAAATAAAATAAAATAAAATAAAATGTCAAACTCGTGATGTCATGTGACATTGTGCAACGTATCGGGACATTTTTGCCATTGCCGGCAATGGGGTGGGCGCGGTTTCCAGATGACATGTCCGGCCCATGGGCCGCCAGTTTGACACCCCTGGACTAGCATATTAAGTAACAGTTCATAACATTCAGTGAAGAATTGTCATTCTAGAACGGATTGATTTCAGGATCAGGATGATGATGGTAGTAGTAGTAGTGTTATTAGTAGTACCATTAGTAATAGGCGTCTTGGTTGCAATCCCCAAACAACTGGAACACTACTTCAACACTATTGGCATTGACAAAATCACCATTGGTCAATTGCAAAAGGCAGCTTTACCCGGAGCAGCTTACATTCCGTGACGATGCCTCTAACACCATCACACATCCACATCTGCTTATCCCGGGTTCTTGGGAAAGACTTGTTAGGTGGACAAAAATGCCAAATCCAGTCTGAACATCTGACTGACTACATGATACATACAAACAAAAGTTGTATAAAAACAAACACACTGTATAAATAGTAATCCGTCATAGAATAAGCTTCCTAACTACAGGTAGTCCTTGACTTACAACAGTTCGTTTAGTGACGGTTCAAAGTTATAAAGGCACTGAAAAAAAATAACTTCTAACCAGTTTTCGCACTTACAACAGTTGCAGCATCCCCACATGGTTACGGGATCAAAATTCAAACACTTGGCAAATTGACTCATATTTATGACGGTTACAGTGTCTGGGATCACGTGATCCCCTTTTGCGACCTTCTGACAAGCAAAGTCAATGGGGAAGCCAGATTCACTTAACAACAGTTAGATTCATTTAACCAGTAACAGTGATTCACTTAACAACCGTGGCAAGAAAGGTAAAATGGGGCAGAACTCATTTAAAAAATGTTTCGCTTAGCAACAGAAATTTTAAGTTCAATTGTGGTCATAAGTCGAGGACTACCTGTAGTTCTTTTTGAATATAATTCTATTTGTAAAAAAAAAAGAACTAAAAAATAAAACCTCTTTCCTGCTGAATTTGACTTCTGATGATTTCATAGATACAGCTGTGCAGTTTTGTTGACATCAGTATAAATTAAATGTCTATACAGGACAAATGGCTTTGCCATTGCCTGTTTCTGGAATATTTTTGGACTTTGTCCTACAGCATTGATACTGTATGGCTGTTTTTCATCCCAGTGCTAACTGAATCCAATTCTGCTTAGTTTTTTGAGGGTCATCCACCAAAATAATCATCTTAGATATGTCAGTATGGCTCTGTACGTAGATTTATGAACTTCCATTAAATGATCTTGGAAGAGTTGCTAAGCCACAGTGGGTTAGGCTTGGAGCAACATCTAAACGTAGACCATTAAGGGACTCTGCCAACATTAATCACAGTTTATCCCCATGCTTGTGGTGAATTTAACTGAACCATTACATGGCAGGTGGCCCAAATAGGGAAAGGGGAGTTAGCCTATTTCTTAGTTTCCCTTCTCTCCAGACCTAGAGATGGGTGTCGGTATAAAATGGTGTGTTTGTGTGTGTGTGTGTGTGTGTATGTGTGTGTGTGTTTCTATTTCAGTGTTGCTTCTATTCATTGTTTTCCTGCACCACATGTTCAATTAGTGTCAAAAGAGCCTTGGTGGAGCAGTGGGCTAATGCCTCCTTAAGTAACACCAGCTGCCTGCAATTAGTGCAGATTCGAGTCCCACCAGGCTCATGGTTGACTCAGCCTTCCATCCTTCCGAGGTAGGTAAAATGAGGGTGGGAGTGGCCTACTGGGTGGGTGTGGCTAGAGTGCGTATGGCCTACTGGGTGGGCATGGCCAGCTCTACATCATTCGCATCAAGGGTGCCTATGGGGGCCTGGGCAGGAGTGGGACAGAACTGAGGGTCTCTGGCAGAAGGAGGGTCTCTGGGCCAGGGCCAAGGCAGTGGGGGCCGTTCCTTCACTGTTTCCAGGATGGCTTCGCGGGCCACATGAAACCATTTCGCGGGCCGGATCCGGCCCCCGGGCCTTGTGTTTGACATGTCTGATCTAGATTGCAATTGCATCTCCTGTGGGGGGATGCTGTGACGCTTTGAGGACTGGTCATAAGTCCAGAACCTTGGATGATGAGGGAATGGACATAAGCTGGGAACGACCTCTACACGTAAGAAAACGTGATGAACTGTATTTTCTTTTGGGGGGAGCTGTTTATTAATATTCAGTGGAAAATTCTCAACGAGGCATGGAGATGCTGGCAGGTTTTGTCAGTACAGAGGTAGGCCTGCTCGAATTATAACCACAGTTGAGGGCAGAATTTGCATCATAGGTCGTGCGGCTGTAAGTCAAGTCGGACTCAAAATTACAACAATGTCTATGGTAGTCATTAAAAGAATCACCATTGTCACTGAGCAAATCATGCAGTTCCCGAATTCAGTTTCCCAAATGGGTGTTTTTTGCCTGGAAATCAGCAAAAATGGTTGCACATTGTGATCAGGTCACAACAGGATTGTGAAACCGATTGCAAATCCAAGCTGGATGCCAAGCCCTCAAATTGTGGTCATGTGACCATAAGGGTGATGTGACGGTTTTAAATGGGAGCACAGGTGATAAATCACTTTTTCCAAGGCCATCATAATGCGCTGTTGTTGACTGCCAATAGTCAGAACGTGAGAATAAGCATTCTGTAGGGAAGTGGTTTTTTTTTTTTTAAAAAAAAATTGAGTAGCCTGTTTATTTTCTTTTGGGGACAGTATTGCATAGGTTTTTTTTTTTAGAAAAGTGGTAAATCAGGCATTTTTTTTAAAAAAAAAACCCAGAAAAAACTGCCTCTGTTTTCTTCCTTTTGTCTGGGAAATAAGAATTCCGAAGTAATTTTGAGATGCAAGAAGAAATCAGAACTGGCCATGAACTTTCTGTATTTTGAACGCTGGTTCAAGGTTGCTTCCTTGCAAAGTTACAAGACATTTCCTTCATAATGGGAAAAAAAAACATATTTTTATTGGTTTTTCCAAAAGCTTCTATGGTTCTAAGATAAAGAGAAATGAAAAGCACACATTGATTTCTGGAATGACGTCATGTTTTACTCAAGTGATAAGTTTTTCATGCCTTTCTAAAGAAGAATTTCTGCTGCCGCCAATTTTAAGTTGTATCTGTTGAAGTACTCTGCTTGTGTAGCATTAAAATTTTCTATTTAGAAATGGAATTTGTTTATTTTATTTTCATAATCATATGCTTTGTTCCATAGTCAAAAACCAAAGAATTCAATCAAATCTCAATAAAAATAATTGTAATAAAAACATACTGTAGAGGAGAGTAGCTGCTTTTTGTTTTGTTTCTAGATCTAATCAAGTCTAAAAGGACAACTAAAACTAAAGCATTTATTTACTTAAAATTTAAGTAATTAGGACTTGCTGTTGTTCAATTTTTTTTTAAAGCCCACCTTGAATAGAGCTAACAATTTCATGGAAATATCCATGTAGAGGTACTTATTGATTTATAACTCCTTGCAATCTGACAACTCATAGTAGCTCATACAATATAAGGAAAAAATTAAAGCATCTATTGTGGTATTTATGTGGTTGCTAAGAGTTGTCAGCACATAATCAATGGGACATTTATAATTACACTGTAATCAGAAAATTGATCAATACCAAGAGATTAAGATCAAAACATATTTTGATCTTTAAATATGATATTTATATCAAACATCAATATAGATATAAAATATGGGCAATACACGGCATCAATGGAAGCCTTTCCAAAATATCTCAGGTGACATATTCAGTTGAATGTGAATTTTTTTTTAAATTCAATTAAATATGTCAACTGAGATATTTTGGAGAGACTTCTAATGATATTCTCTATTGCCCATGTTTTATATCTGTAAAGGTAAAGGTAAAGGTTCCCCCGCACATGCGTGCTAGTCGTTTCCGACTCTAGGGGCCGGTGCTCATCTCCGTTTCAAAGCCGAAGAGCCAGCGCTTGTCCGAGGACGTCTCCGTGGTCATGTGGCCGGCATGACTAGACGTCAAAGGTGCACGGAGTGCTGTTACCTTCCCACTGTAGTGGTCCCTATTTTTCTACTTGCATTTTTACGTGCTTTCGAATTGCTAGGTTGGCAGAAGCTGGGACGAGTAACAGGCGCTCTGTTACGCGGCACTCGGGATTCGACCCGCCAAACTGCTGACCTTCTGATCGAAAAGCTCAGCGTCCTAACCCACCGAGCCACCGTGTTCCTATTTTATATCTGTACTGATACTTTATTTGCAATTTATCTGTCATTCTTAATTGAGTATCTTCAATTTCCTAGAGGCTATTAAAGAGGGACCAGTCTATTCTCCATCAGTGAAATATTCCAAAGCAGTCAAACCATTACAAGGAACAACTCCTCTTTTCTTTGGCTCTCCTCACCTCCTAAAAACAAGGGAACTAGAATGTGTTTCTCCTTGAGCAGTCTCCTAAGATGTGCTGATTCACATTAGAAGTCTCTTGGAAACAACCTAGAAATGGTTTGCAATTGCAATTCCCCCCCCCCCCCCCCGTGATATCGTTTCAATTAACCTTGCCTATAATTCAGGTATTAGAATTTGGTCTTCAGTTTAAGTTCTGGCTATGTTAAGCTTTTTGACACCAACCAAGGATGTAAAAGACTTGGTAAGGATCTCCCCCACTTCCTTAATCAAGCTGCACTTTTAAAATGCTTTGAACTTCATTAGCAGCAAGAGTTTTATCAGTGATGTAGTGAAATGAATTGGACTGAAGCCGTTTGTGGGGGTTTGTTTGTCTGTGATTCTAATTATCTTTTTTAAAGCTCTAGATCGGCATCTTAAGCCCAGCAGAGGCTTTAAAAAACTTCCACGGTTAATCTTTTCAACAGCAGTGAAAGAAACAAGGCAATAATCGGTCTGTTAAAAAAATGGGGGGGGGGTGTTTCTCTAAATTTTGGCAATACAAACTTGGGTGAGCTTCCTTGATTGCAAAAATGAAATTGGGCCATATGGAGCCCTGTGGATTGCTAATCCTTTCTCTAAAATATGAGTTCAAAAAAGAGCAGCTTGGGAACCACATGTCACCTACTTTATCTGCATCTGCGACTTTCAGAATGAACAAAACCAGAAATTTATGCTGGGTTTTGTGCAGGAGAGGTTGTTGCTAGGGTTGGTGTTTTTTTTCCCCCTTTGCAGTTTGTGAAGCAGAATGGGGGCAGGTGGGCCTTAAACCTTGCAGGTTCACTTTGGGTTCTGGTCCTACCCATTTTTGATGTACAGTGAATGACAAGCATCCAAATGTAATGGGACAGGTCTGATAAAGGTAATTTTCAGCCTGATCTCTCTTTGGAGAAGAGAAAATTCTGCAGTCTAAGCTTAATTGCAGAACAAATTCTCTGTCATCCAGTTTTCCGCTTAATCTCTGCTGCAAAGGGCACCCGTGGAAGATCCTGTGATGATAATCATAAACAGGCTTGTACACAGGTATCGCTTTGTGTAAGAGGGATAGTAAAAGGAATTCTGGTGAGGACTGTGGCTTTTCTCACCTTCAGAAATTACCCTCAGTCAAATAAAGCAGCACAAGAGACATATGTAGCTTATGTATGGTACCCTTTATTTAAAACACAGCTCTTCTTTGATTAGTCACTCTTTTATTTGTGAAAGGAAACAGTTTGTTCTCAGTGGCAATATTGATCAGGTTACACTGTTTTTGCCTTTGCTCCAGAAAAACAGAAGTTTTACTTCATGGCAAGAAGTAATATCCTGCAAGAGAAATTGCCCCCCAAACTGGGCAGAAGGAATCTTCATAAATTGTGATGTGCAGACCTTCAATCATATTTTGCTGAAATGGGTTACACAGCCCGCAGTTCAGTCCTGGGATTTATTCTTAGGTAAGTATATGTAGAATGGAAACGTCATTAAGTAAACAATACAGTGCGTCAGTCCCATTTTTTAAAAAAACAAAAAAAAAAACCCCTGCTTGCTACAGGATATTTACGTGGAAGCCTTACATCAGGTATGTATTTCATTGCATCCATAATCTTTTGGAAAGATACCCTTTAGAATAGGATGAAGCTTAGAGGACATGGTAAAGAAGAGTTAAAAGGATCAAGGGAAAATCTATTCAAATTAGATAATAAAAAGTTGGGCGTATCCCATTGTTTTCAGTTTTGCATTTCAAGTTTTTTTTAAAAAATTATAAACATTTTATCAGGTGCATCAGTATAATACGATGCACAGAATTATTTTTGGCATATCTTTTTCTTTCTCCTTCCCCTTCCCCTTCCCTTTCCTCTTTCCTTTCCGTTAAGTTTTTTATTATTATTATTCCTGGCCCTGCCTCGATAAGTCCCTACAGTTTTCCTGGCAAGTTTTTTTTAAGATGTGGTTTACCATTGCCTGCTTCCCAGAGCTGAGAGAGAATGACTGGCCCAAGGACACCCAACTGGCTTTGTGCTTAAGACTGGTCTAGAATTCAATCTCTTGAGTTCTAGTCTGAAGCCTTAAGCACCACAGCAAACTGGCTCTCACCATTTCTTAGGGTAAAAGTAAAATATATTAAGATTCATGTATCAGCCCCTTGGGATACGTTATACTCCAGATTTCACGGGCTAAGGCAGGGGTGTCAAACTCAATTTCATTCAGGGCCGCATCAGCATTGCGGTTGCCCTCAGGGGGCCGGGTGGGTATGGCCAGGGTGGGCGTGGCCTACTGGGTGGGCGTGGCTAGAGTGCGTATGGCCTACTGGGTGGGCGTGGCCAGCTCTACATCATTCGCATCAAGGGTGCCTATGGGGGCCTGGGCAGGAGTGGGACAGATCTGAGGGTCTCTGGCAGAAGGAGGGTCTCTGGGCCAGGGCCAAGGCAGAGGGGGCCGTTCCCTCACTGTTTCCAGGATGGCTTCGTGGGCCGCATGAAACCACTTTGTGGGCCGGATCTGGCCCCCGGGCCTTGTGTTTGACATGTCTGGGCTAAGGCAAAAGAAAAAGTATATCTGAAAGATATAAAATCAAAAATGGTTGCTCAAAGTGAGGTGGAATGCACTTGACATTTTCTACGATAAGTCAGTTAACCAGTGAAATTAAATAAATTATCCTTTGAACATTATGAGAAATTCAGGACACCATTACATTCAATCCAAGTCAGTGTTGAGTTGAATGGCCTTCTGAATCTAATCTATAAATATATTTTTTTATTTACCTTTTAATGTATAGCAAAATAACAAAGAGGCTTTGTAGTGTAATTGTACCCATCTGTACTTTGCTTCTTATATCCCTGTGTTACTGCTTGATTATTTGGTGTTTGGGCTATACCTGGTATATGAATGTTTATTTATATTTTTATTTCCATATTACTATTATAAAGAATAATTGACCACAGTTTAGGATTTAATATGTCTGACTTCTCTTCATTTCGAGAAATGTAACTAAGACACAGCAGACGAAGTGGGCAAACCTGACCTTTTATTTCAACTTCAGCCATGGAATTCTAATGTTCTTTTTTGCTGGGCCTCTTTTTTTTTCTTTTTCCTGAACATGCAATTAAAGTTGACCTTTAGGTCACCCCTATCAACATCATGAGACTGATTGGAGCCCTGTGACAATTTCAGGAGCAGTGCTCCAGAAGCCCTCTGCAAAAGGTCTTTAGTTGGAGTTACACCTGCAAGTGTCTATGGTTTCTCATCTGTTAGAGGGGTGGGGTACATTTTATGGCTTACTGGATAAATAGGAACCTGACCAAGCATGTTGAAGTCTCTGTGTTGGCAGCAAGAAAAGCCACAGCCTGCTCTTGGTATGCAGCCTCCCAGCGCATTTGCACAGATGCCCCTCTCTGTTTGCATATACTCATATTCCTATATAACAGTTAGCTGTGGTTCTCCTCTCTCTTTAACAGTGGGAGGAAAGAGGAGTGCCTGAGGGTTACTACCTCGTTCTAGAATCTTGAAATGGCTTTACTTGATTTCTCCAGTTGAAGAAGATTCGAATGAACTCTTTTTTGAAGAGCACCATTTCATGATGATCCAAGCACCTCGAAAACACTGAACTTTAAAGTTTAAGTTAACTTTTAAGGGCAAATGACGCCCTGGGAAACTATTATCTCAAGTCACTGGTGTGGCAGTATCTCCGGTGAATTGCTTTTTGGTGGGGAAGCAAGAATGAGATAAAATGTATCCCTTGGGACAATCCCGAAAAAATAAAAGAAATTAACTTTTTTTGAAACCTAGATTTGATCACTGATTGATTGTATGCCGTTAAATTGTTGTCAATTCCTAGCAACAACCTAACCCCGTGGTGGCGAACCTATGGCACGGGTGCCACAGGTGGCACGCAGAGCCTGCTCTGTGGGCACGCGTACCATCGCCCCAGTCCTAGGCCTTCAGCTGGGTTTTATAAAACCTTTTCGCTTTAGGCCTCCGTTCAGTCAGTCAATTTCAACTTCTTGCGGGGAAAAAAAAATTCGCAAAGTTGGAATTGATTTTGAACTTTTTAGTCCTACCCAGTCTGCCGTTACCACCACAGCCATACCCACCCAACGGGCCATGCCCACCCAATGGGCCACGCCCACCTGGCACCCGACGATACATAAGTGGGTTTTGGGTTGCAGTTTGGGCGCTCAGTCTCTAAATGGCTCCCCATCACTGACCTAACCTAACCTGATCTTTCAGGTCCTCCTATGGTTCATTTAGTGTTACTGTAACTGAGTCTAGTTACCTTGCTACTGGTCATCATCTTCCTCTTCTCCAGACACATTGCACAATGTGTCCAAAGTAGAATAATGTGAGCTTGCTCATTTGTACCTGGTATGAGACCTCTGGGTTGATTTTTCAATGATCTATTTGTTTTGTTGGCTGGCCACGGTATTTACAAAAATTTATTGAATATACAGTTGAAAACACAGTAAACACAGTGGACATGATACAACTTCCCTGGCTTAAACCAGGGGTCTTCAAACTTGGCCCTTTTATGACTTGTGGACTTCAACTCCCAGAATTCCTCAGCCAACATGCCTGGCCGAGGAATTCTGGGAGTTGAAGTCCACAAGTCATAAAAGGGCCAGGTTTGAAGACCCCTGGCTTAAACCATACTATTAGTATTACCTTGTGAAAAGAAAAAGAAAAAGATCTCTTTACAATATAACAAAATATATGTATAGAATCTGTGAACTCTTTAGTAAATGTTCTCTTGATCATGTACATTATATTTAAATAACTTTCAATTCTATCTTATAGAGAATACTGGTGTAAAGATTTCTAAGCTATCGACTTATCAATCAACATTTGTCCCAGCCTTCCTCCTTAACTCTAGCCATTTATACATTTCATTCCAAATTTCGTAATAGTCTGTTTCAGTTTTGTTCTTAAGCTCTAATGTTAACCTATCCATTTCGGCGCAGGATAGGATTTTATTTATTACTTCTTCGGTGGGGGTTTCTTTTCCCTTCCATTTTTGTGCAGTACTAAGTATAAAGTTGCTTTTCTGAATTTATCCTTAGTAATCCCTAATAAAATTTTCTGGTTTTAATTCGGTTTTTTGTGATAATATCTCTTCCAGCCATTTTTTTATCTGATGCCAAAATTCTTGGGCTTTTGGGCACTCCCACCACATGTGATAATAGTCTTGTGGGGGGGGGGGAGATGCCATCTGTAAAATATCTTATATAGATTTTCTTTATAGGTGGTGGCTAACGTTAGCCTCCTGTTCCTATCCCATAATAATTGCCAATTATCTAGATCGATACTATAGCCAAAATTTTTGCCCCAAATTAGCATTGTGTCTTTTACTTGTTCTTCTAGCATGTCTTGCTCTAATAAATATTGATATATCTTTTTTATCGTTTTATCTTCTGTTCCTAATAGAATTTTATCTAATTCTGTGCGTTCTAATTTTATCCCGGGTTCTTTATCTTTTCTGTATTGTGATTGTATTTGCAGATATGCCCACCATTCTAGCTCTATGCCATCTTCTAATAATTTTTCCCTTGTTTTCAACTCTTCGCTTTCATCTAAGATGTCTTTATATGTACTTACCTTTCCTAAATTCATAAATTTTGGGTGCGTAAATATCTCCAATGTCGATATCCAATTGGGAATTTTTTATGTAATTAATTTTTTTAACTTTAGTCCACACATCTAATAGTGACCGTCTTATATTTGAAAGCTTTTGATGGAGTGTCAAAGGACTCCTTATATTACAGGAACGGTCAGTACTTCAGATTCTTATCACTTTAGATTGATTCTAGTTTTTTTAAAATCTTTTTATTAAAGGTAATCCTAATGCAGGGATTTGTTTAATGCAGGGGGACATAAAAGATGGGCTGAGCGTTACTTTTACGCTAGAGTAACCTCACTTTGAAAAATCTTCCCCGTCCTTATATATAGAAGGAAAGTTAAAAACATAGATGAAATTTTGGAACTATTACACCGGCTTCTTTGCTTGGGTTCCACCTGTGCAAAAATGTGCTTCATTGCATACAGATCAGAATGAGAAATTGATATTTTTGCAAATATAATACCTCTGTATAGAATTGGTTGGGCTTTTAGAGGACTTTGATCCCAACTTCACCTCTGACTACTTTTATTTCTGAGTAGTACCTATCCAGCTTGGTATCCGGTATCAGCGCACTTTTCACTTTTACTTGGCCCACTTGCTTCCCCATCGTTCTTAGAACGATGGTCCTTCATATACAACATTCTCATCCACATTTTCATTTGTCAGGATTCAAACCAAAAAAGTTAATTGTACATAAGGAGCCCCCAATCCACAATTGCTGTAGCCACAATCATGATCCAAGGTGCTGGTGATGACCTATAAAGCCCTAAATGGCGAGGGTCTGGGATATCTGAGGGAACACCTGCTGCCAGCATCAAGCTCCCTTCGTCCAGTGCGCTCCCACAGGGAAGGTCTTCTCAGGGTGCCGCCGGTTAAAGATTGCCGGCGGGTAACACCCAGGGGGAGAGCCTTCTCAGTGGGCGTGCCTGCCCTCTGGAACCAGCTGCCCGCGGAGCTTAGGAATGCCCCCCCCCCCGATCTCCGTTCATTCCGCCGGGACCTCTTCGAGCTCTCTGGCCCAGGCTGAGAATTTTTAATTTTTAATTTTAACTGGGGTTTTTATTTTCTCTCAGGGTTTCATTTAATCTTTTTTAATTGTTTTAACTTTTGTATTGATTTTCTTTTAAATATCCTGTAAACCGCCCTGAGTCCTTCGGGAAAGGGCAGTATATAAATCTAAATCTAAATAATAATAATAATAATAATAATAATAATAATAATAATAATAATAATAATAATAATAATAATAATAATAATGTACCCTAGCTGTAGTCCAGCTCAGTGCTGCCATGTGGACACATTGCAAGCTTACAACAAAGCAGTCACTTTTCTTCTGGGAAAATGAGATAGCTAAAGAGCAAACACATAATATAGAGTTCCTCCTACAGTGTCTCTGCTCCTTCTCCTTGGTTTTTCGTTCCCAGGTTCTTTTTCAAAACAAGGGATTTAACCTTGTGGCCTGTGCATTATCCCATTCCTGGCAAGTTTACTGAATTTTTTTTTTTTTGCCATTGTAGTCAACAAACATCAAAAAAGAAATGCTGGTTGACCATTGTCACAAAGGTTGCTGAGTGACTGTGAGAAAAGAGACAGCTGTCAAAATGCTTGTGGCTGGGTTGTGTTTGTTGTGCGGCATTCATTCAGTAAATCTCTTGTTCAGTAAATCTCTTACGCTTAGTATGCTCCAAAATGTAAGCTAATGTAATTCTGAGACAAGAGGTTGGTCAGACAAAGGTTGACATTACAGCAATAGTTATTAATCTTTAATTACTGATTTAAATGCCATTCTTTACCAGCTGAGCTGATTCCACCTCTTCTTTCAGATTAGTTTGAGCCCTCTTGGATTCAAGCAGTACATGAGAAACTTCTGTAATATGGCCTCTCCCTGGATTTCACTCAGGCTATAGTAGATTTATTAAAGAAAGATGTTTAGTCATTGAAGCCCAGAATGAAAGAGGATTCATTCCAAATTCTGTCCAAACTTGGTTTTAACCATGTAAGGTGGAAACCAGCCAACTAAATCATCTCGCTCATCATTCCAACCCAGCAAAGGTTGTTCTTCAGAGCAAGATATAATAGTACATCCTCTGTGATTGTACACAGTACATTCAGCAAATCCCCAATGAAACCTCTCCTGACATTGGCGGTTCATGTTGATGCATTGCTCCTTTTAAAGTGATATTTGAGGAAGACTCATTTTCCATTTCTTGCTACACGCACTGAATTATCCTGGGGAACCTCTGCACAGTTTTTTTCCTCATCAGGCAAGAAACCTGCTATCCCCCTTAAGGGAGCAAAGTTCTGTATTGCTGCTGTGAAGGCACACAAACAATTGACTCCTGCCCGTGACTAGATATCCTCATACCTGGTTCATTTATCTTTTGGTAATGTGGATGCTTCGTTGGTTTTCTCCTCTCTTTCTGCTGTAACTAGATTATATATGTTCCATTTTATTCAGTCACTGGCCAAATAAATATTTCATACTTAGCCTGTCAAGCAGGCTCATTTGTGTTGTGATCCCAGAGCAGCCTTCCCTGTATTCTAGAAAGTAGCATTCATGGTTGCTCTTTTCTAGCACTCCACTGTGCCTCAAAAGCTTGTTGTGACAGGAAAGTTACAGGAGGAGAAGGATTAAACTTGCTGTTTAATCTTGTGATGTGGCAGAAGTTACAACATTAGGGCTCCCTAGAGATTACATATAAAGTGTCATGAATTTTAAGGGAAGCTGATCGTGTGAAAGACTTTCAAGAGTAAATAATGAAATGCCCCCTTAGAGGGAGAATGTGCCTTTTACGTGGAGTGTTCCTCCTCTCTGTCCCGGGGCCTTTTGTTTTGTTTTTCCCAATAGAGACAAAAATAAGACACACCAAAAAAAAGAGAGAGTTTTCTTAGCAAATAAACCAAAAAAAGAACACTCTATTTTCAGGTGCCAGGGAAGAGCGAAGTAGCACACACAGGCTGCATTGCAGCATTTAGATTTCTAAATGTGTTCTTGGCTTAGTCTATCATATTTGCAGATGGCCTACTCTCTGGGGATATGCTGCAACCTTTTTAAACCGGCTTCCCTCCTCCCTTTACTATTCTTCTACAATTAGCTTGCTTGTTGTCTCCCAAGACATTATACTGTCGTTCCCTGCACAGATTTGTATTTTGTGGTGAACATATTTAATGGACAGCTGTGTATCTGAGTCACACTGCAAATTATCCACCTCCTCCCCCCTTCCCTCCCCGCCTTTAGCAATAAGGTAAAACTTCTCATCTGAAGTGTAAGCAAATTCTATCAGCTTCCCCCGTGGGATAGCATTGGGGAAACTGGAAAGAAAGGGCGGAGTTGGCATGTGCATGCATCAACTCAAGGCTTCTTCAAGTTGAGCTCAACTCCTAGTGACCACGTAATATATATCTAGGTATGCGTTTTGGCCACAGCACAGTATAGGCTTGTCACTCCTTCAACTTTCCCGTGTAAGTTGTACCTAGGAACTTCTTAGTAGGGTCCTATCTAAGTTCCAACTCGCTGTGATTCTGGTCTTCTTTTTCCAACGTCAGCCAGGAATCCCTGGGTGCTGCATTTTGTGCTGTGTTGCACTCTGTGTAACTATTCTTTTCTTTTTTGACGGCGAGAAGATTGTGCTTATGATACCATAATCTTTCCTAAACACTCAGGGTGCAAAAAATTGTAAATGGTAACTTCTTGGACCGATTGTTTGTATGTGTGTAGAAATTCTACTGGCTAGAATTGCTCAGGTTTTTATTTATGGCAGCAGCCCTTCTGTAAGTGTGAATGCAACACATTGTTAACACATTTTAAGTATTCTGCTGGCTAAAATAGCATGTCCTTCATTTATGGAGAAGCTATTCCGCCAGAGTGTCTCAGGTTAAAGGATGTCGAGGGACCTGATAAGGACTGGGCTCTTGTCAGTAGAAAAGCTGCCTCACCCTTGTTACAGCCTGCCAGAATATGTAGGCTTTAAGTTTGTCTGTTGCGTTATAGCCTGCGAGCATTGGAAATCTGAGTGGCTAAGCCCTGAAATGCTCTCTTGGCCAAGAAGAAAACATCTGGGGTATATCTTCAACCGACAATTTCTTGGCTTAAATAATCCCCACCCATTAGCACCCAAGCCATGAATGTCTGCATTCCATCATGTGCAAGTGCTTGGCTTAACAAATGTGTCTAAATTGTTTACACAGAGGGAGGAAGACCCAAGAAGCATCAGCTCATCTTGCCATAAAAGCAGCATGTTACGTTCTTCACACAATACAGTACTGATAATGCTAATATTTATTGCAGAAGAACTCATTTGCTCTTTTCCAAGCTGGCTACTTCTATTGCTATGCCTGTCTTCTTGTATTGGAAAGTGTAAAGAATTCTGGCCCCATAGATTTTAAGAAGCATGAGTTGTGCATGAAATTAAGGGCTCTTGTAAAAACATTAGAGAGTTATAATTAACATTATGGTACAAACTTCTGTAGAGTTAAATATGTCCTTCCAACAGTTTGGGGAAGAATCTGGAGTTAAATGCACTCCTTTCTCATCTCTATTCCATGAATCCAGTGAAAAAAAGGGAGAAACGTCTAAATTTTTGTTTCCGCCTCTTCAGTTGGTTTTCCTGAGTATCCAGTTGCATTGTACTTTCCTGTTACAGCCTTGCGAGAATTGAAGTGAAGCCTATCTGGAAATAGAATTGATTAGAAACTATCAAATTTTTCCTGTGCCTTTGTTCAAGGAGGCATCTCCTTTCTCTCCTAAAACAGGAATGCATTGTTGTGACATTTCCTTTGTTGCACTAAAATAGCTTTCCCTGACCTGGTGTTGTCTTGACATGTTGGGTCACAGCTGTGACTGTCCCCAGGTAAGTAATACAATTCATCAGAAAGGCACGAGATTGAGGAATGCTCTAGCTAATGCACACACAATGTTGGCTTAAATATTGCAAGTTACCTATGCCTGTGTACATTCTTGGGGTAAGTGTCAGTTAGCTTTTTTGACTATCTATAGTTACCCATAAACTCACAAGCATGCAGGGGTCTTGAACCCATGGCAGACAAGTGATTTGTAACATGAGAACACTTGGGAAGCCTGTAAGTTTTTTCTGGGAAGAGGTTCTCTTCCGCAGACTTAGTGAATAGACCAGCAGCCCCTAAAATCAAAGATACAGTTCTTATGTTTATTAAGTATTATATTTTAAATAATGATATATTAAGCATAATTCTTAAGGGGATAATTCATTCCTTGTCTTGTAACAGCAATATCTTTTGGGTAATGGATTCTGTCAATATATCTCATATTTTGCGAAATGACAATATAATTAAAAGCCCTGCTTCACGTTTTAGTAATGGTGATGTTTTTTTTTTAAAAAAAATCTTCATTCATATGACATTGTGATTCATGTCATGCATGGAATGAAAAACATAAAATATACAGAGGGGTTTTTTTTTAGAACAAGCATTAACTCATCACTCTTTAAAGACAGTGTTAAATGATGTTAATTGCTTCATTTTAAATATGCAGAATGGGCTTTTATAATAATAAGCTGTGCATTTTGATTATTCTCAGTGATAAACGATGAAGCAGATGAATTTTATGTGGACATTTTCTCTCTGGTAAGTCCATCTATGGAAGTTATTCTGTGGCCATTTGCAAAGGGCTTTTGAGAGCAGCAATTTCATACTGTTCTTGCTCATCATTGCAAAAGGTCTGATTAGCAGTGCTGTAAAAGGGAGCAAAAAGCCTAGTGGCACCTTAAAGATGACATAACCTTTTGTAGGCTAGATTTTGCATCGTCTAATGGTCTGGCTATATCCAGTATAGATGTCATTAGCAATGCAAAATAAATGGACAGCTTTACAGGAAACTTAGAAAGTTCAGATCAAGGACACTTTAGTCCATAACAGTTTATATTAAAATTCATTTTGCTAGTCTCTAAAGTGTTAAAAATGTTTGGATAGCTCTAGAAATTTCACATTTGCTTGGTGTAATTATAGGTAAAGGTAAAGGTTTCCCCGCACATGTGTGCTAGTCGTTTCCAACTCTAGGGGCCGGTGCTCATCTCCGTTTCAAAGCCAAAGAGCCAACGCTTGTCCAAAGACGTCTCCGTGGTCATGTGGCCGGCATGACTAGACGCCAAAGGCGCACGGAACGCTGCTACCTTCCCACCGTAGTGGTCCCTATTTTTCTACTTGCATTTTTACGTGCTTTCGAACTGTTAGGTTGGCAGAAGCTGGGACAAGTAACAGGCGCTCACTCTGTTACGCGGCACTCGGGATTCAACGTGCCAAACTGCCAACCTTCTGATCGACAAGCTCAGCATCCTAACCCACTGAGCCACCGCGTCCCTCGGTGTAATTATATGATCTACTAAAACGAGTAAACAGTGCCTTTATTATTTTTAAAAAAATGGTGTTCTGTTTGGCAAAAGTAGCATGGCTTGCTTGCTGGCCTGTCTGGATTGCCTTTCTAATGTAGATAAAAGAGCAATTAATAGGCAATACAGCAATTAAATTTAATCTTGGAAATATTACCTTTGCAAAAAAAAACCAACAACCCTGCATACAAAAAATACTGTACACAAATATTGAAGGAATAGTAGATTAGTAATTCTACATAAATTTAATCAAAATTGTATCTAGTAATGATGTATTGTGGAGTATGGGTGTTTGGAGAACACTGCTCTTTAACAACACGACAATGGGTATGTTTAGCTCACAAGTGCCTTCTAGTCAGGACCGAAATGCTAGGCCCAAGCCAACATCTCTTCCTGATGCAACTATTATTGTCGTTGTTATTGTTGTTATTCAATTGAGTTAAGAATTGTACTAGAATTTACAACATTAGAGGAAATATACACAGAAAAAAACCCTGTATATTAGCATTTCAGATGATGTTGTGGATGATCTATAAGTTTTGCTGAGGGGAGATGATAATAATGGTGATGTTAGATCTGCGTAGATACTACTTATTTTTTTCCTTCCAAAAGGACATATTGGGTATATAAAAGTTCAATAAATTGTCAGCTTATTTATTTTATCAAATGTATCTTGCTGTCCATCTCATACAAGGTGACTCTGGGTGGCATATAACAAAACCAATCCTTAAAATCAAATATAAAAACCAATTAAAACAATTAATTAATCCACATAATAAAACCAAGATTATGAGAGGTTAATAACAACGATAATAATAATAGAGTTGGAAGGGACCTTGGAGGTCTTCTAGTCCAACCTCCTGCTCAGGCAGGGAACGCTATACCATTTCAGACAAATGGTTGTCCAGTCTCTTCTTAAAAACTTCCACATGGTGCAGTTTAACGTCTACTCTGGGTTATCTTAACTGGGTAGTAATGTTCTTTCAACTGTAGGGGTTATATACGGTAATTATGCTGACAGTGGTTTAGATAATGCTGTTGACATACAGGTTAGAGTAGGGGTCCCCAACCCCCGGACCGTGGATCAGTACCGGGCCGCAGCATGCCAGCAGCCGGTCTGCACAAACAAGGAAAGCCCCATTCACAGACAGTACACAAAACCACGCCCCCTCTGGTCTGCAGAAAAACCTCTCCACGTAACCCGTCCCTAGTGCCCCCAAAGGTTGGGGACCTCTGCATTAGAGGAAAATATAACATGAAGTGGAAAACAAAATAGGACAGAGTTGCCCTGTAAGGAATAGCTTGGGAGTCATAGGCAGTCTGACAGGATTCCTTCAGTGGCCTTAGAAGCCTTCAAACCTCCAAAACATTGGAAGAACTTGCGGGGAGATTCTGGTGGAATTTTAAGGGAGAAACACTACATTCTTAACACGTTGTTCTTAACCCCAATGTATTATTCTTCCAGAATGTCTCCTTTGCATCTATCCAGCAAATGAGACTTGCCAACCCAAGGTCTAAAGCATGTCTTGGATTCAAGCCATTTCTTCATTCCACTGCTCCCTAAGTCGTCTTCTTCCCCTCACAAGAAGGCTCAGTTTTCAGTGACCCAGAGGATTGTGTTTTCTAGGCTTTGATTATCTTTTTTTTTGCTTAATAATCATCATCCTGGTTGTTTCATGTTTATCTAGGTGAAAGGCAGCAGTGAAACTTGACTTCTTGGCTAACATTCTTGGCATCTGTTGGTGGAGTTGATGTGTGTTTTCAAAATTAACAGGCTTTCTTTTAAGGTCTATTTCTGACTTGCTAGAATATACAGGCTAACAGCATATCCTACATTCTCTGAGCAAAATGGCAGCCAGCAAGAAATCTTGACATCCTTTCCAAAAGTATCTTGGCAGGACTCCAATTGCCTGAACAGTTTGTTGGCTTATGCTAGACAGTTTTGTGTAGTAGAGAGCTGGGCTCTGCTTCTTCTTAAGCATTATATATCAAGAAGTGCTTGACACTTGCCTCCCTAAGGGTATCATTTAAACCGCTTGTCTTGATCAATAGAGTAGCTTCCTGATAAGATGAATACAAAATCTGTGTTTTTGGCAGGCTAAGGCTGCAAATTGTTCTTTCCTTTTGCTTTTGTTCCTGCAAGGTCTAGCACTCGAGACCTGGTTTGTATTTTGCTGGGTGCAGAAAGGCTGCCGTTAGATAGCGTACATTTTGTTTTACACTGATAATCATATATGTAGCATTTCAGCAAAACATTCAAATGGCATATAATTAGCTTGAGTACATGCAGCCCAGAGCATCCATGAATTAAATTTCCTGTTACACGCTTGGAATTTGGTAATGTGGTTTTGCCTTCCTTTTGCCCCTTCCCCATCTCTCCCGGTTTTCCCTTTCAGAGCATACAGACAGTCCTCGTCTTAGGATCACAATTGAGCCGAAAACATCTGTTGCTAAGCGAAACATTCATTTAGTGAATTTTGACCCATTTTACGACCTACCTTGTAACAGCTGTTAAGTGAAGAACTTAACAGTTGTTAAGTTAACATGCTTGTTAAGAGAATCTGGCTTCCCCATTGATTTTGCTTGTCAGAAGATCACAAAAGGTGGATCACATGACCCCATCATAAATATGAGTCAGTTGCCAAGCATTCTGAAATTTGATCACGTGACCATGGGTGGGGGGGAGAATGCTGCAGTGGTTGTAAGTGTGAAAACGGTCATAAGTCACTTTTTTCAGTGCTATTGTAACTTTGAATGGTCGCTAAATGAACTGCTGCAGGTTGAAGGCCACCTGTATTTAAGAAGATTCTGGGTACCTCATCCTAAAAAAGTTAACGCATTCTTTTCCCTTAAAAAAGCTATTAATGTATGTTGGAAATGTGATCTAATATTACACTTTAAAAAAAAGCCTAGAAAACTGCAATATAAAAGAATTCCAAAAAGTGTGTCTTCTTTGCCCTTCTGTCCAAAACATTCCTGATGTTTTGATGGATTCCAAAACCTCAGGATGTACTGTAATCAACATGCCTGCTTGATTCCCAGTGATGGTTAATGTAATTATGGACCAATCTGGCCAGTTTGAGCCCCAAATGGGGTGATTATACGACAAGCCCAGTTCATTGTCAAGAGATGTCCCAGTGGGCCAATTTCCAATCAGCATGAAATTGCAAACTGTTACGTTATGGTCCGATAGGAATGTTATTGCTGACTCCAGTGGTGAGTAGATTAGACCCCTAGTGTTAAAAGGGGGCAAAAAAACAAGCCAAACCAGAACTGACCATTTTGTCTTTTTTAAAAAAAATGAGTAGTTTTGCTAGTACTCACAGTTTTGCTAGTGTGTGATTTTCTAAAGATAAAGTTGATCTGGCAAGAAACATGCAGAACTCACACCTGTAAGATTAGTGTTAGCAACAGCCTTTCAACAATAATATCTCTGTTGGTTAAGATCCCTCCTCCTTTGATTTTGAATACTATGCTTTAGGTCTGACTTTGGATTTTTATTTTTATTTTTAATTTAATTTTAATTCCATTTATATCCCGCCCTTCTCCGAAGACTCAGGGCGGCTTACAAGCTTAGCAGTAGCCTTCATTCTCTGTATATGCCTGCTTATTAGGGCTTTCACACATCCCCCAAGCGGCATTATTACAAAGTCAGCTTAATTGCCCCCAACAATCTGGGTCCTCATTTTACCTACCTCGGAAGGATGGAAGGCTGAGTCAACCTTGAGCCTGGTGGGATGCGAACCTGCACTAATTGCAGGCAGCTGGTGTTACTTAAGGAGGCATTAGCCCACTGCTCCACCAAGGTCAAAATATTGGTCAAAATATCTGCCTTTGCTTTGGAGTCCAAATAGGACACACTATACCTGTCCATAGGAGTCAGTTTGGTGTAATAGTTAAGATACCAGGCTAGAAACTGTTCTAGTGCTACCTTAGGTAGGACTAAGTGGGCCAGTCACTCTCACTCAGCCCTAGGAGGAAGGCAATGAAAACCACCTCCAAAATTTTGCCAAGAAAACTGCAGAGACTTGCCAGACACACATAGTCTGTCCACATCTCTGTTTATATTAACTGCTTGTTTGAATGGCTTTGGAAAGCCCACAGTCTCAAATCTGAGAGTGTGTATATGGGTTTCATATTTGTAAATGCATTATTTTGTAGACATTTGGCTGCTCTTAAAAGGTTGTAATTTTTGCCATCGCAGAATCTAGCCTCTTACAAACTCTCCATATTAGTCAAGCGATTATTAAATGTGGATGGGAAAGTGCTTGTGCTTGTTGAACAGTGTAGAACTATCAAATATAATTGGTGCTCCATTAGAATATGTTGTGATTTTATTTTTAAAACAAGAATCTTTTCCTTCTTTTTTTTAGATCTACAATGATAAATGGACTTATGATTGTTCCTGTTCTTGTGGTGTTAGTTTTTCTTTCACCAAGCAAGGCTGGTAAGTATTTGGGTTTCAGATCGTATCAGCAAAATGTACTTTAACATCTCTGATATGTTTCTACAGGTTATATTGATTCAGTGAGAAGAGCTAACTACACAGTGGAACATTCCTGTTGTATATCCTTTAGGTCCGTGGTGACGAACCTATGGCACACGTGTGCCACAGGCAGTACGCAGAGCCCTCTCTGTGGGCACGCGTGCTGTTGCCCCAGTCCTAGGCATTCAGTCCCGTCCATGAGCAGCCTGCATCAATACCCGCGCAGGGTAAGGTTGCCGCGCCCATCCCACCTCCCCAAGTGTTTTTTTTTAAAACTAACCTGCCTTTCAGCTGCATTCCGTTTCTCTGCTCACTTTTCAGCCTTCGCCACATGTTTGTGGGACTATTGGTTAAAAAAAAAGTTCCATCAGACTTTCTAACTTCTCGTGATATCTCAAGAAGTTAGAAAGTCTGATGGATTTTTTTTTTTTACTGATAGTTCCACAAACACATGGCGAAGGCTGAGAAGCGAACGGAGAAACGGGATGCAGCCGAAAGGCAGGTTAGTAAAAAAAAAAAAAAAAACTTGGGGGAGGCAAGGACATCTGGGCGGGGATGGGCGCGGCAACCTTACCTTGCATGGTGGTGGAAGGGTGGGGCGCATGTCCTTCCCATGCCAGGCCAGCCCCTGCAGTCCCGGGGTGGCTGTGTTTGGTGCTGGTGGGCAGGGTGTTAAGGTGGCGGCTGGCAGGCTGACCAAAGCAGCAGGTGGAATGTCGGAGGCTCGGGAAGGGAGGGCGCTGAAGTGGGCGGTCGGGCCATTGGCAAGAGCAACGCGTCTGAGCGGAAAGCAGCCTTGGAACAAGTGGGGCAGGTAAGGAAAGAAATCCTTGCTCCCCCCAGAAATTGCCTTCCTTTTCTTCCCTGACATCCAGCCTTGTGCCATTTCTCCTTCACAATCCGCTGCGGCCGCGTGCAAGGAAACAAATTTTTTTTTGGGAAAAAAAGATCAATCAATTACAACTTCTCATGAAAGATCGCGAAGTTGAAATTGATTAACTGACCTTTTTCCCCCCCAAAAAAACCTTCTTTTGTTTCCTTGCACATGGTGGCAGCGGCGGATTGCGAAGGAGAAATGGCGCGGGGCTGGAAGTCAGGTAAAGAAAGAAAGGCAATTTCTGGGGGGAGCAAGGAATTCTTTCCTTACTTGCCCCACTTGTTCCGAGGCTGCTTTCAGCGCCCTCCCTCCCCGA
The DNA here is from genome assembly GCF_947247035.1 of Vipera ursinii. Classification (NCBI taxonomy): domain Eukaryota; kingdom Metazoa; phylum Chordata; class Lepidosauria; order Squamata; family Viperidae; genus Vipera; species Vipera ursinii. The sequence goes on along the minus strand of NC_139512.1, from coordinate 148,473,102 downwards.
GCCTCCGGTGCTCCACCTGCTACTTTGGTGGCTCTGAAGATGAATGGGCAGGTGAGCGGGAAACCTGCCCCACTTGTTCCACGGCCGCTTTTGGCTGAGCTGCATTGCAGCAGCATTGGGTGCAATACGCGAGGTGGCAAACAGCTGCGTCATGCCAAAACCGGCTGTTTGCCGCCTCCTGCCCAATGCTGCCATGAGGCCGCGGAACAAGTATACCGGTTCCTTACCTCCGCCCAGCTTGTTCTGCGGCCTCATGGCAGCCACATTGGATGCACAGTGCGAGGCGGCAAATGGCTGCGGCCAGAGGCAAACAGCCACGTTGTGCCGAAACCGAGGAGCCGGCAGGCTGTGGCTGCTGATGGACACAGTTGGGCCCCATGCGCTCGCTGTGTGCGGGGGCTGATGGTGTCAGGCAGCAGCCACCCTGGCCCCTGCCTCGCCTTGCCTTGCCCTGCGGCAATGGCACCCCTGCCCTGCCCTCTGCTATACCTTGGCTCACCCCGCAGGACAAGCCTCCTGCCCACCATCCCACCCTCCAGAGACTCCCTGGATCTCCCCCAACCGTGCCTGGCCCCCACAGGTGTCCCTCCCCACAAGCAACATCGAGATGGCCATGCTCACCCTGGCCACACCCACTCATTCTGCCATGACCACCACAGCCATGCCCACCCGGCACCTGCCGATACATAAGTGGGTTTTGGGTTGCAGTTTGGACACTTGGTCTCTAAAAGGTTCGCCATCACTGCTTTAGGTTGTAGATCCCATTTTGTCTCAAGTCCCTTCTGATTGTTCTTCCAAATTCATTATAATTTGAATTCCTGTGGTAAGCAGAACGGTGGACTGGCTGGCCTAAATGACTACTTCCAGTTCTGCATCCTGGAAAAACAGAGGATTCCATCTCTGTTTCTGGATCAGTAAAAACAAAATGTGCTTGGGTCCATGCCTTAGATTTTGTGTGATTTCTTCTCCCAACTTGCTATTGCTAAGCACATTGATTTGTGCTTTAAATTGTAAGCCGCCCTGAGTCTTCGGAGAAGGGCGGGATATAAATGGGATTAAAATAAAAATAAAACTACCGACAGATTTAGTTCTGCCAGCAAAGTTGGCCATGCCTCTGATGTCATTTTGGAACACAGTTAAGATTTAACTCTTACCAGGCCCTTCAAAAATTAAGAGTGAGGAGATTATGAAGGCTTCACCTGGGATATGGAATGGCAAATGCAGTGTTGAGTTTGTCTATAATATAAATGTAGGTCTTTGGGGATATTTCAAACCTATTTATTGTTTGGGATATTTCAAACCTATTTATTGTACCAGTGTTGTTATCTGAGGGGTCCTGGTGCTCTCTGAACTTGGTTGTTTCTTTTAGATGTTTCATAACCAGGTAATAATCATCAATGTTACTCTACTCCTTACTAGGCCCAATTACCGTATATTAGCTAGTTTGGGTAATGAAATGTCTGTAAGAAAACAACAACCAAGCTCAGAGCAGTAGCAATAGCGCTTACACTTATATACCATTTCACAGTGCTTTACAACCCTCTCTTAAGTGGTTTACAGAGTCAGCTTATTGCCGCCAACAATCTGGGCCCTCATTTTACTGACCTCGGAAGGATGGACGACTGAGTCAACCTTGAGCCGGTGAGGCACAAATTGCCGGCAGTCACCAGAATTAGCCTGCAATACTACATTCTAACCACTGCACCATCACGGTTCAGAGAGTACCAAGGACTCCATAGATCAACTCCGAGTTACGAATATTCTTCATTGGTTCTGTTGTTGTCTGCTTAGATTCTAGGGATTGAAGGAACATATAAACCCAGTGAACAAGTACCGTATATACTTGAGTATAAGCCGAATTTTTCAGCCCACTTTTTGGGCTGAAAAACTCCACTTCGGCTTATACTCCAGTCAACAAAAAAAAAGAACTGTCCCTTCGTTCGGAACAGGCTGCTGAGAGAAGCTGCCTCGCCTGCTGCGCCCCCAACAACCGCCGCTGCCGCTTTCCCCCCCCCATCGCTCACCCGCTGCCCCCGAAAATGCCGCTGCCACTTTCCCCCCCCATCGCTCACCCGTGCTTTCCCCCCCATCGCTCACCCGTGCTTTCCCCCCCCATCGCTCACCCGTGCTTTCCCCCCCCATCGCTCACCCGTGCTTTCCCTCCCCATCGCTCACCCGTGCTTTCCCCCCCCATCGCTCACCCGTGCTTTCCCTCCCCATCGCTCACCCGTGCTTTCCCCCCCATCGCTCACCCGTGCTTTCCCTCCCCATCGCTCACCCGTGCTTTCCCCCCCCATCGCTCACCCGTGCTTTCCCTCCCCATCGCTCACCCGTGCTTTCCCTCCCCATCGCTCACCCGTGCTTTCCCCCCCCATCGCTCACCCGTGCTTTCCCTCCCCATCGCTCACCCGTGCTTTCCCCCCCCATCGCTCACCCGTGCTTTCCTTCCCCATCGCTCACCCGTGCTTTCCCTCCCCATCGCTCACCCGTGCTTTCCCTCCCCATTGCTCACCCGTGCTTTCCCTCCCCATCGCTCACCCGTGCTTTCCCTCCCCATCGCTCACCCGTGCTTTCCCCCCCCCATCGCTCACCCGTGCTTTCCCCCCCCATCGCTCACCCGTGCTTTCCCCCCCCATCGCTCACCCGTGCTTTCCCTCCCCATCGCTCACCCGTGCTTTCCCTCCCCATCGCTCACCCGTGCTTTCCCTCCCCATCGCTCACCCGTGCTTTCCCTCCCCATCGCTCACCCGTGCTTTCCCTCCCCATCGCTCACCCGTGCTTTCCCCCCCCATCGCTCACCCGTGCTTTCCCTCCCCATCGCTCACCCGTGCTTTCCCCCCCCATCGCTCACCCGTGCTTTCCCTCCCCATCGCTCACCCGTGCTTTCCCTCCCCATCGCTCACCCGTGCTTTCCCTCCCCATCGCTCACCCGTGCTTTCCCTCCCCATCGCTCACCCGTGCTTTCCCTCCCCATCGCTCACCCGTGCTTTCCCTCCCCATCGCTCACCCGTGCTTTCCCTCCCCATCGCTCACCCGTGCTTTCCCCCCCCATCGCTCACCCGTGCTTTCCCCCCCCATCGCTCACCCGTGCTTTCCCCCCCCATCGCTCACCCGTGCTTTCCCCCCCCATCGCTCACCCGTGCTTTCCCCCCCCATCGCTCACCCGTGCTTTCCCCCCCCATCGCTCACCCGTGCTTTCCTTCCCCATCGCTCACCCGTGCTTTCCCTCCCCATCGCTCACCCGTGCTTTCCCCCCCCATCGCTCACCCGTGCTTTCTCTCCCCATCGCTCACCCGTGCTTTCTCTCCCCATCAAAGATCCTTGGAAGTAATGGTTGGAAAAGTTTGCAAGTCTTTGGGAAAGTTCAAGAAGTGAGAGGAATACCCTCCTCTTGAAAGACCAGATAAGGCAGACAGGGAGATGAAGAGTTCAACCGAGTTTCCTCTTTTGTTCAGGCATCTGCACCCGCTGCTTTTAAACTCGCCGGGCGCTGCAACGGCACCCGTTTTCCCCGGCAAGTTTTCCCTACCTGGCCCCTGCAGAATCGCGGCGGCGCCCCCGGAGAAGCCTACCCCGAGGCTGCGGCCGATTTTTCCTTCTCCAGGCCTCTGCCGCCCAGAGCGTTGTTTCTCCCCCTCGTGCGTGCGTGGGATGAGGCGAGAAACCAACAGCCTGCGTCCGTCTCTCTTTACGAATATTTCTGTATATATCTTATCTCGGGATCTAGACCTTTCGAAGGAGAAGGGGCAGCTGGAGTTCGTGAGTTGCTGTGGGACCCAAGGGTTGGGGGAAGAGAGATGGGAGGGAAAAGGGGAGAAACCTGCCGCTGGCTAGTTCTTTGTCTGATCGGGGAGCCTGAACAAAAGAGGAAACTCGGTTGAACTCTTCATCTCCCTGTCTGCCTTATCTGGCTTTTTGAAACGCACCACCGGCTGCTCCGTCCAGAAGCCCAGATTCGGGAGGGCTGCTTGGCTTCCACGAGCCCATCTATGTCCGCGGGCCCCCCCCCCCACTACCCCTAGACCTCCGCCGCCGGCGGAGGCTGGATCCGCGCTCCGCAGCGGCAGGGCACGGATCCAGCCAGCGGCAGAGGCTTGTGGAGCACGGATCCAGCCTCCGCCGGCATGCAGGCAAATCCTGCTAAAGGGCTTCCCCACACACTGGATCCGCGCTCCGCAAGCCTCTGCCGGCGGCAGGGCACGGATCCAGCCGGCGGCAGAAGCTTGCGGAGCGCGGATCCAGCCGCTGGCGACAGAGGCCTGCCTGCTTCTTTCCGCCGCGGAACGAAGCAGCCTGCCTCCCCAAACCTCCCCAAAAGAAGCAGGCAGGCAAGGCACGGAGATCCGGAGACCTGCGGACATTTGGGGAGGTTTGGGGAGGTGCCCAAACCTCCCCAATCATCAGCAGGTCTCCGGATCTCCGTGCCTTGCCTGCCTGCTTCTTTCCACAGCGGAAAGAAGCAGGCAGGCAAGGCACGGAGATCCGGAGACCTGCGGACGATTGGGGAGGTTTGGGGAGGTGCCCAAACCTCCCCAATCATCAGCAGGTCTCCGGATCTCCGTGCCTTGCCTGCCTGCTTCTTTCCACAGCGGAAAGAAGCAGGCAGGCAAGGCACGGAGATCCGGAGACCTGCCGACGTTTGGGGAGGTTTGGGGAGGTGCGCGCGCACCTCCCCAAACTTCGGCAGGTCTCCGGACGGCGGCGGCTTGGGAGAGGTGCGCGCGATCCTGGAAGCACCGAAGCCTCGGCCGCGCGCAAGTCCTCGGTAAGCTCCGGGCGGTCACTTGCTTCGCGTTTCCTGAGGGAAGGGGGGGCGACTGGAGCGGGCGTGTTTCCTCGCCTGCTGGGCGCCGTGATTTGCCCAGGGAACACGCGTGCCCCGAATGGCAACGTGGAGCGAGGAAGCGGACAGCCAGGGCTTCCCCGAGAATACATTCCTGTGTATTCAGGCTTGCAAAATGGCGGATCGAGCCTCTGCTGGCGGCGGAGGCTTGCAGAATGGCGGATCGGCTTATACTCGAGTCACGAACTTTTTCCAGTTTTGGGGGGTGAAAATGGGGGTCTCGGCTTATACTCGAGTCGGCTTATACTCAAGTATATACGGTAAATTGTAGCTGAAAGCTCTTTATGTCCTGCTGTGTTTCTTTTCCTAAAAGAAATGGTTTGGGACAAAAAAAGTGATGGCATTCAGCCCAGAAGAACTTGTCAGGTTATATAAATAAGTTATTGGCATAAATACTGTTGTGCCATCAGTTAAACATGTCACCAAGAAACAAAGCAGTGAGCAGTTTAGCTAAAGTTAATGTAGGTTTAAAATTTGTTCTTTCCTTTCTCAAGAGTCCTTTATGTTTTGAGAGAGTTGTTTTGGGTATGGCCATTTCTGTGTGGGTATGAAATGAGTATGTTGTGTTTTCATTTTCCCATCCACTCTCTTTAAATGAGTGATAAGCTTTATTCCTTGAGTGCCAACTTGCTTTATTCTGAGCTGAACATAACTGAAAGTCTTTGATAGGGGAGGAATGTCTAGTGGTACCCATTGTACAAACTTCCCTTTATCTTGCTAGATTCCTGATGTTTATAAGGTCAGGTATTACTTAACCCCAATAAGAGGAGCCTTTTTGCTTGTTAAGAGTTCTCAGCCTTTAAAGTTGTAGTAGCATAAAATTGCAAAAAATAACTTCTGGGATGATTGGACAATGAAGGATTTTTCTATCAACACTGAAGCTATCCATTAGAAGTAATTTATAAAATAGAAATGAGTATCTTCAGAAATGAGGCTTGTATCAGTCATACATTACATTAGAATTCTGATAGTTGTAAATGGTAATTATATATGGAGGCATATGCATGCGCACTCATACATGAAGATTTATTTTAGATCCTAGATGTCTTTCCTTACTCCAGGAACCATGAAGTATTTCTCTCCCACTGTTCAGACAACTTGAACAGTATCTTCTTTTTTTTAGGACAATTAAAAAACATTGTACAGGTAGTCCTCCACTTATAACCATGTTTAGCAAACATTCAGAGTTACAACGGTAGAAACAGAAGGATGGTGTAGCATGTTTATATAGCATCTGCTATGGGGATATTCCCAGTTTTCCAGGCTGAACCACACAGTTTTCACCATTATATTTTAATGCCTTTTTAAGAGGTTAATATAGACAGTATCATACTGCTTTTAGGCAGAACTTTCTACTATATTTTGCTCTTTCTCTTCAACATATCACTTTCAATAAATACACATCAAAAACAAGCATTTGTCAGGATAGAAAACTTAAGCAAAAAAGCTACATATTCAAATACACTGCAGTGTACTGCAAACTGTGTCACAGCATGACTGATAGAGTAATACATTTTCTAATGCCTGCTGTGTTATTTTGTATAGCATTTGTTAGTTCAGATGGTATGTTAGAACAAGTTATGTTGCTCTTTAGGCCTAATACCATAGAGAAGAAGTATTTTAAAAAAGTGGAATGCCTATTAAATCCAGAGGTTTTACAGTTCCCTTCTCCCAAGACAAGTGGTTAAAGATTTGCCCAGGTGTTATTTTACAAAGGGAAAAATGTACAAGAAAATACAAGAAAAATTAAAAATTTGTCAGCTGCAAAGCAGGTTGAAACACCCAAAGTTTTCTAAGTTTCTTAAAACGTAAGGAATGTGAATCAATATACAGTCTGTTTGATGGTAGTTTATTCTGTTATGAAAAATACTGTAAAAATGCATGAGTGGCCACAGTGGAAACAACAATTTTTTAAAATTTCTATTTGAGGTCTTTTGAACAAAATAAATATTTTCAGAACTGCGAATGGCAAGGGATATGGAAAATTCAATGATAGTGTCATAAAATTATATTTATGAAGCCAATTATTTGCTTGATCAGAGAGTTTCAGATTCAAAAAAGTTGTCCCTATGAACATCCAGAAATGAGGCAGAAAGCTGACAAGGCAACTTTGCTTATTAGTTGCTTTTATATCTTTCCAAAGTTCACATTGATTTTTCTATACAGAAATAGTGAAAACGCAACAATGGTGGCAGAGCCCTGATTTACAACCCTGAAATCATAGAATAACCTTTATACCCTCAGATAGTATAAGAGATTAGGGGAATTCATCAACAAATGATGTGATGTCAACATAATGTAAAATATATTAATATAATCAAATAGACATCAATAGTCATCTTTTGTAATGCCCATCAATTCCATTGTAATAGCTGTTTACAGTTAAAAAGTGCAGGTAACACCCATGGAAAGTGTTAAAAATACTTAACCTGTGAATTGCTAAGGCAGATCTGGAGTGCCTGGGTTCTCCTGATATTGCTGAACAACAACATCCAGAAGCCACAGCAATGGGGACCAGGAGCTGTAGTTCAGCAACAGCTAGATGTAATGAATTCCCCATTCTTGTGCTTAAAAAATTGCAGGAGTCCAAAAAATGAAGGGGCTTGTATGATTTACATATATAAAGAAATTTCATATGTATGAATACGCCACGGAAATGTTCTTTTTTTTTAAAAAAAAATACTTGAATATCCAGAGTCCTGGGCGCTCTCTGAGCTTGGTTGTTTTCTTGTAAACTTTTAATTACCCAACTAGGTAATATCATCAATGCTTAAAGGAGGAATGTGGTTTGCCACTGTACTCTCTTCTAGCAAACCCTACTCTGTTGTAGCATTGATGTGGATAATGAAATATCTGCATGAAAACAACCAAGCTTAGAGAGTGCTGAGGAGACAATTAAGCAGTGCTTCAGGAGGCAAAATATGTATTCTCAGCCTTGATTAGTCCTGTGCTTATTTTTTTCTGGCAGTTACTGCTTTCAGAGTCTGATAACCTGGAGGATAAATCCAGAATGTCTTATTGTTTTTTCTTTACTACTACAATGTTAATGATTACTTCCATTTACAGTATTAACATTTATGTGTCCACCTCTCTTAATAAGCAGACGTAAAGATGTGCTACGTTCTGTCAGATTCAGCAGTAAATTGCTTCATTAAAAAAATATTTTAAAACTACATTCTAATCAGTAACTCCATAATTATTGGCTGAGTACAAACTATGTTCATAAATATAATATACCAAACATTTTTATCAATAAGCCAACTTGTAATAACAAATTACATAAAGTAATCTGGTTTTATATCTGTGAAAGGTGCTAAATCTATCACAGATTTCCCTCCCCCCCCACACAAAACCTTCCAGAGATATTCTCCCTCCCCCTTGCTTCAACATTTCTTGAAATTTTACATCTTTGCTGAAGGGAAGGTGTTGGCATCCTGTAAACTGAGTCTTTTTAGTAGGGAGGGAAAGATTTCAATATTCATATCAAAGCCCCCTCATCAGATGCTACAGCCAGGATTTTCTGGCCCTCATGCTATTCTGGCTATATCTTAAGTATTATCTGGTTGCATTTATTTTGAAAGTTATATGTTGAACTTGCATTTGTGTTCCTGAGGGGATGTTGGTAAACTTGGTGTGGCAGAAATAATGCCACATTTAGGCTCACCAGAACCTCAACGCTGTGAAAGAACAATAGAAGGGTTATTACGTTAGGCCTTTAAAGCAGTGATCTCCAAACTTTTTGGCTTTGCGAACCAGTGGCAGGGGGACAGGGGGATGGTTCTGCGCAAGCAGTGGGTGCACAAATGGAGCTTCGCATGTGAGGGTAAGCGTATGCTGCTTGTGCGGCCCAGGGGTTGGGAGACCCCTGCTTTAAAGGAAATGAATGAGTTTAATTTTTTTTTTAAAAAAAAAGGTTTCCCTTGCCAGTTGTGTTCGACTCTAGGAGGCGGTGGTCATCTCTGATTCATAGCTTAAGAGCCAGCATTGTCCAAAAATGCTTCCATGGTTATGTGGCTGGCATGACTGTACTCTGAAGGTGGGCGGAACGCTGTTATCCTCCCACTGAAGTGGTACCTACTTATTCACTTGCAATTGTGTGCTTTCGAAATGCTAGTTAGTCAGGAGTTGGGTCAAGCAACGGAAGCTCATTCCATCATCTGGTACGTAGGTCTAGAACTGCCGACCTTCCGGTTGACAAGCCCCAACGTCTTAACTGCTTGGCCACCGTGCCCACAGGTTTAGGTTTAACAGAAGGCCATTTCTGCAGGCTCAGAAATCGTGCCACTCTTTGCTTGGCTTGTAAACTTTGCCAGACTCCAAAAGTGGGTGCAAATTGGACCTTGATGGAAGAGGGGAGGGATTTTGTCCCTTAAACTCCCAAAACCTCTGAAAAACAAAAGATTTGCTAGATAATATCTGTGCCCTAAATTTCACTGAAGTTCAAAGAGTTCTTTGGATGGGTTCTTGACTTAGAGCAGGGGTAGGCAACCTCGGCTCTTTTATGACTCGTGGACTTCAACTCCCAGAATTCCTGAGCCAGCTGGCTCAGGAATTCTGGGAGTTGAAGTCCACGAGTCATAAAAGAGCCGAGGTTGCCTACCCCTGACTTAGAGTTTGACACGGTTTTGCCCATCTTCTTCAAAGTCAAAAAAGCGATTTCTCTGGAGTGTTTCTTTAGGAATATCTTTGTTGAATAACTTAGGAATATCTTTGTTTCCTCAGGTGCAGAGAACAGTGGACAAAACAGGTAGAGTGATAATATAGGCACGCTTCTGGCAAAGCCAATCAGTTTTTTACTGATGTTGGCTGTACTCCACTCATCTTGGCTTGTAAATCTTTTCAGAATTAAGGCTGCTCTTTGGACCTTTTCCTTCCAAATTGCTTTGGGGAGTAGAAGAAAGGTGTTTTTCTGAGGGGCCTGATGTGACTGATTTACAAGACAACTTCAGTAATGAAGTTGCTTGTACCTATTCTGCCCTAAATCCTTCCTTGAGGACAACAGTTTTAAATAAATCTTTAACAGTTATTTGTCTCATGTGGAACATTGTGCAGTCTAAGGTGGACTAGACCCTTGAGGCATGAACCCAAGCTTCTAAATAATTAATTGGGGAAAAAATGCCTATTGGTTTGAGATAATAGCAGGGTGGCCCCAAATATTAATTTGGTTCTTGAGCATAATATTCAAAAGTGTGAGGAGGATGGTGATGATGCAACCCTTTTTTCTGGGTGATAGGAGTTTTCTGAATCCTTGTCAACTTGGTCTTTCATTAAGAAGTCATCCACGTCATCTACAAGTAGTCGACTTACAACAGTTTGTTTAATGACTGTTTGAAGTTGCAACAGCACTGAAAAAAAACCCTTATGACCATTTCCCACACTTATGATTGTTGCAGCATCCCCAAGGTCATGTGACCAAAATTCAGATGCTTAGCAACCGACTCATATTTATGACGGTTGCCATGTCTTGGAGTCATGTGATATCCCTTTTGTCACCTTCTAATAAGCCACGTCAGTAGAGAAGCCAGATTCATTTAACAAACACGTTACTAACTTAACAACTACAGCGATTCACTTAACGGTGGCAGGAAAAGTTGTGAAATGGGGCAAAACTCACTTAACAACTGTCTCACTTAGCGACAGAAATTTTGGGCTCAGTTGCGGTCTTAAGGACGACCTGTAATCGTTCAATTTACAGAGCAGTAAACAAAAGCATTATATTCTTTAGCTTGATCTCATAGTAGCTTCTCTGTTGTATTCAGTTCAAAGCTTAAGTGAAGAGCTAAATCTCTGGAAAAGGCTCTAAAGATGAGAAAGATGAAAGGAAAGAGAAAAGGATGACCAGCAACAAGGGACTCAGTTACAGTAACAATGAATATGGTGGTGGAAGGTCTGAAAGACCAAGTCAGGGATAGAGAAAATCCATGTAGTCGCTAAGAGTCAACAATCGTGATGGAACATTATCAGTTAGAAGACAAAGATTTTGATTGTTCCAATAGGAGAGAATATTTGTAGCTCAGGGCTAAACTGTGGAGTCCTTGGTGCTCTCTGAACTTGGTTCTTTGCTTGCAGAAGTGTTATTACCCAACTAGGTAACTTTCCTAGTTGGATAATGAAATGCCTGCAAGCAAACAACCAAGCTCAGGGAGCACCAAGGACCTCACTTTTTGTTTATTGACAAATCAGCTTTGTTTTGGAGTTGTAGCTTTAAAATACAAAGCATGGAATCGCAGTCAGGAAATAAAATATGTGCCAGAACTGAAAATCAGGGTCCATGCCATGAATTATTTTTAGATACTGCTTTATGTAATTAGCTTTGTTTTTGCTTCACAACCATATGTTCTTTTTCCTCAAGTTTAAAACTGTATAGCTTTGATTATATATAAATACACAGGCATGTATAGATATTGATGCAGATATATAGGTTTCTATTGCTTTGACAACAAGGCATCTTCTAGAGTAAATTTCACTGTTTCCAGACATGGCTTAGCACTCATCTTATAAAAATATAATTTGGCTGATTACCACTTGGGTTTCAGTCTGTCTGTTTGTACATACACAATGAATAGGATCATTAAGTGATCAGCGGAACGTTTCTAAGGTGCAGGACCCATCCTCACATTCCTGTTCCTTGTCCGCCCTCTCCAAAGGCCTGAAACCACTGCTTCATGGGACAATTTCAGTCTCCTCTCCTCTCCCTCACACAAACACAAAAGCAGGTGATTTTTTAGCAGATCCCCAGAAGGCTGGTATTCTCAAGAGTCAGCATATGTTGGTTGTCACAAAAGACCATCAAACTATTACTTGGCTGCATTGTTTTATTTTTAGACCTACTTGGGAGGTATTTGGTTCATGTTCTGCTTCATATGCCAAGTACAATTGCCTTTCCTTGACAATGACGTACGTAAATGAGTAGAGTGTCATTTAGTGCCACCTCTTGCATGTTCTGTGCCCTGTATCCTATTCCAAGTGTGCCAGGTAGATGCATTCTGTCTTCCTCCAAGGCTGTTTGCTTGATAAATTTAATTCCTTCATCCTTCATCCTAATTTTTAAGTGTAATTCAATATATCCTTTGAGAAGATATTTGTTGCATGCATGTCATGACCTCTCTTGGGTGGAGCTTGATAGTACTGTACTGTACATTATTGATAGTAACCAGAAAAGCCACAGAAAGCTGTGGAGACAAAGGGAGAAGAGTGAAGGGTTTCTGAGAATCTTTGTAGAGATTTCTCCTCCTGGTTTTTGAAATGCCAGTTTCCTTAGGCAATGGCCTCCTTTAAATGATGTTCTGAACCTTCTTTATGAAAGCCTAACTATGGTGAGATGTGATGTCAGCATCATCTACAGTACGTTTTGCAAATGGATGACAAGCTAGGATTAGAATCTATGGGTGGATTCACATATATTGAACCATTCTCTGTCCAATATTGGTTTATTGAATAAGTCTTAATGCACATAAGCCTCTGTGCCTAAACCAAGAAAATTATACATTATGGCTTAGTATGAATCAAGCTTGGGTTTTGATGGTGGTTTTTAAAGTAGGTGTGTGTGTGTAGTGTATTCACACATAATATGACGGGGTCAAGTTTGACATAGGGAGGCTTAGAGTATTGTTTGAACATAGACAATTGTGACAGGATTAAAGCTTAAAATGAATTTTAGACGTTAGGTCTAATATGATGCTGCATTTTGCTTTTTCATCCGGAAAATTGAAAGAATTTACACGATATTCCCATGCCTATTTATATTTTACTGTTGCTGAATTCTACACCTTTTGATGGAAAATTGAAGCAAAGGAATCTAGCAAGCATTAGATACCTCTCCTAAGTGATTTTGCTTACATGTCATATTATACCATGGAGTAATTAAGGGAAGCTTGCTGAGTAAACCTCAAGTGACCATGAGTTCAACTCCTGCATTAGCCATGAATGCCGGCTGGGTGACTTTGGGCCAGTCATTCTCTCTCAGCCCTACCCATCTCCCGGATTTGGGGAAAATAGGAGGAGGAAGGTTTGTTGGACGTGCCTTGAGTTATTTGTAAAAATAATAAAGGCAGGATACAAATAAACAAATAAAAATAAGTTGGGTTTTCGCATATATTAAATTTGGAACAGTGGTTTGCTACCCTCGTGCTAAGCCAAAACCAAACAAAGCACATTCTGGCTTCATGTGGTGTCTGCTTAATTTAACCTTAAAACATAAGCCCAACAGAGTGTACACAAATGCTGAACAGTTTGCATTTTCATGGAATGCTAATGCTGTATACTTGGACCAAGAGGGAGAAATGGATCCTGCAAAACATCCACAAAATTGGAAGAGCCAAACTATTTATTTTTTTTGGGGGGGAGGGGGAGGGGATGAAATGATTGAGAACGTTTGCATGCATGTGGCTTAATGAAATGGTCTTTTTCTTCTTCTCTCCGCAGACAACGAGACTGACTATGAATGTGTGTGTGAAGGCATGTCATGTGTGAACGGAGTCCGCTGCAGAGGGCACAGGTGCTTCTCCTCCTTGAGCATCAATAATGGAGAAAGGGTTTATCAGAAGGGCTGCTTCAGAGTTTACGAGCAAGGGAAGATGACATGCCGAACGCCTCCATCTTCAGATCAAGCAGTGGAATGCTGTCAAGGGCATCTATGCAACATTAACATAACAGCAGAGCTACCAGTGAAAGGTGAAAGTTCTTGACTGTGTTTTTCAGGGTGCCTGAAAGAGGGACACCCTGTTACTGTTTAGTCTTTCCTTGTTTGTTCAACAGCCTTCATAGAAGACCCTAGATCTGCATGCTGACTCCTGCCGATAAGAGAAAATATATTGCTGTAAATTGCTTGTGAACTCATGAGGGAGGGATCACAACCCGCAGTTGGGGAACCCTGATTTACATCTATCAGTGAATGAGGACGAGTTACAAATTTAGAACACAATCACAGGTGTCTGAGAGCAATAGACAACTGGAACATAAAAATGGTAGCTTCATCTACCATAGTTTTGAACTACTGTTAGTTTGTCGATAAAAAAAACCCCCACACAAAACAAATGTACAGGCCACTGTTTTTATCAGCAGAAGAAAAGTTTCACACCTTTTGAGTAGAGCAAAAGATACAAATGTCCAAGCAGGTGTTCAGCATAACTGACAAGGAATCCTTGATCCTTGATTTATGGAACCATCTTCCGGTTGAGCTCCGGATGGCGCCCGACCTCTGCTCCTTCCGGCGCGATCTAAAGACTTACCTCTTCGAACAAGCTGGCCTGGCCTGATGGGATGGGGTTGGGTTTTATTAATGTGTTTTAACTTATTTTTAATGTGTTTTAACTTATTGTAAGAGTTGTGGGCATTTTGTTTAATCTCTCTTAATTTTTGTATTTTGTCTTTTAACATGCACTGCCCTGTTCACCGCCCTGAGTCCTTCGGGAGAAGGGCGGTATACAAATAAAATTATTATTATTATTATTATTAATCATCATCATCATCATCATCATCATCATCATCATCATCATCTTACTAATGGATGTTTTCACAAACTCCAAGATTAATGGAATATCTGGAGAGAATGACTTTGCACTTTTTGCTTGCTTGCTTGCTTGCTTTATTTTCTCACTGATAGTACCATAAATCCTTATTGCACCAGGTTTGCCGTACTGTTTGTGAATTTGAGTATCCATGTGGAATTTTTGTATACCACTTATATGCCCCCTATTGCCAAAACCCTGGGTATCCTTTTCCAGAGAGTAGCAGGAGAACAAGTACATGGTTTGATCTTCTTTCTGAGTACTCTTCCATTGCAAAGGGACACACCTGTGCTTGGGCTCACTGTCTTCTTTTTTAATCTTGCTCTTAAGCCATCTTTCTCAAAGCCATTAACATCTAGCTTTTGCTAATTGTGTTTTTTTTTTTTTTTTTGCTGTCTCTCTTTGTGAAGGGCATCCATCGCAAGGGGAAGCCGTGGGTTACACCATGGAAACGCTTGTCATTTTCATACTGGCTCCCGTTATGGTGCTGATCATATTTTCGGCAGCAGCTCTGTTGATCATCAGAAAGATTCGGCAGCGCCATATGGAAAGGCTGAACTCAAGGGACGCAGAATATGGCACAATTGAAGGGCTCATAGCCTCAAATGTTGGTGATAGCACATTGGCAGTGAGTAATCCTTGTCTTATGATCTGTTGCTAAGCATCCCATGTTTTTCTTTCTATTCAGATTGCCCAAAATGTGGTGTGTAAAATATGGAGCACTGCCTAGTCCCCTTTCAGACTTTCTGTACAGAACAGTGCCAGAACAAACCTTAGTAAAGCAGTCAGAGATGTGTTGCTTAGGGAGATTTGGGGAAAACTGAAACACATTTAGGTGGAAGGATCATTAAGTATATCATTAAGTCTTGCTCAAGCCTAACATCAAGGGCAGTTCCAAGAGTTAAGTTGGCACTGCCCTGAATGACTTAGAAGAAAAACAGGTTCTTACTTATTAACCCAATTTTCCAAGTATATCCACTCTTCACGTAGTGAGAACCTCAGCAATCATTTGTAAATACCGTGGTAATAAAAGATTCATTTTCTGACCAGTGTGCACATAATGATCTTCACAGCATATCTCTCTCTCGTTCACTTGTTCATTTAGTGACCATTTTTCTTAATGACCTGGTCGCGAAACGAGGAGTGAGTGTGCATATAGTTAAAAGCTGCATGTGAGAAATAATGCAGCTTTCATTAATTGGGATCACACAATTCCCTAAATCTGAGTTAAGGGTATAGAGCCCTGTTTTAAAATTAATAAATACTTTACTTTATTATTATTAAATAAACTCATTGGGTGATTTAATGTGATAGCATAAATTCATATAGGATGCAGAGGTAAAGTTTCAGTTTTCCCAGCACACCAAGCCACAAACTGTCAAATCCAATTGAGCCTATCTATTACGTTAGCCATATCCAGCTTGCGTATGAGGATGCGGCAAGGATGCTACTGTAAAATGATGATGGTGGTGGTGTCATTAGGACCAATAGACTATGAAAACGATTTTATCCATTTCTTCTGATCCTTTTATGGTTGCCCTTGCAGCACCTACTAGAAATTAGGAAGAATCTGGATTACCATATCATTTTTTGTTGGTACAGTCTGGGTACAACCTAGAGTGCAGTTGAAAAGCGCTTAGGTTTTTGCACACTCACATTAGATATACAACCTTTTGATCCATAAACCTGTCTACTGGCTGTGGGAACGACACCTGTGACATGCCTCTTCCCTAGAAGAGGATTTTTGCTCTCTTTTTTTTATTGGCAGTGGGCAGGAATAAAAATGTTGGGAGCTCCCTGGAAAGCCTCCAGCGTGTTACTTAAAAGCATACTGCAAAGCCTGGGCCGCTTGGACACAAGAGTGGCTGAAAGCAACACTGCATGTTTGGTTATAAACTGGAAAAGAGATCTTTCTAGATTTCAATGAAATGCTTTTTCTGGATTTTGTCTTAATGCTTCTTATATTGCAAGGGGTGAGGGGTATGTGAGAAATCTCCAGATTACGTCAACCCCAACTGTAATCAGAGTGATGGGCATTTGGCGCTAGCTGAACACTTTCAAGGTGCTCATCCATTGCGACTGTTATTTAAAACCTGTTGTTGTGTTGGTTTTCTGACTACTGAAAGGAATTGCGGATGAAGGAAAATGAGACGTCTGTGAAAGGGGGCGGGGGTCCTAGGTATCTTACTTCGAGATAAACAAGCT
The DNA here is from genome assembly GCF_947247035.1 of Vipera ursinii. Classification (NCBI taxonomy): domain Eukaryota; kingdom Metazoa; phylum Chordata; class Lepidosauria; order Squamata; family Viperidae; genus Vipera; species Vipera ursinii. The sequence continues at coordinate 148,456,545 of NC_139512.1, read as the reverse complement.
CTAATCCTCATGAAAGGCCTGCCGTAGGAAAGGTCATCACTGACATTCACCAATGACTGGAAACCTCTTATGGACTTTTGCATGAGGAAGAAAATGACTTTGCGATTTATATTTCTGATGATTAAAAAGAAAAGGTTGTAGAAAGAAAACTATAATGAAAGCCTGGTTTAATGAGAAATGTATTTATAATTACTGACTGGAACATTGGAACCCATATTTCTTTCTCTGTCTCTGTCTCTGTCTCTGTCTCTGTCTCTGTCTCTGTCTCTGTCTCTCTCTCTCTCTCTCTCTCTCTCTCTCTCTCTCTCTCTCTCTCTCTCTCTCTCTCTCTCACACACACACACACACACACACACACACACTGAATTTCTGTGTTTTTAATTCTTTTTTTCATATTCTTTTTTTCACACTTAGCTTGCTATATTTTTCTTTGAATGTATTTCTTATTATCAACTTAAACTCTATTAATAAAATTATTTTTTAAAATGAAAGGGCCACAATGATATGATATCATGCCCCCCCAGGGGTCCACGGATCACAGGTTGAGAAACACTGACGTAAAGGATGGGAACTAGTTTGGAGCATAGCATTGGATCTATAACCTTAAGGGTTTGTGAACTTCATTAAAAGAATACAGAGCTTCTAACAATAATGCTTTTTACTGTAGATTTTTTTTCCTTGTAGAGGCAACTTTCCTGTTGTAGTAACTTTATGTGATCATAGTTGGCTGTTATTAGCAGCAAACAGGTAGTGTTTCCATAGTTACTGTAAGGTATCTCAGAAGTGTCCTTAAGAGACTGCAAACTCACATCCCTGTGGGGAAGGGTATATTCTGTTTAATGAGGTCCAGGGAGCCATAATGACTGTCTAGGGAAAGAGGAACTGAATATTTGAATCCTCCCTATTCTTAGCAGATTCCTACTCCAGCATGCTCCGCTTTCCCACATCATGGTTAATCCCACGGATATCCTTCCTTCCTGAGAAGGCGGCAATGTATATGTATGGAAGAAGGGAAAGGAGTGAAAGAAAACTTACAGGCAGCACCTAGCAGGTGTAGGAGAAGCATGGCTGAAAGAAGATCTCCACAAAATCTATTGTTCTGGGAATGGAACAGTCTAGAGAATTCTGGAATGTTCCATGTGTTCCCAGTCGATCTGGCCAACAATCCATTTCAGGGGTGGTCTGGCAATTTCCGCAAGTTAGTCCCTTTAATGAGAAACTTTTACAGTATTTCAGGAATCCATTTTCAGAGAAAGGGTGAACATTATAAATGCTTTTGATTCCGAAGCTTTCAGAAAATGGCCAACTGACTCCATAACAGATTTCTATGTCTAGAACAGGCTTTGCACATAGTTGGTATCTCTCCACATACAACTTGTGAAGAGGAATTCCATTTGAAGAGAATAGAGAAATTTTGGAGACGGTAATGTGGCCCAAGTTATAGTACAAGGAAATTGCATTTGACTGAAGCAGCTGAGGAAGAGGAGTACAAGCAGCCTCCGACGTAGGTCTACAATGGGGGCCAGAATTTCCATTGTTAAGCAGGGTACTTAAGTGAGTTGTGACCAGTTTTATGACCTTTTTTTGCCTTGTGGGTAAACAAATCATTGCAGTTGTTGTGTGAATCATGTTAAATGAAATCAGCTACTCCTGTTGACTTTGCTTGGTAGAAAAAGTCTGGTTGGGAAGGTCACAAAATGTAACCACATGGCCCCCGGATGCTGTACCCATCATAAATACATGCCAGTTGCCAAGCATCCAAATTTTGATCAATGCCGTTACAACTTCGAACAGTTGGTAAACCAGGGGTTTCAAACTGCCAGCCCGCAGGCCTGATGTGTCATGGTGAAACCACGCCCATCCCATTGCCCGCAATAGCAAAAAAGTCATGATACATCGCAACACGTCACGTGACGTTGCGAGTTTGACACCCCTGTGCTAAACAGTTTTCCCCGATTGAACCAAATGAGACTGGGGAAAAATTCTCCCTGGGTTTCCTTGCCGGGTCCATTTGGCAGCCAGCTGTGCAATTAAAGTTCTAAGGTTGTGTGATGGTTGCTGTTAGCTTCCTTCTGCTTTTAGCTTTATAGATTTCTATAAAATTAAGAGAATTGGCTTAGTTTTTGAGTTCAAGCCCAAGGCAGCTAAAGCGAATTCTGAGAATCCCTGACTTCCATGAAATTACTTAGGCGAGGTTTGGTCTCACTCCACAAAACAAAGCCAAGTATGTAGGATGGCTATACAAACTTTATTAATTTATCATTCCTCCGAGATCTTAAGGTTGCATACATTTATATCCTCAAAACTCTCCTGAATAGAGTATGGGTGGAAAGATATTGACTGATCCAAATCACCCAGATATTTTCAGCAATGGAGAGTTGAACTACCCTTTTAGGCCAGCATACTAATTTCTCCTCTGGCTTTAGACCAAGGGTAGGCAACTTCGGCTCTTTTATGACTCATGGACTTCAACTCCCAGAATTCCTGAGTCAGCTGACTCAGGAATTCTGGGAGTTGAAGCCCATGAGTCATAAAAGAGCCGAGGTTGCCTACCCTTGCTTTAGACCATCTTAATATAATATAGATTAATTTGGTCAGATACTCAGTTTGTTGAGTTGCAGTTAAGAGGTTTTAACTAGGGTTTAGGTTAATATTTGCCTCCATCAACCTTTGGCCCATTTCTCTCAAAAATTGTGAGCTTGTTTTGAGAGTTATAGTGCATAGTTGCTCCAGTTTGGGAGACTGTTCTTGTATATTCCTTGATCTGTGCCATTCTTCAATAGAGGGAAGACTTTCTCCTCCTTCCTGCTTTGCTTTCAAATAAATTGCTTTGCTGCCACCTTGTGACCATGTCAGTATGACTTAAAACAACATGGTTCATGACACAAGGTTGAGTCCATACTTTCTCTAGCCTGACCTGACCAATTTTTCAAATAAAACACCTTTTATCAAAATGCTAAACTCAAAAATGTTTTCTGAGCTATCACATCTGGTCTTCTGAGATTCGTAACAGCTTTTACGCACAGTACATTAATAGACGGCTTTAAACAAATCGAATGAAAAGAATGAAATCCAGGAATAATGTTCCTTTCAGGGCTCCCGTATGGAGATTTCTTCAGGAACAAAATCACCAGGCAAGACACAATATTCATTGCAATTCATTGCATCTCTTCTATCTGGCAGACCTCCTGAATAGAAATCTTGACAACTAGGTGGTTATGAAAGCAAGCCTTCTTTTATATGCCTTAAATGAATGGGAATGTATTATCGTACATGCTTGAGGATTTAGCAAGATTGTTCATTGGACTTTGAGATGAAGGTCTTAATTTATTTCCTAGTAAAGGACAATTGTATAAAACACATTTAGATTGGTATGAAGGGTTGTGTGAAACCTCAGAATACAAAATACAAGAAGAAGAATTATTGTCCAAAGGCATGGCAAAATACCTAGTAGCAGTGTATGTGTGTGTGTGTGTGTGTGTGTGTGTGTGTGTGTGTAACACACAAGTGAAAGTGAAATAGCACAGTAATTGGGAGTGGGTGGGTATTGAGTTAAATGAGAATATTTGGCAGGTTGATTTTACCCATTGAATAAAATGGAAATCTCAACAAAACATTTGAAGGCTTTGCAAAACTTGTTTTTGAGACATTTAAAATGGAATAACATGAAGAATTTAGTAACATATCAATGCTGAAGATGCGTGGGTTTGAGGGCAGACAATTTTCGTCTGTGGTGGGTGTGAAAAAAATGGAAGCATATTGAAAGGAGGCGGTTGATATCATGAAAAGATTCACTACGTGTGCTGTCTCCATAGTGCCTAAAATTGCTTACAGGATATATCAATGATACAGCGACAAAAAAAAAAGCCAGAAATGATGTCTAAATGCCTCACTATGGTAAGAATAATAATGTCTTTTCTACCAGTCAAGTTACTTTTAACACTAACGATTTAGATGAATAGAAGGTGGACTTTACTAACCTATGGTAAATTAATTCATAGAAGAATCAAGCAATACTCAGATGTCATTTAGTTTTACTTTATATATAATATGAAATATTGTAATTTTTAAGCTGTTTCAATTCTGTAAGTTTAGGTAGGCAGGCAGACAGACAGATAGAGCTGGCTTATTGCAAAGCTGCAGCCAGACCGTAAAACGAATTGTTGGTTGCTTCTAGCAATTTTTGAAGCACGTTTATGCAGGATATGAGCAGGCTGCAATGTTTTTGCTTTTGTGGTATGGTTTTGTTAATGATTCTCAACATATCTGTTATACTTAAGTTCACATTAAATTGTAATATGACAAAGCAACGTTGCAATATTTACATTCTGACATGAATGTGCAGAGCGCAAATTGTGTATGTGATGCCTACCTCTGTAGATTTATTGTTATGGAATCTCAATATGTATCTCCAAACTAATGAGATTGATCAGTGTTTTTATGATTTTTAAATTGTATTAAATAGGAAGGATTTTCAGAATTGAGTAATACTTTGCATTTGAAATCTGAATAAACAGTTGGAAAGAATTACATTTCATTATCATCTGTCTTTAGCATCCACGAAAGGCAACTGTTTGGCAAATCTCTAATACAATCTGTCTGCAATTTTCTACAATTGCACAGTAATATAATTCGCAGTTATGGAAAATCTGGAAATAAAAAACCCTGTTCATTTAAGAAAGACCATCATTTTCTGTAAAAAAAAAAAAAGAGAGAAAGAGAGAGAGAGATTGGCAGTGGGTTCAAGATTAGTAAGCAGGAAATGAGAACTGGATACTTAAATTGGTGAAATGGTGATATGATACTGAAAAGTTTAGTTACAACTAAAAGCTAGCAAGAATGTCCATTAGATCAGTAACTCAGTAGATACTGAAAAATAATTACACAAATTTGTCACCTGAGAACTAAGGCTTCCTGAGTTCAGAAGAATTTACTTCCCAGTAAACCTGTATAAGATTGCAATGTTTATCTATATGCTGCTAAAACTTTCATCATGACCTTTAATTGGGCAAAACAGTGCATCACAGGGCACCAGTTTTTGAATCGAGGCAGCTCCAGTGGGCCATCTTACAGAATGTGTTCAAAATCCAGGACCCTGAGGGAATGAAATTTGGTTAAATTGTGGCTGCTTCAGTATTGCTGACTGCTGCCGGGATCACATGATCTTCATTTCCAGTGTTTTGTAACAATTTCCCAGCCAATCTCCCAATCACTTGCTCCCTCTCCCACTCTACAGCAGCCACTTATCTGTCTGCTTGGAAGGGAAGGAAAGGGGAAAGAGAGGAACAGGGAGGAAGGAACTGCCACGCAGCCTTCCTGGCCCATGCCACACACAACTTGTGCTATCCCCCTGCACCGTCCCTGATTTGTACTGCCACTACCACCACCCCGTGCCTTCCCTGACTCATATAGAACCTTTGGCACTTCTCAAAGGACCTTTCCTGACCTGTGCCACTCTTCTGCACATCTTTCCTGACCTACACGGCAACTCTTGCTCGCCCCCATACATCCTTCTAGGCCCATGCCACCCCTATGGGCCTTCCCTGACCAATGCAGTACTTGTTGCACATCCCCACACTCCATTCCCAACCCGTGACATCTCCACATCCGATGTTCCTGACCTGCATGGTACTTCTCACATAACCCCAAGCACCTCCACCTCTACCATTGCACCACCACATACCATTCCTGAGTGGCATGGAAACTCTCACACTCAGGACCCCCACACACCGCTCTTGACCTGTGCCACCCCCTTGTGCACTTTTCTCAACTCGCACAGCATGCCTTGCACATCTCTACAAGACTTTTCCCAACCTATAGCACCCACCTGCGTCCTCTCCCCAACCCTCCCTCAACCGTCATCAGCCACTTACCTGCCTCGTCACCTTGGGCTTTCTACTTCATGCTGACATGCCCATTGACTTTCTCCCTGCAAGCTTCCCTCAAGCAAAGTAAATTGGGAAGCTCGCAGGAATTCGAGGGAGGGAAGGAAGGAAGGAAGGAAGGAAGGAAGGAAGGAAGGAAGGAAGGAAGGAAGGTATTTCTGATGCTTTCTGCCAGCTTCTCACAAGGAAACTCAGTGAGGAATATAGAATAACACAGCTGAAAGGACAGAGTTGGAAGGAAGCCCGTTGGAAGTTGTTCCTGCTCCCACTGCTTTTTTGCCAATCACCTGTGGTCATTCTCTGTTTAGGTATGGAAATATCTCTGACAAGATGACCCGATGGATTACAGGTTATCAGGGGTACTCTATAAACAAGACCTGCCTGTCCATCCATCCTAGTACTAAATGTTCTAAACTAGTAATATTGATTCCGTGTTTGTCCAATAGGAAAAAGGTTCCCTGAAGAGATAGAGTGGCATGAATGCTTGCTTCTATTGCAGTGAATCCCCTAATAATAATGTTTGTTATTTCTACACAGGACCTGTTGGACCATTCCTGTACCTCTGGAAGTGGCTCAGGGCTGCCTTTCCTGGTACAAAGAACAGTGGCTCGGCAGATTACCTTGTTGGAGTGTGTAGGTTAGTCATCGTGTGACTTGTTCATCAAGAATAGCTCTGAGCTATGGGACTTGGACAAATGTTAAAGCAGTCATCCCAGACTCCAGATTATTTAATTCTACCTCCTTTCTTTTAGTTTAAGGAAGATTGTGCTAGATGAATATAGGTGGATCCCGTTTTCCCCCCAGAAAAAAAGCAGAACATTTTTTTCTTCTCTGCTTTTCCTGAATGTGAAGTGTTTGGAATTAAGTATAAAAGGGGGAAAAGTGACAAAAAGGAATCTACTGAATATTGTTTTTCTCTGCTGTTGTGTATTTTCATTTTTGTATTTAGGATGTAATTGTTTTTATTCTATTTGTTATTGCTCGCTGCCCAGAGCCATTTTTTGAGATAGGCATCTTTACAAATGGATTAAATAAAACAAATACAGACAATCCCTGGGTTAAGAACAAGATCAATTTCCAAGTGTCTCTTTACATAGAACTTGTATGTAAGTCAAGTACATTAATAACATTAAAACAGTACAATATGTGTATGTATGTATATGTATATACACACATACACACACACACACACACACACACACACACACACACACACACACTAACACACTAAAACTATTGTCATGGATGCTAATATAGCCAAGAATTGGGACCTGTAACACACTTGAGCCTCCAGGCCCAGGTACATAACCAAGTCATCAGGGACTTAAGAACGGCCAACAGAGTTGGAGTCATCCTGATCTCTAAAAGGAGGATGTTCCTGAGGGCAGGGACTACAGCAGAGAAGGCACGTTTCCTGATCTTGGCCAACCCACTCCTTGGCTAAGGGGATCTGTAAAATGCCCATCCTGCTAGACCAAATTGGTCAAGTAGCAATGACCTGGAGAAGACAGTCCCTCTTAGGTAACCATGTGCCAAGCCATGAAGGGCTTTAAAAGTGACAACTGGCACCTTGAATTGCATCCAGAAACACACCGGCAGCCAACACAGTTCAGGTGCAGTGCAGTAGTGTTACATGTTTCAAATATCTGACAGCTTTTACTACGGTACCCATGCTTTCTGCACCATTGAGGCTTGCTAATGCTCTTAAAGGCAGCCCGATAAGATGTTTGGTGTGGAGAAATGGCTGACATTGCATTCTTCCTCCTTTCTTGTGTGTTCTTCCTGGTGCAATTAAGGCTATTTCTGTCACCCCAAGAACGAAAGGAGTTTCCAGTGCTTAAATCTCAGGAGCAGCATGGATGCTATTCCAGTGGGTTTTTCATATGGCAGCTCTCATGGGATTCACTCAAGGGTCTGTTTCCTGTATTAGTAATGCTCTCACTTTTTCAGTTTTTGGCGGGTTGTTATTGAATAGAACAAACAATACTAAACTCTGCCATTAGCTAGGAACGCTCATGGTTTTAAAAGGACAAGTCATTAAAGACTTTTTAAAAATATTCTTCATGACTTAGCAGGTTGAATATGTATAATATCGGGAAGAAAGAATCCTTATGTGATCTTAGCTAGCTTTTTAAATATATGCACTGCACTCACCTATATCTAAAAATATTAGAAAACGACTGTAGCTCTGCATAGGCTTGGGACTTGGGTCTTTTCCTAAGATAGACAGCATCTGTTTTTAGAGACTAAATGGTTAGCCTCTATTACGTTACTATTTTTGGATAGGAAGTCTCGTCTGGGCAGTAGGAATTCCTCAGTAGGTATCACATGTCTCTTTTCCTTGAAACACATCTGTTGTTGAGGAACATGTGCCAAATATGAAGAAATGGGAGACTCCAATCTGATGTATGTTTCTGAGAAACAGAGCAGGTGGCACTGCACTGAATTAAACTTCTTTAGGTTGACCAGGGTTACTCTGTGTCGGTTCCTTATTCAAGACTCATTTGCCCCCTTTGGGGGTCGGTGGGCAGGAGGGGATAAGTATCATTCTTTTGTAATGATCTTCACCGGTGTCGTATTAGAGAAAAAAAAACCCAGTCACTGAGTCTCCAGGGATCTCCATTGGGCAAGGCAAATTATAATTCAGTGGTTTATAAGAATTATAATTCATGTTTGCTTTGCACCAGTTCAAAGTATGTTGGAATAAGAGTTGGGGAATCATGGAAGTAATTGTCCATGATTAATGTTTGGGGTTTAATCACGCATAAGCAGGAAACCCCTCAACAAGTCACCTACATCTAAATTCGTTCTCAGGTTTTAGAAAAAAGAAGTTGAAGGCAGAATTGGTCAAGCTGTTTGTCAATATCATAGTGTTTCTCAAGCCTCGGCAGTTATGAGCCCAGGTAGTCCTCGACTTACAACAGTTCATTTAGTAACCGAAGTTACAACGGCATTGGGAAAAAATGTCTTATGACCATTTTTCACACTTAACGACCGTTGCAGCCTTCCCCATGGTCACGTGATCAAAATTCAGATGCTTGGCAACTGACTCACATTTATGACGGTTGCAGTTTCCTGTGGTTGTGTGATCCCCCTGTTGAGACCTTCTGACAAGGAAAGTCAATGGGGAAGCTAGGTTCACTTAACAACCGTGTTACTAATTTAACTGCTGCAGTGATTCACTTAACAACTATGTTACTAACTTAACTGCTGCACGTGTCACAAAATGGGGCAAAATTCGCTTAACAACTGTCGCTTAGGAACAAAAATTGTCAGCTCGATTGTGGTCGTAACTCGAGGACTACTTGTATTTGCTTGCTCAGTAGAGGGAAAGGGTAGCTTAGTTCAAATTAGCCATGTCAGGGCTCATCTGGAGTGGGATGAGGCTACTTCTGGAGTTAGATTAACCCATCTTCAGGCTTGAGCCTTATTCCTATAAGCCAATGGTATTCAGACTGTGAGTAGCAAGTACCCGGACTGTTGTGAGCCCACTTCAGGAGGGTTACAGGTTGACGGGCTTGGCCACGCGAAGCAATATTACTGCCAGAATGCCTTCCCACTCTGGTTAGGTAAGCCAACTGCAAAGTTTGGGTTTTCTGTACTGCTGCTATAAAGATCCAGAATAAATAAAGAGAGAGAGAGAGAAAAAAAAATGAAAGTGGCTGTCTCAGAATTACAATCCAGGTTTCAGACCTTTCTCATTAGGCAATCATTTATATCCAGTCAAAAGACTTTCTTTTATAAACTGGCAAAGTTTTTTTCCTCCTGATTTATTTATAATCTCTGGGTTAAAATTGAACTACCGAAAGTAACTAATGTTATTTCTGGCCCACTTCTGACTCCAATGATACCATTGGTTTTATTCATGGAATAGGGTGCATACAAGTTCGCCCCTCCTTTTTTTGGGGGGTGGGGGCGAGGGGAGGGGGGTTTAAGTCCCTGCAAAGTTGAGAATCCCTGCCGTAAGGAGATGATAGAGATTCCGACGTCTCCTCAGTCCAGCAGCATAACCTTTGGAGGTTCATAAATATGGATGTTGAATATAATTTCTGGTTTGGGTGATAAGCCAAAAAAACTTTTCCTTTGAATGAAGAGCCGTGGATAAAAATCTCTTTTGTTGATGCTTTCTAGGGAAAGGCCGATACGGAGAAGTCTGGCGAGGACAATGGCAAGGAGAGAACATTGCTGTCAAAATCTTTTCTTCCCGAGATGAGAAGTCCTGGTTCAGAGAAACAGAATTATACAATACTGTGTTGCTGAGGCATGAAAATATTTTAGGTAGGGAGAAGAATGGCATGGCTTGGGGGCCTGGACAGATGGGGAGACCTTTGTGAACTGAGAGCCCCAAATCTGCTGAGACTAGCCGACTCAAGATTTTTCTCTAGTCCTTCTTGAAGAAATAGAAAAGTAAACTTAGCTGTGAGAATAAAACAAAGCTTAGATGAGACCCAGTAATAGAGAATAATTGTTTGTTTAAGAAGCAATCTATTCGTTCTTCAGCCTGATCTCCCCTGAAAGCAATTAAACCTGCTTTATTATTGCACACATTTGCATAATTCTACAAATAAAAAAAGCTGACCTGCAGTGGAAGAAAGCATTAATGCTGCAAATAAACTGGAGTGTGTTGGTCGCCATAAAAATGCCAAATGGACTTATCCGACCATGCTTGCCAGGTGGCATTTGAATAAAGTTGTGGTGTTTCAAAGGCAGGCCTTTTTAAGCCCAGGTTCAAGGTCTGTGTTTTATCCTTTGCAGACATTTGCTTCCCTGTAAAGGTATTTATTTGGGTGATAAGAGTAGAGTGTCTCCTCCTAACCATTGGAGATAAGTGAACGGATGAAAAACCAGAAATTAATCATTGGCCAGCTGGGCTGTTAAATTGATGCTGCCTCTTGGTACCATCTCAGTTCAGACCTGATCTTTCTAGACCAGGGGTAGGCAACCTCGGCTCTTTTATGACTCATGGACTTCAACTCCCAGAATTCCTGAGTCAGCATAGCTGACTCAGGAATTCTGGGAGTTGAAGTCCATGAGTCATAAAAGAGCCGAGGTTGCCTAACCCTGTTCTAGACCTTCTGCAGTTGTCTTTTGGCATGCTTTGGTAGTGATGTATCATGTGCTGGGAGCTATTTGCCTAGAGTACAGTATCTATTAAAAGTGCTTTCTGTACAGTTGTTTCCATATTTCAATATGGTGGTGGCTAAAGCTAATTTACATTTACTTCAAGAGCCACCTGGTGGTGTTGGGGGAAGCATTCAGGTGCTTTCCTGTTACCCGAGTCCTTCAGTGCATCTGGTAGATTTATCCTCCCACCTTTGTTTTTAATGTAGTGTTCTTTCTAGTGAAGGAAAGTAGTAGTGGAACTTGTGCTATAACTTCCAGCATGCCTGGCTGAGGAATTCTGGGAGTTGAAGTCCACAAGTCATAAAAGGGCCAAGTTTGAAGACCCCTGATATAAGAAGACCCTTCATCAAGCTATTTCCCCCAAGTTTTAAATCCAGTTCAGTATCTTATTCCACTAGTGTACACAAGTCTTCTCTCATTTCTGGGAAGTACTTTGGCTGTGTTTCCAACTGAGCACTTACGTAAATGTAAGAGTTGGCTGAGTTGGATGGTCTGTGTGTATGTTTTGGTGCAGAGAACAGCTCCCCACACTAGTGGCAAGTTGTAGGTGCTAGAACAAAATGCTCTTGGGTTTCTGCCAGAGGAGATGAGCTCCACGTTTTAGCATTTTGTGTAGGTTAATGTATCATTCTGTAGATTCCGTTTCAGATTCAAAAAGTGTTTCAGAACCCACCGGAGGATTTGGCTGTGAATTCATTGCTTTGCAGGCCATCTTGGAAAGCAAAGCAGCTACTTCAATAAGCACTTGGTTTATACATGCTCCTGCAGATTCCAAAGAATCTTTTCCAAACTGATTCAAAATATTCCGCATCCCAATAATCATTTAATGTAGGAATTGATGACTTGAAAAGGAGAGGAATTATATAGGTAGTCCTCGACTTACAACCACAACTGAGTCTACAATTTATGTTGCTAAGTGAGAAATTTGTTAAGTGAGTTTTGCCCCATTTTATGACTTTTCTTGCCACAGTTGCTAAGTGAATCATTGCAGTTGTTAAATTAGTAACCCAGCTGTTGAAGTGAATCTGGCTTCCCCATTGACTCTGCTTGTAGGAAGGTTGCAAAAGTTGATGGCCTGAGTCAGTTGCCAAGCATCCAAATTTTGATGACGTGGCCATGGGGAAGGCTGCAACGGTTGTAGGTGTGAAAAATGTTCATAAGTCATTTTTTCAGTGCCTTTGTAACTGAACAGTCACTAAACGAACTGTTGTAAGTCGAGGACTATCTGCACTGATGAACAGAGCAGGTAATTGCAATATTTTGAGCATTTTCATGCCTTCAGCCATAACTAGGGGAGAACACTTAATACCTTTTTTTGAAATCTGTTCAGGGAGTAATAGAATTTGCTTTTTGTGCTTAGAACAGCCTGAATTCAGTTCTCATTGGTTTTAGGGATAATGGAGAATGGTGCAGTTTGAGGAGAGTTTAGCTCAGGGTTAATTAACCTGGTGCTTTGGACTTGTTTTGGAAGTCTTTGTTTCTCATGATGGGACCATATTGGCTTCATTTGATGGGAACTGAAGTCCAACTCATTAGGGGGACCCAAGGTTACCTATCCCTGGTTTGTGTCATAAGGAACATTATACGAAGAAGGAAATATCTGATAGTTTGCCTCTTCCTGTCCCTTTCAGGCTTTATTGCTTCAGACATGACATCACGGAATTCCAGCACTCAGTTGTGGCTAATCACACATTACCATGAAATGGGCTCGCTCTACGACTACCTGCAGCTGACAACGTTGGACACTGTGAGCTGTTTACGAATAGTTTTGTCCATAGCTAGTGGCCTTGCTCATTTGCACATTGAGATATTTGGGACCCAAGGAAAACCTGCCATTGCTCATCGGGACTTGAAGAGTAAAAATATCTTAGTTAAGAAAAACGGGCAGTGTTGCATTGCAGATCTAGGTAAGTAGCTTCCTGTTTTCTTTTTCACATGGCCAGCATGAGTAGTTTATCACTGGGAGAGAGTAGCTAGGTGGCCAAACCAACTAACCAGCCAAAACCCATGGAAGATAAAAGAGGAAAGCAAGAGCAAATGCAACAATAACAGATAGGTTCATATGTAAGTCTAAATCATGAAGGTTATAATCTTTAAGCAAGATTAAAGATAATAAAGATGCTACATTCATGTAATGAATTAAGTATAGATCGGAAGGATGTCATTCGTTCTTTCCTTGGTGTCACTTGATAGCAAGCTAGAAAGTTTCAGCATCCACTAGAGGGCATTTAACATCCAAAAGTTTTTGCTACTCCTGGATGTAACTTGTACTGTTTTCTGAATGTGGAATTAGACTTCTTTCTCAATCTGATGTCCTCCAGGTGTTTTGGACCTCAACCCCTTGAACTCCCTACCAGCATTTTATATGGCAATAATTAATTACTGTTGGAAGACCCCTATGCTAGCTTTTTTAAAGCCTATAACAACACAGCATGCAATGTTGAGCCAAGTTTAGGACTGTTAAAACAGACTGTAATAAAGCACAAACTTTTTTAAAAACAGTTTTATTGATTTTATAATTTTACATTTTAAGTATTTAAAAAGCAAGGTGGGGGCTGAGTTAATCAATAATTCAGTAACATACAAGTATCTTTAGTACAAGTCTCAAACTACTACATTAACTATTCCCTTGGTATTTAGTGTCTCATGTTAACTAATACAATTCTTATTATACTGTATCAATTAAATAAAAGTAACATTTTTACATTTATCAATAATTTTTAGCTTATACATATCCTATGTTATTTTAACATTCAGTCTTTATAGACAATGTCCTAATTAGTTTTTCCCAATTTTTAGTTTCCCATTAATATTTAAATTTAATATTTATAGTTTCCAAGTTTTAAGTAACCAGATTTCCCTTTATTGCAATTCATCACAAAATCTAATGTTCAGGATACACCTCTTATCTTTTTGACCATATTCTTTCTCACCATCTTACATAAACTAATTAATAATACAGTATAACATTCTTATTTTCTATTAATTTCCAAATGTCTTAAATTTAGTAACCAAAATTTACCTTGTTTCAACATTAAATACTTCCTCTCTTTTTCTCTTAATGTCTACTATCTCATGTTTAAGCTAGTATAGTTTTCATTATAACAGCTAAGTAAAAACATGTTTATTACATTTATCAATAGATTTTTAGCTTATATATATCTTAATTACTTTTACATTCAAACTTTATAAACAAATCAATATTCAAATTTAACTGTTAATATTTATACTTCCAAGTTTTAAATGACCAAAGTTTTCTTTATTTCAGCTCATAACAAAATCTAGTATTCAAAGTACACATTGTATCTATTTGAGTATGATCTATTTTAATTCTCACTAATAAGTCAAAACCCCAATTTTCTTCAGCCTTATTTTAGTTTTCTTTCTTTGCCAACTCGCCTTCCATATCCATGCTTTTAAGTCATCAAATAGATCTCTCCCTGTTATTATATATATTATTTGAAGTAGAAAAGGCCATCTGATCGCCATTTTTTTGGAAGGACTAACAAATCGTCTCTCTATTTTTCCATCTCAGTGTAGTTGTCTTGAAATTTTTATCTTTCTTCAATCTGTTCTTCTTGATCCTCAGATTTCTTCTGGTTTATATAGAAAGTCTTTTCCATTTTCCGTGTTGTCAGTCCCTTTTCTGGGTTTTCCATTAAGTGCGTTAGTTGATAGTTGAATCTTCTATCATAGTATTTAATTGTTCCACTTCTTCTATTATATTCTGTGTAGTTGATTCTTTAGTTATAATCAAAGTTTGGGTTCGTATATCTAGGCTGACATCTTGTTCTCTTCTTATTTCCTCAGTGGCTGTAATAATAGTTTCATAAATTTGTTCCTGATCTTCATCCATGTTCTCTTAGTAGTGTGTTAGATTAAAAGCTTTACAATCAGAGAATAAAAATAGTTTTGTCACTGAATATAGAACACAGCTGGGCTTCTCACAGCTGATATCTGCCAAGGTTGCAAAAATCTTATCTATAGTCTGGACTTCAAGCCAAGTCTCTTTTTTTAAAAATAATATTTTATTAATTTTCCAATTTTACATTTAAGTATTTAAAAAGCAACGTGGTGACTGGGTTAATGTGGTTCAATAACAAAATCTTTAGTGCAAATCTCAGGTTACAACATCAGATATTTCTTCTTTTTTCCCCTTAACATTCACTGTCTCATATTCAAGCTAGTACAGTTCTAGTTATATCAACTCAATAAAAACATCATTATTGCATTTATCAATAAGTTTTTAGCTAATACGTGTCTTAATTACATTCAATCTTTGTAAACAATCCATATCCTATTAATTTTTACCCAATTTTTAGTTTCGCATCAATATTCCAATTTAACCTTTGATATTTATAATTTTCAGGCTTTGGGTAACCAAGATTTCCCTTATCTCAATTCATAAGAAAATATAATATCCAAAATACACATTTTATCTATTTAAATATAATCTTGTTCTATTTCCTACAAGTTATCTATTTCCTACCATATTAAATCAACTACTTAATAATACAATATCCCCTTTAATGAATCAAAACCATTATGAATATTATCTGGGTTAATCAATAAATCAAACAGATTCATAATAGTTAATTTTATTTTCCCTTTTAGGTCTGATTTTTAAATATTAAACAGATAAAATACTTGTTTTCAACTAATTTCCAAGCATTTTAAATGTAATGACCAAAACTCCCCTTAACATCTCCCTTTAACCCTCTAATTAATAATATGAAATCCCCTCTAATAAGTCAAAACCCCAATTTTCTTCAACCTTATTCTGGCTTTCTTCCTTTGCCAATTAGGCTTCTATATCAGTACTTTTAGATCGTCAAATATCTCCCTCTATTATTACATATGTTTGAAATAAAGGAGACCATTTCATTGCCAGTTTTCTGGAAAGACTAGCCCATTTGTATTTGTTAAATTGTCTCCCTGTTATTCCAGTTCCCCATGCTTGCTCTGATTTATTTGTGTTCCATTCAATCAGTTCTTCTTTCTCAAATTTCTTCTGATTTATATAGAAAGTCATTTCCATTTTTAGTGTTGTCACTTCCTTTTCTGGATTTTCCATGAGCTGTATTTGTTGGTCAATTGAATCCTCTGTCTTAATATTTGATTGTCCCACTTCTTTTGTTATCTTCTGCATTGTTGGTTCTTTGGTTGTAGTCAAAGTTTGGATTTGTGTATCTAAGCTGGCATCTTGATCCTTTATGTTAGGTCTTATTTTATCACAATCTGAAAGAATGGTTTCATGTATTGCTTTCAACATGGAAAGAATCTTTTCCTGGTCTTCATCCATCTCTTTCACTTGTTTATAAGTAGTCTTTCTAGTAAAAGTAGTTTTGTCAAGCAAAATTTTATAGTCCAAGGTATTTCAACATTTCATATGGTGACCAATATTCCTCAAGTAAAGAGATAGGAAAGCAATTTCCCACATATAACTCTGAAAGTCAGTAAAGGTTTACATTCACAGTTCAAGTAGGCCAGTTATGCTGCCCAGCTGTTCTCTTACAGCTGAGTTTCTCACAGGTGGTGCCAAGGTCAGAAAAGTCTTATCTAAGGTCTGGGCTTTGAGCCAAGTCTCTTTTAGGAAATAACAAATTGTAATACCAAACTTAATACCATTTAAAGTTTTTTAAGTCCAAAATTTTTCTAATCCTTTTCCCAATTTTATTTCTTTTTTGTAGATAAAACCAATAATCTCCAATAAAAATAGGAAAATTTTTGGTCCCCAAGTTTCAGGAACATATAAATCCAATTAGATTAAAATTGTTCTTAATGCTTTAATTCTCCTGGGTAGTCAGATGCCGCTATTCTTATAGGGTGGGATAGAAGCTCCCTTCCCTCTCTCCTCACAGGGGGAAAGATATTTCGAGCAGCTTTTGCAGGAAAAGAAGGTACTTAGGGTAAAGAGAAGATCAGATCTTATCCAGTTTCAGCCACGTTGCTTTCGAAGTGCTTAATGGTGAATTTGACTTTGGCTGTCTACAGCCTAATGACGGGCCATATTGCTATGGCCGGTCTTTCCTCCACCGGTTTGGAGGGCTACCCCGGAGCAAGCGGAAGGGCTGCTGCCCTCCTGCGATCAAGCGGGGCTCCCCTCCTTGCACGTCACCCCTACAGGGCAATTTTCGACCCTTTCCAGGGTCCCCCAGCGAAGGGAAATGGACATGGAAGAGGTTCCAAAGCATGCAAATGCAAGTGGATTAATAGGTACCACTTTGGTGGGAAGGTAACAGCATTCCGTGTGCCTTTGACGTATAGCCTTGTTGGCCACATGACCACAGAAATTGTCTTCAGACAATGCTGGCTCCCTCGGGCAAGAAACAGAGACAAGCACCATACCCTAGATTTGGCCACAATTGACAGGGAAACCTTTATCTTTTTTTTTTACTTGAGCCATGTAGTAAATATTGTTCTAATTTCAAAGGGAAAGTTTTTTTAAGCTTTTTATAACCACTGGATAGGAGAGAAAGCAGTGAATGGGCCCCAAGGGTTGCTTAAACTTCTTTTCATAGTAGTAACTCTGGCTGAGTACCCATAGGCTATTCAGTTGCTGCTCTATTGGTGTGATCTTTCTGTTCTGGATGATAAACACTATATTTCAGAAGTGTATGTGATACAGCAAAGTCAGCTAACATCTTCAAGATTTTTTCCTTTGTAAAGCTATTACAGATCTAACTTAAAAGAAAGAGACACTTCACAATAACTTTTTCTTTTGTAATTATAGGTCTCTCCGTCATGCATTCTCAAAGTACCAATCAGCTGGATGTTGGGAACAACCCCCGTGTAGGTACCAAACGCTATATGGCCCCAGAAGTCTTAGATGAAACAATTCAGGTGGATTGCTTTGACTCCTACAAAAGAGTTGATATTTGGGCATTTGGACTGGTCCTCTGGGAAGTAGCCAGGCGCATGGTTAGCAATGGTATGTAAATGTGAATTTAGTTTAATCTATATAAAGTTTAAATCCTTCATCCTGCTTTTCCATTTAAAAGCACTTTAATGTCAAGTTCGAGCAACCAGAACCACTTGTGGATAAGCCCAAACAGATTATTTTATTGTTGATTGCCTATATTACAAGAATGTGACCAGACTTGTCTACCTTCCATTGGGAAATGGCAGATATAGACCTAAGGATTTGACCCCAGACATTTTCTCCCCTACACAGACTCTTGTTGGAATCTCTGTTTACTCCCTCTGGCAGAGGGCCTTCAGCCAGTGGTTCCACCACATTTAGCTTACTATTAAGATAAACTATGCTGAAAATGTATATGCTGAGATACCAAATAGCCAGATTAAAAAAAATCAGCCAAAGCAGGGAAAGCAAAGGGGGAATGAAAGACAAATCTTTATCTTTACACCTGAAGTAATTCTATGAAAGTCAAGGATTTCTCCTCTTGCTTTCCACCAGCATGGAAAATGCTTCCCTTGGAACAAATAATAGGGTTTCACCAAGAGTCGCTCCAGCTGTTACAGGCCAGACAAATTCATACGGGAGAAGGAAATCGTCATTTCTAGCACAAGACTTTTCAAATTGTGTTCCGTGGAACCCTAGGGTTCTATGAGAACTAGGGCAGGGATAAGCAACCTTGGCTCTTTTATGACTGGTGGACTTCAACTCCCAAAATTCCTGAGCCAGCATGGCTCAGCTTAGAAATCTCTCCCTTTCCCCTCAGCTTGGCTGGCTCAGGAATTCTGGGAGTTGAAGTCCACAAGTCATGAAAGAGCCAAGGTTGCCTACCCCTACTCTAGGTTAAAAATTGTTATTTAAATAACAAGGACAACAACATTTTTTTAATTTACTGAGGAATTGAGGCAGATAAACATCAAGAGACATCTAGAATGATGCCAATAAAAGGTCCTTATCAGGTGCATGTGGCTATAGAAAATAAATACATAAATTAATAAACTGCTGTTAGATCTCTCAGCCATGAACATGCAGCAACCTTCTTGGACCAGGAAGTATTGAAGATAATGGCTCTCATTTTTGTCATATCCTTGTTAGACTATTGCAATTTGCTTTGCATGGGGTTGTCCCCGGATATGACCCAGAAAACCAGCTGGTACAAAAGGCGACTGCTTGCTTGGATTGCTTACATTGTGGGAACTGTATTAGTTGCTGAGCAGCTTCTGGGTCCAAATCAAGATGCCGATTACCTGTATAGCCCTATATGGCTTGGTTATTTGTTATATCTGGGAAGGTGAAATTTTCCTGACCAATAAGGACCAACTAGGAGAAAATGCTATTAGTATTCATGGCCTGAGGGGAGCAATATGGAGGATGGTCTTCTTTCTTTGGAATAGCTTTCCTTCTGAGGTCAAGATGACAATTAGAAAGACTACAAAAAAATGCTCTTCTGAAGGGCCTTTGGAGAAGAACCTAATTGGGCGACAGCAGAAGTAGAGTTTTGTGGAATGTGAATTATTGGGATTTTGTTTTTGTTTTTTAAACTTTTCTGTAATTGTAAGCTATAGGGTCTTCAAACTTGGCCCCTTTATGACTTGTGGACTTCAGCTCCCAGAACTCCTCAGCCAGCGTGCCTGGCTGAGGAATTCTGGAAGTTGAAGTCCACAAGTCATAAAAGGGCCAAGTTTGAAGACTCCTGATTTAAAGCCTTAAAACAGGTGACAAACAAGCATAAATAAGTAAGGTGCTTGCTGCTTAGCTTTTCAGCACAGAGAAGGCCGGCCAGCTGCTGCTAGCTTCGGCAACTGTCTACTCTGTAAATAGGCAAAATTTTAGCCTGCTTGCTAGAATTGATACTGTTCCTGTAATCGGTCTCACAAACACTAACAAACGATGTGAGAATATTTGCTTGCTAAATTTCTAGGAAAATTCAGAGGCTGTTTCTGACTGGACATATGGTCACCAGCCATATTAAACATTTTAAGCAGTGTAGAACAGGAGACAGTCAAGAACAAGTTTATCTCTTTTGGTGGCACAAATAGAGAACTACTCAGGTTTGGCCCTTTTATGAGCTTTTCAGCTGTGCTGCAAAGAGACAGTATTAGAAACAATAGATGTCATCCAGAATGATTAGCGACACAGGGTGAGTTGGAACATCTTTTAAGTAAGAGGGAAGGATTAATAAAGCTTTTACACCTTTCTACGGTATCTAGGGAACAACGGTAAAAGGTTGAAGCTTGGATTAGAAATAATGTGGAAAATGCCGTCCGTGTCTTTTCAGTGCATTAACATTAACCTGAATTCGGTGAACTGTAAATTCAAAATAAGCGTGTGTGTGTGTGTGTGGTCCAATTCCATGCAGAGTAAAATTTAGCCCTGTTGGATTGCAGTCCCACCAGGAGCATCAAAATAAGAGTGGCTGATCTTAGCATCAGAAGTATAGGTCCCCTGTCTTTATTTATTATTTATTTTGTAGGTTGAAGGATAGTTCTCTTTAAGGCATTTTCTTTTTTTTTTTCTGGGAAACTGAAAAGAAAGTGGATCAAGGTTCATTGGGACTGTATTAAAGCAGAGTAGCTCAGAGGTTAATATTGCCCTTCTGGCATTCTTTAGTGTTTCTGGAATTAGCTGCAGTCCCCTGGGTGGGTCCATGAAAAGTTTTACTACATTGTCTTTTTTAGTTTTCTTTTTAAAATACATTGGAATAAAAGCCAGACAGCAGCTTCTTGTATTGTAATATACCTATAAAGCCCTAAATGGCGAGGGTCCGGGATATCTGAGGGAACACCTGCTGCCAGCATCAAGCTCCCTTCGTCCAGCGCGCTCCCACAGGGAGGGTCTTCTCAGGGTGCCGCCGGTTAAAGATTGCTGGCGGGTAACACCCAGGGATAGGGCCTTCTCAGTGCCTGTCCTTTGGAACCAGCTGCCAGTGGAGCTGAGGACCGCCCCCGCCCTCCGTTCATTCCGCCGGGACCTGAAGACCTGGCTCTTCGAGCTCTCTGGCCCAGGCTGAGAATTTTTTAAATTTTTAATTTTAACTGGGTTTTTTATTTTTTCTCAGGGTTTCATTTAATCTTTTTTTAATTTGTTTTAACTTTTGTATTGATTTTCTTTTAAATACCCTGTAAACCGCCCTGAGTCCTTCGGGAAAGGGCGGTATATAAAAATGAATGAATGAATGAATGAATGAATGAATGAATGAATGAATAAATAAATAAATAAATAAATAAATAAATAAATAAATAAATAAATAATATATTCACAGAAAGAGTAGTGGAAGCTTGGAACCAACTTCCAGCAGATGTAGTGAGTCAAGTCATAATTAACTGAATTTTAAACATGCTTGGGATAAACACACCTATCATTTGACAAAATTTAAAATTAACATAAATAAATAAAGTAAATAAAATATTACTTTAAAAAGAAAAAAAACCTCCAAGGGAAGAATTGATGGAGGACCACTGGCTCTTTTTCTGCCATCGGTTTTCTATGTTTCTGTATTCAGCTTATAACATACAAATAGTTATTTGGTTCTATAAATGGAAATCGTGTATTGAACAGACTTTCCCAGCTGATGTCTCCAGCTGTGTATATCACAATCTATTCTACACGTACAGAAGCACTGATTTGAATCTCTCTGCCAAAAGATGGCTGTGCCTCGCAAAGTCTGGAAAAGGGTTTTGATTCGAACGTTTGGAAAGGGTATTTTCCAAATTGGGTGGCGTTGTGAATATTGGACTTCCTTCATGTCCCTGATAAGGTTAGAGGAGACTGCAGTGTAGCGTGTCCTCCAGTCAGAGGCCATGCTGATAGGATATTCCTGGAAGATCAAAGGCTGAGGAAACTAGTAGTAATGTGTACCTGAGAAGTCTCATTTGCATTTCTCAAGGCTGTTCATCCACTTGGCAGGAAGATCAGCTCCATTCCTTTTTATTTTATTTTTTTATTTTATTTTAATCCCATTTATATCCCGCCCTTCTCCGAAGACTCAGGGCGGCTTACAATTTAAGCACAAACCTTCTGTTTTTTTCCTGGGTTTTAACCTTTTAGTCTAATGAAGGGACCTTGGACACTTTAAAATTTTGCAGCTGGTTTGTAAGGATTCAGCTTGCTTTTGTGGGTTTTGGATTATTTTTTCTCATGGCCAAACAATTTGTATTAGAGAGAACTAATCACTTTCGGAATTAAGCAAATCCAGATGTGTGAGTTTCGAAATACAGAAACATTATTATAAGCTGCCGGATTAAAATATGTTTTCTGTGTATTTCTATCTACTTGTTTTAAAAATTCTAACGATAGACTAAAAATTTCACGGCAGGTGATTGTGTTTGTGTTCCTTGCTAGATGAATTGCCATATCTATATTTCTAAAATAAAATATCTAGTTGATCTGAACATTTCCTCTTGAAACTTGAAGCATTTATTGTCTTTTGTTTTAATAATAGTTGTACTGTGCATGATCAGTTCTTAATGGGATCAAAATGTCGAATTGGAATGTTGGATTGGAATACACTCCCAAGCTGTCCTGAATATTTCTGCAATTAAATTATATAGTTCAAAATGATTTTATTTATTTGAGGGAGGGGGGGCACAAAACCGCAATTCAGAGACTCTTAACACTCTTATAAGTATCTCAAAAGACTCTCAACTGTAGCCATAAAGGAAACAGTACAATAAAATTTAAAACAGATAAATCATAAAAATCAAATGGCAACAGTACAAGAATTCCATCAACAATATTGATGGCAGGTCTAGCACTGATGATGTCGCCTAGTTTGGGTCATGAAACGTCTGCAAGAAAACAAGCAAGCTCAGAGAGCACCAAGGACCCCCCTCATTTCAACCCTGAGCTACACATTTTCTCCTTTATTGGTATCGATGGCATCACTTCATCCTCTGTAGACTCTTCAGAACAGTTCTGTTTTTATTTATTTTTATTTATTTAATCCCATTTAAAAGCCAGCGTGGGAGCTAGTCTGATTTCCAGAGGGTGACTTTTTCATAATGCAGGCATACTTAACTGAGAAGCCATGCCTGTGAGACTCGGTGCCTCCCCTCCCTTTGAGAAATAGAGAACCAATAGTTTCTTCCAGGTTGGATGATTCAAGCAGATGATTCAATTGGGCCGGAGAAGGTGGTCTTGCAAGTGTCTTGGTGACAAACCATAAAGAGTTAATATAAGTTAAAACTCTCGTTTTGAATTGTACCCAAAAGGTAATCAGTGCCAGTGCTTCAGCTTGTACTAACACGCATGAACCAAGAGCAGTGGTGCTGCATTGCAGGCCATTTACAGCTTCAAAGTCATCTTCAGAGGTTGCCCTATTTAGAGTACACTGAAGTAGTCTAAACAAGGGATGATTCGGGTGAGGTCCTCTCATTTCCAGTAGGACCCCAAAGGTGGGCAAAAATCCTCATGGCTATCATCTGCACCTGCTATCCAGCAGTAGCCATAAGTCCAGACACTTGTATTCTTGGGTTATGGCCTTTCCATCAAGAAGCAACACCAGAATTATCCAAGTGCCTTGAAGATGTATCACACAGTAGCCGCCACTATTCCAGTAAAATACCTGATTTGTTATAGGCAGTTGTGATCAACCTATTCTGGACTTCAGACTTGTTCTTTTGTGGAAGAGCACAGTTAATCTTACACTGACTTCCCTCTTATGAAATTATTGTGCCACTGGCGCAGCCTCTTCTGAAGAACATGCTGGCTAGTTTGGGTCTAGATAGTTAGTGCAAAATATGTAAAAGCAGGTATAAAAGAAATGCTAATTCTTTTCCTCTTTCCAAATCTGTAATAGTTTTGCTGCTTTCCCATACATATAATTTGTTTTCTGTACACGTACATGTTTACAGAGTCAAAACTTTTTTCTAGTCCGCGGGGAGGCCTAGCTGATTTAATGCTTTGTGCTCTTAGGATTGTGCTCTTAGGATTTCATTTCGTAATATCAGTGAGATGTCACAAAAGCTTCCAACTGAAAAAGTTTAATCTCTTTGTAATATGTGAACTTTGTATTGCTAATGAACGTGTTAAAATATATTGCTGCAATAACATATCCTTTGTGGTTTTGGTACAGGTATAGTTGAAGACTACAAGCCTCCATTTTATGATGTGGTTCCTAACGATCCTAGTTTTGAAGACATGAAAAAAGTAGTTTGTGTGGATCAGCAGAGGCCAAATATTCCCAACAGATGGTTTTCAGACCCTGTAAGTACACTTGCTGAAAAGGGGTTGATGTATTTTCTACCTGATCATCTGTTAAAAGAGTTGTTAAAAGCATCTGCTGTCTAGACTATAGGCCAAACTAGATGTGGCAGCAGTAATTACATTTGTTTAATTATTCATAATACAGCAGGAGGTGGCCATATTTTTAGAAGAAAATAGGCATGTGGGCAAAGGAGCTGAACCTCTCACCCTTGTAAGCTATTCACCTGTAGCGCTTTTACTTTGGTCTAGAGGCTATCTGGAATACGAGGGATTTGAATGAAAGTGCAAATAACGTAGGGAAGTATTGGCTGCAGCTCTCACTTTTGGTACTTGCTGTTCTGTTTATACTGACATTGGGGGAAAAAGGTTTCATATGAAAAATCATTGTAGAAATAACTGTTCTACTCACGGTTGAGTGCTAGAAGAGAGAAACTTGCAAGCTGAATCATCTTTAAGAAAAAATTGAAAAAAAGCTTGTAGGCTTTCAAAAAATCTGATTATTATTATTTTTTTACATACATTGTTGCTCCCCCAGTGTAAAATGTCATTAACAAGCTCTTGATATAATTGGCAGAGACATATAGCCTATCAACTCCAGGACTGCATAATAGTCTTACCTAAATATTTACAAATTCTAGAGTGGAAACAGAATATACCTATCTACGATCAGGGAGGGAGCTTTCCATTAAGTGGCCCCACAAAGCCAAATGAAGGCATAATCCATTGGGCAGAAGACAGAGAAACTCTCGATCAGGTGAAAACCATACTGGGCTCATTTGCGATCAAAGGTGAAGCTGTTATAAAAACCTTGAATGTGTCGCTCCAACCACCAGTTGTCCTGAGACTGCAGAAACAAAGGAAGTACGCTTTGCAGCAATTAAGGGCTGTTCAGTTGTATAACCTTCGGGTTTCTGTATATCTGTGTGCAACTCTTTCCCTGATTTGCGTCTTCTATTCCTAGCGTTATCTCTCTTCTCCTTCACAGTATTGAGACAGATGCTTTTGGAAGCTCTTTGGAGAGGCATTTGATGCTCAGAAAAAGTTGTAGGCTCCATTATTGCTTCTTTGCTTTAAATATTGAAGAAACTTTTTTAATTAAAAAAGTTATTTTGAGTACTGTAGATAGAAAATGTGGAAGACCCAAAAGGAAACGAGCTTTAGGCCAGGAGTCTTCAAACTTGGCCCTTTTATGACTTGTGGACTTCAACTACCAGAATTCCTCAGCCAGCAACTGGCTGAGGAATTCTGGAAGTTGAGGTCCACAAATCATAAAAGGGCCAAGTTTGAAGACCCCTGCTTTAGGCTGAACGAAAAAGGTCACTTGTAAAATTCTCAACAGGTTTGAATTATATTTCATAGGGAAAACTGGTCAGGACATTTATTTCCTTTTAAAAAGAGCAAGAGAATGCTCTTGATTTTCCTGATTGTATCTTCCAGTTCAATATGAAATTGGGAAAAACTTTTTAATATTTTTCCATTTTATATTTTCATTATCTCTTGTAGTGGGATTTGGGTGTATTAAATGAAGCACGTTGAATTGAATTGACCAAGTGTGATTAGACACACAAGGAATTAGAAACAGCCACTAACCACTGATCATTTGTGGGTGTGTTAGCTTTAGTGTTGAAACTGATTACACGTTCCACTTTGGATCAGGCCATACTTTATAGAAATGATTACTTAGCATACAAACAATAGTTTAAATCTCAAACTGTGGTTTCAGGCCACTACTGTTTTCTGTATTTTGTTTGGTCAGCAGCCGTTTTTCCAGCAGTGATGAATCAGTGTGGTTTGAGCACAGTGTGCCATCAAAATACTCTACTCTGAATATGTATTTCTGTGCTTACCTTTTCAGACATTAACTTCACTTGCTAAGCTCATGAAAGAATGCTGGTATCACAATCCATCGGCACGATTAACAGCTTTGCGTATCAAAAAGACGTTGACCAAAATTGATAATTCCTTGGACAAGCTCAAATCTGACTGTTGATAAAAGGCCACAATGCTGGCAGACACTAAGAAGGACATGCAACTTGCTGAACTCTGGGATTTGGTTCCAAGTGGCTTCAGGCATCGGCACAGTTGTACACCCAACCAGCCATTTGAGAGGAAACAGAGCCATGAGAACCTTAACTGGTGCCTGCCATGGCATTTTTTAAATTTTTTTTGCAAATGGCCAATCATTAAAGACTTCAGGCTGAATCTCTGGTGGCCTCTGGAAGAAGACAGAGGAGTCCTGAGACAAAATTGGGGCATTAGAACCATGGCTTTTAATTTTTTTGTTTAATTCAGAAAAAGAAACAAATGCTCCCAACTTTGGCACATGGAATTGGTCAATTTTAACTTTGCCTGCGTGTCTCTTCTTCGTTGCACCAAGGGATTCCTTGCATTCCTTCCTTGCACTGTTACAGTTTAATTTTAAGAAAGTGACTTGCCAAAAATAGGATTGGCTTTGTACTCCTTGATCTATGTTTTTGGATATTAGAAAATTTGGTTTGGGCAACGGAACCCATAACTGACTCTTCTCCTCTTTCTCTTTTTATTTTGTTAAGCTGCATTTTACATATGTGTATTGTTTACACTAAGGACGGACACTAGGAATTGTTGATGAGGAAACATGCGGATTTTAATTTATTACTGGTGCATTTTAACAGTTTTTTTTAAAAAACTGAGAAAAGTGCATACAGTTAAAGTTTATTTTTATGTAGCTTCTATCACTTCTTACAGTCTCTTTTTCCTAATATCATATAATCTGAATTGGTTCTGTTTCTTTCCCCTGTTGAGTCATTTAGACATTTTAATCACATTTTTAAGTGTTTCACATTTTATATGTGTATGGTCTGTAACATATATTTTCAGTTCAAAATATGCAAAACATTTATATATAAATATTATATATATATAAATATATATCTAAATATAAAGCCATTACTCAAATTATGTCACATCTAGTACCTTATTGGTTTAGAAGAATGGATTAGCAGAGCAAAAGAGCAAACAATAAGGCCATAAGAAAGTACCGCTTCCACCCTCCCCCCTGATTTATACATAATGGGTATTTAAATGTGGCAAGGAAGAAATTGCTTTAATTTGCTTTTTTCCTATTAAGTAGCTGCTTGTATAAACAAAAGAGAATATTTCCCACTGAAATGAAAGGGGAGCATTCTGTTTAGTGCCTCCTGGGCTTAAGGTGAAGGTGGTGTGCTTAAAGTGAAGCATCGGCATATATCTCTGGATGATTCCCATCCTGAACTGGCTGGGCTGTGAAAATTGGCCATCAAACATTTTGGCCCATGTGATGGAAGAGAGGGTGTCTGAGCTTTGGAATGTTGCAACCACCCCTCAGACAGGGGATGCGAACATTGGATATTCATTCTGGAGCTGTGACCTCATAATGGCATGGATTGTTGCGTGATGTATGGATAAAAAGATGATGTCTTCTGGCTGCTTTTTTTATATCACGTTTCCCAAGTAAACAACTTTGATTCTAGTGCCTTGCCTTGTACTATAGTTACTCTTCTTTGAATCCTTCCAGGTAAAAGCTTGGAATGCTGACCTTTTGATCATTAAACCAGGACAATGCCACAGGCATGTCTGGAAAAAGGCTGAATGGATTTGGTTTAAAATGAGAATATTTTTTTTAAATAAGACTGAACAATTGAGGCTTTCATTGTACCCTGTCCCAGCTTATATGCTTCAATAAGAGTTATTTGGGAGATGTATGCGTGGTTTGATATGAACAGAAATATTCTCAGTGAGATAATGGCTGCTTTCACTAAATGGAGACATCACCATCTTTCATATAGTAGTGGATAGGTACACCATGATTTGTTAGGATCTGTTTGCATCACCTATGCAATTCAGATTTTCTTACATTACTTTCACGGTGCAGAATTTTGCCAGGTGATCTCAAAAGTAGCATTTGAATTAATTGCAGATAGGAATTAATTCCCCACATCAAAAATTCCCTGCTTGCAGAAAAGTAGCTGAATCACTTCTTCCTCATATTTAACACCAGAAGCTACATATATGGGCCAGCGTATATGTGAGTAAGCAAAGGGTAATGCTGGAAAGGACTCATAAAATGGTGTTTGATATCCTTCTTCCTAAGCTTTCTATAGTTTAATAAGCAGCTTGGTATTTTCTAAGAGAATTGCAACTTGTCCAATTGACTTTCACTTGTTAATAATAATAATAATAATAATAATAATAATAATAATAATAATAATAATAATAATAATAATAATAATTAATAATAATAATAATAATATCTAGACCGGGATGCCTTACGTACGGTCGCTCATGCGCTCGTGACCTCTCGTCTTGACTACTGCAACGCTCTCTACATGGGGCTACCCTTGAAGACCACTCGGAGGCTCCATCTGGTACAGAATGCAGCCGCGAGAGTTGTATTGGGAGTTTCCTGGCACTCCCATGTCACACCTTTGCTCCGCGAGCTGCATTGGCTTCCAGTTGTCTTCCGAGTGAGGTTCAAGGTGTTAGTAATGACCTACAAAGCCCTACATGGCATGGGTCCGGAATACCTTGGGGAGCACCTGCGGCCGGCGTCAACTTCCCTCCGCCCAGTACGGTCCCACAGAGAGGGCCTCCTCAGGGTGCCACTGGTCAAAGAATGCCGACTGGTGGCCCCCAGGGGGAGGGCGTTCTCTGTGGGTGCACCGGATTTATGGAACCATCTTCCGGTTGAGCTCCGGATGGCGCCCGATCTCCGCTCCTTTCGGCGCGATCTTAAAACCTATCTCTTTAAACAAGCTGGCCTGGCCTGATGGGACGGGGTGGGATTTTATAAAGGATTTCAATTTTTAATCTGTATTAATTTATTATGGGCATTGTTTAATTACTTTTTAATAATTTTTAATTTTTGTATCTTGTTTTTATGTATTGCCCTGTTCACCGCCCTGAATCCTCCGGGAGAAGGGCGGTATACAAATTAAATTAATAAAATAAATAAATAAATAAATAAATAAATAAATAATAATAATTTAATTTTTATACTGCCCTTCTCCCGAAGGACTCAGGGCGGTGTACAGGGCAATACAATAAAATACAATATATAAAAATTAAAAGAAATATTAAATACAGTAGCCCAATTAAACAGATTAATACAAAATGTTAAAATACCCCTAAACCCATCAGACCAGGCCGGCTTGTTCAAATAAATATGTTTTTAGGTCACGTCGGAAGGAGCGAAGGTCGGAAGCCGTCCGGAGCTCCACCAGTAAATGGTTCCAAAGGTCTGGCACGCCCACAGAGAACGCCCTCCCCCTGGGGGCCGCCAGTCGACACTCTATGACCGACGGCACCCTAAGGAGGCCCTCTCTGTGGGAGCGCACTGGACGAAGGGAAGTTGATGCTGGGTGACAAGCCAAATCAAAGAAAAAGAGATGAGAAATTACCAATTTTTAACAAACTTCATTTAATACTGATGAACTTTTTCATGAGGACTGGTTATCCATCTAATAAATACTCCTCCTTTGATGTTGTATGGCTATTTAACAAAACTTACAGAATGATGGGGTTTTGGTGCATCCATTATTTCTATTATTGCCACTTCACTTTAATACTTTTAACACACAAATTACTCTTGGATATTTTTTTTCAAGTACTCTTAAGATGAGGATTACAACGCAGTTGACACACATAAATATGGAAAACATCTAGGGATTCACTGCTGCAGAAAGAATGGGTTTGAATTCATATATCTGGAATAGTAATTGTGGGTGGTATTCAATACATTTCAAAACTGAAACATTTTAAGGTGGAATTACCCATAGACTTATTTTCCCAGATTGTTTTGCAGGAGGAAAACATGCTCAGGGAAAATCAAGTAGTTACCCAAAAACCTTCGTAAGCAAATAGACTGGGGAAATCAATATGCCATTATTTTCAAGATACCAAGCAAACATATCAATCTAGGCACCAAAGTCCAAGGTTTATTCCCTAAGCAGGCTGGAGCAGCTACGTGTGGCTCCAAGTCATAGAAGAGACTCATGGAGCTACTTGCAAACAATACAAATGCAGCCTTTTAAGAACCCTGCTTGAGGTATAGAGAGGAGCAGGAGTGATTTCTAGGCCTTATGTTGATTGCCCCAGCAAGATGACACATAAAATCTACAGTAAGTGATGCGAGTTCTGTTTTCCATTTCACAACTATGTTATTAAAAAGTCTTTCCGTTGCTGAAGATTTTCAAGAATAGGAATAGGAATAGAATAGAATAGAATAGAATAGAATAGAATAGAATAGAATAGAATAGAATAGAATAGAATAGGAGCTGGAAGGGACCTTGGAGGTCTTCTAGTCCAGCCCCCTGCTCAAGCAGGAGAACCTATACCATTTCAGACAAGTGACTGTCTAGTCTCTTCCTAAAAATCTCCAGTGATGGAGCACCCACAATTTCTGAAGGCAAGCTGTTCCACTGGTTAATTGTCCTCATTGTCAGGAAGTTTCTCCTTGATTCCAGGTAGCTTCTCTCTTTGGTCAGTATCTCCTCAGACAAAGAGAGGACACCAAAAACAAGGCCTCCCAGGTCAGGAAGAACATGATTGCGTGTGTCTTTTTTCAAATTGGATGTTTGTCTGAAAAGGGGACCTTACTGGTTAAATGGGACCAATGAAGGAGAATATTTGTAGCACAGGGTTGAAGTGTGGGATCCCTGGTGCTCCCTGAGTTTGCTTGTTTTCTTGTTTCATGACCCCAAGTACGGTAGGCAACATCATCAGCGCCAGCAAGATGATGGACAACAAAAGATTGGACAACCATTTGCCTCAGGCGGTATAGTCTCCTGGTTTGAGCAAGAGGTTGGACTAGATCTCCAAGGTCCCTTCAAGCCCTATGTTTCTGTTTTCAAGCAGTGAAGAATGACGCATAAAAACTACACATAATGGTGCTACATTGCATTTCCCATGCAATGAGACTTGCTTTCCCAATCTGGTGCTCTTCTGCTGCCTTGAATTACCTTTATTTATTAATCAAATTTATACAGGCACGCATCTCACAGAAAGTGGCTGGCGTACAACAATCCAATAAATATTTTTTATTTTTTTATTTTAATTCCATTTATATCCCGCCCTTCTCCGAAGATTCAGGGCGGCTTACAAGCTTAGCAGTAGCCTTCATTCTATGTATATGCCTGCTTATTAGGGCTTTTGGGGGGCCCCAAGCGGCATTATTACAAAGTCAGCTTATTGCCCCCAACAATCTGGGTCCTCATCAAACAATCATTACCTAATATGATTGTAATTATTCAAAAACATTAAAAACTATAAAAGCAGAACTAAACAAAAATGATAGATGGAGGGATGTTAATAATAACAGAGCCATCTCACAAGTTCACTTGTTCCCTGGGGTTCCCAGGTTTGCTAGCATAACCAGGTCTTGGGGGGCCTTCAAAAGATGAGTGCTGATGCTGATGTCATCTCGGGTGGCGGTGGGTGGGGAGAAGATTCCACAATGTAAGCACCACAGCAGAAAAGGCCCACCACCTAGGCCCGCCAAATTATATCATCCAATTTCTTCATCTAAGTTTCTCAGCCTTTTTGTCACATTGTTAAAGAATGATGAGGTTGTAGCACAACATATTTGGAAACCCACAGATTGGAAAGGCTCATCTGAGCTATGGAAGGGATTCCTGATTTAGCTTTTGCCAGAATTTCAAACCAAAATATTAAAGAAGATGATAATGCCATTTCTGTTTCACTGAATTTCTAGAGCAAAAAAGTGCCAAGAAAAACATTTTATATCCGAAAGATCACTTTAAAATGATATTTACAGTGAGGGAAAAAATATTTCATTTCCTGCTGATTTTGTACATTTGCCTACTGACAAATGATCAGTCTATAATTTTAATGGTAGGTTTATTTTAACAGTGAGAGACAGAATAACAACAACAAAAATCCAGAAAAAGGCATTTCAAGGAAGTTATAAATTGATTTGCATTTTAATGAGTGAAATAAGTATTTGATCCCCTATCAATCAGCAAGATTTCTGGCTCCCAGGTGTCTTATACAGGTAATGAGCTGAGATTAGGAGCACACTCTTAAAGGGAGTGCTCCTAATCTCAACTTTTTACCTGTATAAAAGACACCTGTTTACAAAAGCAATCAATCAATCAGATTCCAAACTCTCCACCATGGCCAAGACCAAAGTGCTGTCCAAGGATGTCAGGGACAAGACTGTAGACCTACACAAGGCTGGAATGGGCTACAAGACTATTGCCAAGAAGCTTGGTGAGAAGGTGACAACAGTTGGTGCGGTTATTCGCAAATAGAAGAAACACAAAATAACTATAAATCTCCCTTGGTCTGGGGCTCCATGCAAGATCTCACCTTGTGGAGTTTCAATGATTATGAGAACAATGAGGAATCAGGCCAGAACTACACGGGAGAATCTTGTCAATGATCTCAAGGCCGATGGGACTATAGTCACCAAGAAAACAATTGGTAACACACTATGCTGTGAAAGACTGAAACCCTGCAGAGCCTGCAAGGTCCTGCTGCTCAAGAAGGCACATGCACAGGCCCGTCTGAAGTTTGCCAATGAATGTCTGAATGATTCAGAGGAGAACTGGGTGAAAGTGTTATGGTCAGATGAGACCAAAAACAAGCTCTTTGTCATCAACTCAACTTGCCGTATTTGGAGGAGGAGGAATGCTGTCTATGACCCCTAGAACACCATCCCCACCATCAAACATGGAGGTGGAAACATTATGCTTTGGGGGTGTTTTTCTGCTAAGGGGACAGGACAACTTCACCACATCAAAGGGGTGATGGACGGGGCCATGTACCATCAAATCTTGGGTGAGAACCTCCTTTCCTCAGCCAGGGCATTGAAAATGGGTTGTGAATTCCAGCATGACATGACCCAAAACACACAGCCAAGGCAACAAGGGAGTGGCTCAAGAAGAAGCACATTAAGGTCCTGGAGTGGCCTAGTCAGTCTCCAGACCTTAATCCCATATAAAATCTGTGGACGGACTTAATGATTTAATGACCTTAATGACTTGAAGAGGATCTGCAAAGAGGAGTGGGACAAAATCCCTCCTGAGATGCGTGCAAACCTGGTGGCCAACTGCAAGAAACGTCTGGCTTCTGATTGCCAACAAGGGCTTTGCCAAGTACTAAGACATGTTTTGTGAAGGGGTCAAATACTTATTTCACTCATTAAAATGCAAATCAATTTATAAAGTTTTTGAAATGCATTTTTTTGGATTTTTTTTTGCTGTTATTCTGTCACTGTTAAAATAAACCTACCATTAAAATTATAGACTGATCATTTTTTTGTCAGTGGGAAACGTACAAAACCAGCAGGGGATCAAATATTTTTCCCCTCACTGTATTATTAGTAGAAAAAAATCAAATCATGCGCATCCAGTAAAGTAACACAGAACTTTATTTATTAACTATTTACTTATTTATTGGCTGTTCACAGTATCCTCAGAAGTCTTCTGTGACACCACCTTGAACAGCCTTGTCTCAGTCCTTTGTCCCTCTAGAGCCAGTCTGTTTTGCCATGTTTTGTCTGAACTGTGGTTACCTTACTTGTGTACAGATTTTGCATAAGGACAATGAGATGTTTTTGCATCCCAAAGACATTCCACAACTTGACATAATTGTCGCAAACACCTTTCTGTAATCAATGAAACACATATTGACTTTTTTGTTTGGCATGGTTTGGCTTGCATAATTATTGAACACAGATTAGCAATAATATCTCAGGTTCCTTAGCATTTTGTAAACTCATTTTCCATGTAGGGCTCCAATATGTGTTTTGCTGGCATGTGGAATTAAGGATAGTGTACAATTTTTGCACATCTGTTAAGTCTCTTTTTTTGCAATTGATAATGTAGGTTGACCTTCTAATCTGTTGGCCACTGTATCAGTCTCCACATTCACTGGCATAGCTTGATTAGAACTTCTACTAGAGGTAATTAAGGAATTTTGTTGTGCAGAGGTCTCCTTGTGCTACCAAAGAGTTGCACAGACAAGGAAGGGTACTGAGAGCAGTAAGAGTCACACACAGGAGTACACTGAGTTGTAAAAGCAAAAAGTATTTTACTTTGAGGTGGTGTAAAAACAAAAATGCACAGTCAAAAATAAACAGTCCAAGTAGCAATCCAAATACAAAGTCTTCTTACCGGTCCAGAGGTCAATACACAGTTCAGGTTTACAACAGTAGTAAACCAACAGCAGAGCAAAAACAGTAATAGTAGAGAGCAGTGATTTCAGAAAGAGAGAGAAGCTACGTTCCTAGCTTCTTCTTATGGCCATGAGAACACTTACACACCCATTGGCCAATTAACTTCTTAAAGTCATAACATTATGGTTAATATATTTTCAACCCAACATTGTAGGCTAGCACCATATGCCTAACAGTCCTCAACTTAACAACCATTCATTTAGTGACCATTCAAAGTTACAACAGCACTGAAAAAAGTGACTTATGACTGTTTTTCACAGGAATGTTGCAGCGTCCCCATGGTCATGTGATCAAAATTCAGATGCTTACCAGCTGACTCATGTTTATGATGGTTGCAGTGATCTTCTGACAAGTGAAGTTAATGCAATGATTCACTCAACAACTGTGGCAAGGATGGTCATAAAATGGAGTAAAACTCACTTAACTGTCTCACTTAGCAACAGAAATGTTGGGCTCAATTGTGGTCATAAATCAAGAACTACCTGTATTCTTCCATGACTTGGCATATTTCTATAGATACTCATTCAGTTCCTGTAAGCTTTCTGACTTGGCAATGATTGGAATGCTGATCTAACTTTCTTTTCCAGTAGTAGAGATTCTTCTGTGTAGGAAATGTGTTTTAAGTTATCTTGAATGTTGACATCTCTACTCTATAGAAATTCAGCACACACTCTTTCCGTCTTTGTTTGATCTTCTTTGAATCGGTTACTACCTGTCCAGTGGCATCTTCCAACATACCAATTCAAGGTTGTAACTTCCTTCAGAGTTCAAAGTTCTTTTGGAAGACTTTCGTTGGGTTTGTTCTGTGTACTTCCATCTTTGAAATATTTACAAATGCCACTTAATATATTTTTCTCTTTTCTCTTTTTCTTTAACCTTTTCCTTTTCTTGCACTTTTTGCTTTCATTTTACTTTCTTCTTCTTTTTTTCTTCCTTACTTTATATTAATTTGTATTCATTTATGTTTTCTTTTTCAAAGTTTAATTTTATACATACACTGTCACATAGATACAAGCATACATACATACTCTGATCAAAGTTCAAGCTCTCAACCATCCAGGTTACTAATAACTTGCAATGCAGCCAAACAGTTTATACAGAAATAAAGTTCTTTTTTTCAGGACAGCGCTAATTTTGTCTGCCAACTTGCTTTGAGTAATCGACATGTTACAAGCCAAAACAGGGACACTCGGAAAGATTTAACACTTCATGAGAGCTCTGATCCCTATTTCCAGTCACAAGATCAGAATTTTAAAAAAGCACGAGTCTATTGCTCTTCTCCAATGGAAGCTAATGTTCATCCAGAAATGGACAATGGAGTTAATGAAATGTGCCGTCAAAGCTAATTCTCCAGATAGCCATTCCACTGTCCACTTCAGTGCATAAGGAGCCACAGAGGATAGTCTTGCAACAGTGTGCAAAGCAAAGACGGAAGAGGGTGATGGGTAAGAGAATTGAATGGCAATACATTTTAACTGTGCTGTCCTGACAATTCTTCGTATTTTCATGCTGCACAGATAAACACAGGGGGATTGTTCTAAAACTCATAGTAAGGGTCAATTTCAATTTTGACATATACCAAAAAAAAAAACAACACATTTCTATGGTGATTTGATACAGTTCAGTTTTTATCTTGCTAAGAAAAGGTCATATTGCCAGTAATTCTAGCAAAAATCACTATTATAGCTGTCCATATGTGTCAATAGCTTAGCTTCTGAATTTGCTGTGTCCCGATTCTTTGACAAAAGAAATTTAGTTTTATTGAAGAATCTTTAGCTAAATAGTAAGTAGCAATGTTTAAGTCTCATATAGCCTTCAGGCTTGCTTTCTGTGGTTCCAGGAATTCTAGAAATGGTATTGTCAATTTCAGTGGGAAATTACTTAATATAAACAGATTCAGACTGAAAATGTAAAGGTAGTCCTTGTTTAATGACTGCCTCATTTAGCAACAGTTCACAGATACAATGGTGATGAAAAAATAATTTTACAACCTCTCTTCACGTTTATAATACAGGTAGTCCTCAGTTACAACCACAATTGAACACAAAAGTTCTATTGCTAACAAGTCATTATTTAAGCGAGATATCTCCATTTTACAACTTTTTTGTCACAGTTGTTAGGTGAATCACTGCAGTTGTTAAGTGAATCATGTGGTTGTTAAGTATATCTCACTTTCCCCATTGACTTTGCTTGTCGGAAGCTGGCTGGAAAGGTTTGAAATGGGGATCACAGTACAACTGTCATAAATACATGCCGGTTCCAAGCAGCTGAATACCATGGGGGATGCTGCAGTGGTTGTAAGTGTAAAAATTGGTCATATGTCACTTTTTTCAGTGTTGTAACTTTGAATGATTACTAAACAAATAGCTGTAAGTTGAGGACTATTTGAATTCAGCTGAAGTAAGTCTTCTGGTTTGCCAACGCAGCCCACACGGACGTTTGGAAGGCGGGCTCCATCTTCCAAGTCCAATTCTGCATCGCTGGGGGACCCTGGAAAGGGTTAAAAGTCATCCTGTAGGGGCAACCAGCAAGGAGGGGACCCCGCTTGATCGTGGGAGGGCAGTAGCCCTTCCACTCGATCTGGGGCAGCCCTCCAATATGGCCCATCACTAGGCTGCTGACAGCCGAAGTCAAATTTACCATCAGGCACCTACAAAGCAGCGCAGATGAGACTGGGTGAGATCTACTTCTCTTCAATCCTACTTATTTTTTCCACCTGTATAAGCTGCCCAAAGTATTTTCCCCACTGTAAGAAAGGGAAGGGAGATTCTATCCCACCCTCTAAAAACAGCGGCAACTGACTATCCAGGGGAGTTTAAAATGTTGCAAGAATAACCTGATTCTAACTGGAGCTTTGTGGACTAAAATTTGTGGACTAAAAGATTTTTTATTCTTATTGAAGATTTGGGTTTCTACCTACAAAGAAGTAAAATTGGAAAAAGGATTATAAAAATTTCAGACTTAAAAAAAACAAAAAAACCCTAAATGGTATGGGTGACATCTTGTGGCTAAACCTGATATTACAATATGTTGTTGTCTAAAAAAGACTTGGCTTGACGCCCAGACTATAAATAAGACTTTTGCAACCTTGACAGATATCAGCTGAGAGAAGCCCAGCTGTGTTCTACACTCAGTGACAAAATTATTTTCATTCTCTGATTGTAAAGCTTTTAACTTAATACTCTACTAAGAGAACATGGATGAAGATCAGGCACAGATTCTCTTTATGTTGAGAGCAATTTATGAAACTATTCTTACAGCTACTGATGAAATAAGAAGCTACAGAAAAGAACTAGACATCAGCCCAGATATACGAAACCAAACTTTGATTGCAACTAAAGAATCAACTACACAGAATATAATAGAAGAAGTGAAACAATTAAATACTATGATAGAAGATTTAATTGATCTACAAACACAGTTAATGGAAAACCCAGAAAAGAGACTGACAACGTGGAAAAAGGAAAAGATTTTCTATATAAACCAGAAAAAACCTGAAGATCAAGAAGAACAAACTGAAGGGAAGATAAACATTTCAGGTCAACTACGTTGAGATGGAAAAATAGAGAGAGAATTTGTTAGTCCTTCCCAAAAAATGGCAACCAGATGGCTTTTTCTATTTCAAACAATATATATAACACAGGGAGATCTACTGGACGACTTAAAAACATGGACATGGAAGGCGATTTGGCAAAGAAAGAAAACTAGAATAAAGCTGAAGAAAATTGGGGTTTTGACTTATTAGTGAGAATCAAAATAGAACATACTCAAATAGACAAGATGAGTAATTTGAATGCTAGATTTTGTTATGAGCTGAGATAAAGAAAACTTTGGTCATTTAAAATTTGGAAGTATAAATATTAAAAGTTGAATATTGATTTCCTTATAAAAGTTGAATGTAAAAGTAATTAAGATATATATAAGCTAAAAATCTATTGATAAATGTAATAAATATGTTTTACTTAGCTGTTATAATAAAAATAGACATAATAGACATCAAGAGAAAAAGAGAGGAAGTATTTAATTCTGAAATGAAAATTTTTGTTATTAAATTTAAGACATTTTGAAATAAATAGAAAATAAGAATGTTATACTGTATTATTAATTAGTTGATGTAAGATGGTGAGAAATAGAATATATTTAAATAGATAAGACGTGTATTCTGAATATTAGATTTTGTGATGAATTGCGATAAAGGAAATTGTGGTCGTTTAAAACTTGGAAATTATAAATATTAAATGTTAAATATTAATGGAAACTAAAAATTGGGAAAAACTAATTAGGACATTGATTGTCTATAAAGATTGAATGTTAAAATAGCCATGATATGTATAAACTAAAAATTATTAATAAATGTAAGAAAGTTACTTTTATTTAATTGTTATAATAAGAATTGTATTAGTTTAAACATGAGACAGTAAATACTAAGGGGAAAAGAGAGGAAAACTTAATGTAGTAGTTTGAGACTTGTACTAAAGATGTTTGCATGTTATTGAATTATCGATTAACTCAGCCGCCACGTTGCTTTTTAAATATTTAAATGTAAAATTAGAAAATCAACAAAACTTTAAAAAAATAAAAATAAACGAAAGCTGAAGTAAGATTGAAGCATAATCAGGTTTTCACTTAGTGAGCACTTCTCTTAACGACTACTTTGCTGGTCCTAGTTGTGGTACCTAAACTAACTGTAAAGTCCCATATCTGATTAATTTAATGATGTTACTGTGCTGCCCATTGTAGCCCTAATCTATAAAAGGAAAGGAAAGTGCAGCCTCTGATACCAAAGCGTTAAAAGTATCTACAAAATCTAGAATGATATAATATTTCTGTCTAAAATACCAATTGGTTATACAATAACAAAAGAAGACAAACTCATATTTAAGACAGCATCATTTTAAGACAGCATC
Organism: Vipera ursinii; assembly: GCF_947247035.1. Classification (NCBI taxonomy): domain Eukaryota; kingdom Metazoa; phylum Chordata; class Lepidosauria; order Squamata; family Viperidae; genus Vipera; species Vipera ursinii. The sequence goes on along the minus strand of NC_139512.1, from coordinate 148,417,293 downwards.
ATTTAAGACAGCATCATTTAAGACAGCATAATGAATTATAATAAACTTGCTGCATATAATAAGCTATGAATTATAATAAATATAATAAGCTATGAATTATAATAAACTTGCTGCAATCCCAGTAATATAGTAGTTACATTTTTTAAACCTGTGTAGCCATGTAATTTCTTATAGCAGAACTGATCAATTTTGAATGACACTAATACTTTCATGTTAGTATCAACACTGTTGTATTAAAATATTGGCAGACTCTCCCAAGCCAGATTATCAGAGGTTATGTTGAGGACATGGAGAGCACTGAAATCAGTAGGGAAAAATAAACACACTGATCACTTTTCCTTTACTTCTATTTCTGTCAAATACAACTGAAAGGTAAACTCTGGATTAAAAAATAAATTACATGCAAAATCAGCCTAGTTACCTGGGAGACAAATACATTTACTGCTAACAGCTACAATATTGAGAAGTTCTCTCTCTGTATATGTGTTTGTGTGTGTGAGTGCATATACACACACACACACAAGTAATGTTTTTGAAGCCTTTAAATGAAAGAGATCTTAAAATTAAGTCTATCCATATAAACAGGATACTTTTTTATAAAAAATGCTTACTGTTTTTATACCATGAAGGTGGCTTCTGAGTCACGAGCAGGTGGTTACTATTTAATCCCTCTTTTTAACACATGAAGGTGTTTAGGAATGATTGTTACTTTAATACACGTCCATTTATTATAATTATTCCATTTTTCCACTATTCTACCTTGGGATATACAGTATATTGTTGTCTGTTACTCAGAGATGAATTACACACAAAAGCAGCTTCAGTGTAAATATTGGTATTGTGTAAAGGGACAATTAAATCAAAATTGGGCACTTGTTCAGATTTAATATTCATATCTAATGATTTACCTTGGGATGTATATTATTCTTTAAAAAGACACTTTCTTACCTTCCCCCAATAAACTCTTATTAAGCTTGACAGTAATGAAGTATGTCACATTATAATGTTTTAGATCATTTTTTTAAAAAAGTAAACAAATGGAAAACTCATATGCCCTGCATAGCCATCCCCGCTACACATACACACACACACACACACACACACCAGTGCAGTTGCATTTCCAAAAACTTCTCTGGGGAATTGAGTGTTTTGCAAAATGTAAGAGGTGACTGAGGATTATTCTGGACAGAGGGAAAATTGCCTAAAATTAAATGGAAGTGTGCCTGATTTGAAATGGTTTCCTCCATCCTAAGTAGCCCTATGATTACTTCAGATTGTTCCAAACTCACTTCATATTATGTAGGATCTTTAACATAATTTTACCATCAACTATTTAGCTTAGTAAAATTGGCCATTACATATAATTGTGCATTTCTTGTCAAGAACAAGAGCTACATTTTCACAGTGTGGTCATATAAATAAACCACATTATGGTATAATGAATGCAATCTCAGTTACCATATTAGGACAATTTAATAGATTTATCTATTGGAATCTATTAATTGGATGCCATGAAATTATCCTAATTTATTTCTGCAGAAAGTATTCTTCATTGTTTTGAATAGCTAATAGAAAAGACACTACATTTATTGGTGACTTGAAAACTCTTATGGACTTTTCATGCTAAAATGAAAAAAAGAACTTTTGATTTATGGCTTTGATGATTAGACAGAATAGATTATAGAAAGAATATTATGATGTATCTTTAAAAAGGGAAGTTAAAATATAATTGTACTTGTAATTCCTGTGAAGAATATTGAAAACCACTTCTCAGTAATTTCTTTTCTTTCCTTTTTATTTTTCTTATATTTTTTCTTTTCTTTTTTGTCTTAGCTTGGATTAGTTTTAATTTTTTTTAAAAAAAAGTTTGAATAAAAATCATGAAAAAGGAGACATATAAAGGTCTCCACATGTTATGCCGGAAAGTAATATCCTAAAGAAATTATGATATAAAATCAAAAGCTATTTGACAATGACTCGTCATGACAAGCTGAAGGCACTGGTACAATAAAATTGGTTTATATTCACTACATAATAATTTTGGTGAACTGAGCATATCTTTCAAATCATTAGACTTCTCCAAAATCATTTGGCTAGCTCCAAAAGAGCTAGTGGACGTTCATCAATCTTTGAGACAGTAACACCAGCTGCCTGCAATTAGTGCAGGTTCGCATCCCACCAGGCTCAAGCCTTCCATCCTTCTGAGGTAGGTAAAATGAGGACCCAGATTGTTGGGGGCAATTAAGCTGACTTTGTAATAATGCCGCTTGGGGTGTGTGTGAAAGCCCTAATAAGCAGGCATATACATAGAATGAAGGCTACTGCTAAGTTTGTAAGCCGCCCTGAGTCTTCGGAGAAGGGCGGGATATAAATGGAATTAAAATAAAAAAATAAAATAAAAAACATTACATAAAGCTGGGTGCGGGGGGGGGGGAATCTAAATTCAGGTTATTGATAATGTTCCAGACACTTTGTAATGTAACACAGTTTCCTTAATTAATGTCAAAAACAGTGCTGCAGTGCTCTGGACACAAATGTTTAGTGGTTTTAACCTTAAGGTCCTACAATGCTTGTCATTTGATACAATAACAAAAATCAACGCTATTCCTGTGTATCAATGCATGCAGAACTTGTGGATGACCCATCAGGGGAGGTTTTTAAGAAGAGGTAGGATAGCCATTTGTCTAAAATGGTATAGGCCAGGGTTTCCTGCTCAAGCAGAGGATTGGATTAGAAGATCTCTTCCAATGCCGGTATTCTGTATTCTGTAATCAAATGTCAAGATCTCATTTGTGAAGTTATAGAGTGAATACAATTGTGGGTAATTGGCTGGCAAACAAATATAGAACCAACAGACAGGAATGGGGGACTATGCAAATCAGAACTATTAGGAAACAAGGCAAGTTTGAGATACCGGTATTCAGTAAGAACATAAAGTAAACTATAGTACTAGGAGTATTATAATAAGCATGAAGTGAAATAAAATAGTTTTGGGCAGTCTCTTAACTATTTCAAAACAGTCCACAACTATTCACAGTTCAAACTGATGTTATATAATATTCAACATTGCAAAGTAGTATAAGATAAACCATAAATCAGGGTTCTTTGGGATTCAAGCCTGACATTTACTGTTTTGAGTCTAAGACAAAAAAAAAAGGGAATGTGTAATTTGTTATGTTTGAGGCTATAAAAGTTAGGTTAAATTCAAAGAGCATCTCTGAATTTATACAAGATGCAAAACTGTTGAACAGAACTTGTTTACATTCCAAAAACTGAAATTTTCAGACTTGGACTCAATGGCTTCCGAGCCAGGCTTTAGTTATGTTAATTCTGTGGACATGTCCATATAATTTTCTTGGCAACGGTATGGAAGTGGTTTGTGTCAATGGAAGAATGGATGGAAAAAGTAATGAACTGTGATGAAAATTGATGGCAATTTATCCAGTTTTGTTTTCAATTGGAAACCGCTTCTGGACTTCATGTTCAGAAAAAAAATAAAAATTGATATTAGGTTTGATGACTAGATTAGAGCCTTGGTGGAACAGTGGGCTAATGCCTCCTTAAGTAACACCAGCTGCCTGCAATTAGTGCAGGTTCGCATCCCACCAGGCTCAAGGTTGACTCAGCCTTCCATCCTTCCGAGGTAGGTAAAATGAGGACCCAGATTGTTGGGGGCAATAAGCTGACTTTGTAATAATGCCGCTTGGGGGTGTGTGAAAGCCCTAATAAGCAGGCATATACATAGAATGAAGGCTACTGCTAAGCTTGTAAGCCGCCCTGAGTCTTCGGAGAAGGGCGGGATATAAATGGAATTAAAATAAATAAAATAAATAAAACTCTGTTGTTTGTTGTAGAAATGGCTTGTATCTATCAGAAATGTAAAGTAAAATGTGGAAAGTGTATTTTGTATTCTACTGCACCAAAAAGAGTTGGAAGTCACTATTTTTTCTTTTCTTTTCTTTTTTTAACCTTACACTTCTTTCCATTCTCCCTTCTGATACTTATTTCCATTTGTATTTTATATTATAATAAACTTCAATAATATTTTTTTAAAGGAAGTGGTTTGCCACAACTTTTTCTTTTTTTAACCTTCCAAGCCTAGCCTACAGCCATAGGATTTCCTGCAAATCTCCCTCCATCCAGTTACCAGCTAGATCTGGTTATGCTGCTATCTGCCGGGAACTTGAATTAAATCAATAAACAACTTTGCTATCTTAACTTTAACACTGAAGACTTTTTTACCTTGATCTGGAATATGATTTTATAAAGTACCCTCTCATACCCTCTATATACTATGCTTTTTTGGTTGTTAGCTGCAAAGTCGTGTCCGATCCATCGCGACCCCATGGACAACGTTCCTCCAGATGAATGTAAATTTTAAAGTGTATCAGTATATACAGGCGTCTCTGTATAGCAGCCATCTGCAAAACTGATTCAGAACTTGCAAAATGCATATTGACAGGAATAAATAACTTATTGAGCGCTGTATGGATGACTGATTTTTATGTCCATGTTCAATGTTCAAGATATTTACAAACCTGCAAAGGTTTAGTCACCAAGAAAAATTAACTTCAAATGATTATATAGAGAAGTTTAAGAAAAGTTATACTATTCTTTGTAAACTTAAGAGTCTATTATGTTTAATGATCAAATATCAACCAGCTTTTTTGTGTCATTGTGGGAAATAATCTATTTTCATTATGTAATAATTGTGTTACATCCTGAAAGCAGCTTTGCTGCAACAACAGCTTTGAGCTATTTCCCCTGTGTCATACAGAACAGGGTAGAACCACAAATAAAGTTGTAAACAATCCTGTAATAAAATAGAAAAGCTCTCACTAAAGCCATAGGCATTGTAGGGCAAAAAATGTCGCTTACCATCTCAGCTAGTAAATAGGAAATACTTATGATATCCATATTCTTACACATTCCACATAGAAATAATAATTTATGGATTTTTATGATGTGCAATTAATTTTCCCAAGGGGCCAGATGAGAAACTAGGATTGTGGTGGTGGGCTGAACCAATAGGGCTGTGAAGGTGTGTAAGCACACACACAAGCATATACATAAATTGGGGAAAAAAGAATTACCTTCAAAACAAAAGCAATGCAGTTGTATTGCATGCATGGCATACACTTATTTACATTTGATTTGCAATTTCCAATTGACCTTACACAGGTTGAACAGGAACAGCCAAAGGACTGGATGTGGCATGGAGGATGGTAAAATGCCCATGTCTCTTCTATGAGAAATATTTTCCTGAGTACAAAAGCCTTGCTTCCAAAGGCCCAGAAATGGGGTACTCTCACAAAGATAAATAGTAAAATAAAGAGGGGGGGATTCCTGCATGTTATAGCTGATCAATTCCAATGAATTTGCACATCTTATATGAAACTTTTTAAAGTCCATTACACAAATTAATTTAAGAAACTTAAGTATGTATGTATATAAATGGATGTAATATTATAAACAGCCATTTCCACTATATTTCCACATTGACTATATTTTCTTGGGAAAAATAAGGGACTAACCTAAAAAGGGGGTAAATGTGAAAGAGGTTTAAAAAGTGTTTATGTTCATAACTTTGCTTTAAGAAGGAAAATTCAAGAGAAAAACCATGAAAAAAAATGAAACCAGATAAATCTAAAGCAGAGCTGTCCTTTATAATAAAAGAGGTATATTTATTTATTTATTTTATTTTAATTCCATTTATATCCCGCCCTTCTCCGAAGACTCAGGGCGGCTTACAAGCTTAGCAGTAGCCTTCATTCTATGTATATGCCTGCTTATTAGGGCTTTCACACACACCCCCAAGCGGCATTATTACAAAGTCAGCTTAATTGCCCCCAACAATCTGGGTATGTGTATGTGTGTGGATATAGATATATAGATGTGGATATAGATATAGATACATAGATATCCAACCCCTCCATGAAAGTGGGGGGGGGGGGGAAGGCAAGAAACACTGCTAAATAATTATCTTGGGTTTCATCTCAGATACTTGGCCAAGCTGCAACGCTTTGGATTTATAGGAAGTGGAGAATGGCATGTAAACTGTAGTCCCAAACACCCTGACTGGCAGGACAGCCAGTGGGCCAATCATTCTCTTTCAGCCCAACCCTACCTCTCAGGGTTGTTGTAGTAGGGAAAACTGGAGGGGGACCGAGTATTAGGTACATTCACAGTGTGTGTGTGTGTGCGCGCGCGCGCGCGCGTGTACACAAATAAAATTAGTCCAACTATCTTGGCCACCGCTGTGTGTGTGTGTGTGTGTGTGTGTACACACACACACACACACTCTGAAGAGCCAGTTTTTATATAAAAGCAGATAGTATATATATTCTATCTGCTTTTATGTAAAAACTGGACCGTCGGAATAAGAAGTGCGCTCGAGAGGACTGCCGAGGGGTTGTCAGGCGGTAATTTTGGCGCGCTCCTGCCGTCCCGCCCAGAACTACCCGCGACAAACAAATCAACAACAACAACAAACCAACTGGCTCAGCCGGCCCTTCGGTGCGCCCTTCCTTCGAGAGGGCTGGAAAGCGGCTTAGGCAGGAAAGGCGCGCTACCCAGAGCTACCTCGAGCGGTGCTTCCTTGCCATTGCGCCCGCCCTGCTGGCAGCGACTCTTCAGGCGGCTTCTTCACCCCGGGCAAGCCCTCCGCAGGGCAAGGGGTGTGTCCGGGCAGGGCGGAGTCGGGAGACAAACTCCACGCCCGCCTCTTTCTTCCAGCGCTGAGAGTCGCTGGTGGCAAGAGCTCCGCGTCGCACCGCTGGAGGGGAGGGGTGGGGGGGGGAGAGAGAGAGAGAGACCAGCCTCTGGGAAGCTCGCCTCCCCCGGCCTCTACGCCCCACACGCGCCTCCGGCTCGCTCCTTCCCACCTGCCAGAACTTCTCCCATGTGCTGTCATGAGGCGAGCGCTGCGCTCCGGACTGGGCGCTGCGGCGCTTGTCCTGACAGCCTGCGCCTCTCTCTGCACAGGTAAAGGGAGCGCCAGGAGCCTGCTTGGCTGGCGGGTCGGAGGTTGCGCTTGGCGGTGCTTGCTTGCTTCTTCTCCCCCCCAATTCCTCCGAGCGGGTGCCGAGCGGGTCTCGGGAGCGGCGGAGTTTCTCTCGGCTTACCGGAGTTTTGGCCTGATTTGGAAAACCGTTTGCCTTCCGCCTTCCAAGCTGTGCCCTTAGTAAAAAAAAAAAAAAGCTTATCCGATCCGAATAGCATTTTTTTTTCCTGGTCGCTCGGGGAGGGCGGGCCGACAGGTTTACCGCGCCTTTTCAGCCCGTTTGCTGAGCTAAACAAAACCGTAAAAGTAGGCTTTAAAAAAAAAACACAAACGTGCTTTCGAAGTTGGAGGGATTCGGTTGCTTATAAATAACCTGGTAAATTAAGCTTCATGCAATCCGTACCAGCAAACCCCGCTGTGGGACAGATAGATAAATAACAGAGACGGAACGTCAAAGCGTTTTTTTTTAAAAAAAGAAGTAATAATACTGGTAGGAGAGAACAGAAGAGCCGCGCTCGGTTTAATCCGGGCGAATTTGTTATAATATAATCTCAGTTGGACGGTGTGGCCGCCAGGGCAAAGGACAGCTAAGCGCTAAAGGGAGAAATCTACCGTATTTTTAAAGGGCAAGACCTTCATTTCAAAATGCGCCTCCCTTGGCAGAAGTGACAGCCGCTCGATCCAAGTCTCTCTCTCTTTTTTTTTTTTTTTTTTGGCTCTCTGTCACGATTTGCAGGTATGTCAAACAATACCCATATAAAGACGCTGCACCTTCCTAGAGAGACGGATCATTTTGCTACGTAGGTCGACTACTCCAGGGCTTGATCTTAAATTAAAAGCAGTAGGGTGCTTGGCTTAAATTGCAGCTGTGGCTCCTCTTAATTGTATTAAAATTTTGGACAGAGGAGAGAGAATGGGGAGAGTGGTATTACTGGAAAGGGATTTGGGTTTACAAAAAGCCACGCGTGGAGTATCAGTCCCAAACCCTCTTTCTCACCTGTGAGAGCAACCCCAAAATAAATTTCCGAGATCTGCTTCTGTGTACAAAAATGCAAGCTCTAAGCCCCCTTTTCACGTTGGGTCATTTAATCCAGTAGTGCAGTCCTAGACATGTCTACTCAGAAACAAAATGATTTTGGGGAGGACTCCCAAAGTGCAGCCAAACTGGGGGGGAAAACAAACCCTGGTTTCTAATTATTTTAAAATAGAATTGGTCCAGTTAAGTGTCCCTTTCATCTTCACTTTCTGTTCAGTCAGCTATCTCATTACAATGATTTAAAAATCTGATTTCATCGTTGCATCCATATTTATTATTGGTCCAGTTTTATTATTGCTCTCAAAATACTTGAGGGAAAAAAATTAAAGCCTGACAAAGCTGAGACATCCATTTCACTGACTTAGTGCTGGATACCAAGTCAGTAGATACTGTAAAAAGGCAGCAGTGCTTCCATTTAGTTGAGCTTGATTTCATACACTTTACCGATGTATCATACCGTGTTTGAAATGAGTTGGGGCAGCGGGGTGCTACATATCTAATTTCTGAAACAAAATGACATAGTTGATAGTAATTACTATATGTCTCTGTCTGTAAGAAAGCAAGTGAGCATGTGTTGGGGATATTGGCAGAAAATGCCTAAGAAGAAGTCGTTGGGTTTTCTTTCCCAGCTTGGGAAGAAGTAGATTCAGAATGGAACTATAAGTATCATGTATCTTGATGTGGGGACATGGAATGTTAGATGTAATATTGAAATAATAATAATAATAATAATAATAATAATAATAATAATAATAATAATAATAATAATAATAAAGTTCGAAGGGACCTTGGAGGTCATCTAGTCCAACCCCCTGCTCAGGCAGGAAACCCTATACCATTTCGGACAAATGGCTGTCCAGTCTCTTCTTAAAAACTTCCAGTGTTGGAGCATTCACAGCTTCTGGAGGCAGGTTGTTCCACTGGTTAATTGTTCTAACTGTCAGGAAGTTTCTCCTTAGTTCTAGGTTGCTTCTCTCCTTGATTAGTTTCCATCTGTTGCTTCTTGTCCTGCCTTTGGGCCCTTTGGAGAATAGCTTGAGTCCCCCCTCTTTGTGACCAGCAGGTTTTTTTTTAGGATTGGAGGAGATGGTGGTGATTTTGAAACTAAGGCTATGCACCTTATAATGTTCTGGGTAGGAATTCTATAGTGTAAAGAGAAGATGCTGGAATAGGTGTGAAATGAAGTTGGAAAGAAAAAAAAACAGACAGACATTTGGGTTTGAGATGTAATCACTATGCAAACTATCTGAATCCTTTGGAATATATATCAGTAGGAATTCTGCATTGGGATCAGCCAACACATTTTCCCCAGAAAATGCAAATAAATCTTTAAAAAGTCTCTGATGGGGAAGGAATAGGTGTGAAATGAAGTTGGAAAGAAAAAAAAAGCAGACAGACATTTGGGTTTGAGATGTAATCACTATGCAAACTATCTGAATCCTTTGGAATATATATCAGTAGGAATTCTGCATTGGGATCAGCCAACACATTTTCCCCAGAAAATGCAAATAAGTCTTTAAAAAGTCTCTGATGGGGAAGGAAAGAGTTAAACTCTACAGTTTCCTCACAGTTCTAGATTTGCTCAGGTTGTCCCTTGGCTACTATTTACTTAACCAAAAAACAGTTCCTAATTCCTTTGCTGCAACTATAATCACATTGGGCCTTTAAGTTACTTTGCAAATCTAAGCAAATTATTTTGGCCACTGCCTTGCATCTTGTTCCGAGGGCTAACTATGCCCTCCTCAAATGTTTTTTTTTCTTTCCCTTTACAGATAGATAGCAGAAAGAAAATCCAGTCCTAATTCATGGAATAAATGTATTCAAGTATTATTTTCAGAAAGGCTGCAAGAAGAATGGGTTGGTTGGTGGATGCATCAGCTTCTTTGTCTAATGTCATGTTCTCTAGTAAGTTTGGGATTATTCTTAGCTTTGGTTTTTATAAGATTTCCTGATTCTTCCTGGTTCTTCTGTAGCTCTAGCCATTGATCTTTAATGAGTTTTTGAACTGGATCAGCCCAATGTGCATGATCTATCTATATAAATTTAAATGACCATGTTTAGTAATAGTAATGGTAATGGTAATAGTAACATTATAAATCAGGGCCACATTTTCCCCCAAAATATAATTATAGTTAAAAGTTTATGCCAAGGTAACAGATCTTATGTGCTCGAGAAAATGGGATCCTTCAATCTATACAAGTGGCAAGGTAGATATAGTATTGAAATGTTTTTTAGGATTGGAGGAGATGGTGGTGATCAAACATCTTTGATCAGATTTTTTTAAAAAAGAGGCAAATTGATTACACAGATTAGAAATCTCTGAAATATTCAGTGTTTTGCACATCCTGAAGCCTGAGTAATTACATAAGGTTCTGCTCGCCAAAATATTTCCAGGGTATGGGACACGGTGGCTCAGTGGGTTAGGATGCTGAGCTTGTCGATCAGATGGTCGGCAGTTTGGTGGATCGAATCCCGAGTGCCACATAACAGAGTGAGCGCCTGTTACTCGTCCCAGCTTCTGCCAACCTAGCAGTTCAAAAGCACATAAAAATGCAAGTAGAAAAATAGGGACCACTACGGTGGGAAGGTAATAGCGTTCCATGCGCCTTTGGTGTCTAGTCATGCCGGCCACATGACCACGGAGACGTCCTCGGACAAGCGCTGGCTCTTCGGCTTTGAAACAGAGATGAGCACCGGCCCCTAGAGTCGGAAACGACTAGCACGCATGTGCGGGGGGAACCTTTACCTTTACCTTACCATGTATCATTCATTTGTATATCATAGAGTATCACAACACACTCCCTAACCACCTTCTTATGCACTCCTTCTCCTGCTTGGACACAGCTCAGCTCCCTTTCTCTTACTTCTCCCTTCAGTCATATGTTCCGGTTTAATTTGATATGTGTTTGGGCAAGAGGTGGAAAGCTCAAAATAGACTGTGTGTAAAGTCCCTGCCGTGGTAGTAAACTATCCATTGGGAATATTACTTAGTCTCTGTTCTTAACATTCAGTTTCTAATTTTTTAAAAAATGACGGTAGTTATATAAAGGCTAGAAAATAAGCTTGGGTCTGACTCACAAGTCTATATTCCAGATATATAGGGGTTTAATAATTGGTAATAAGACAGTTCTCCTTCTAAATGTTTATCTGTAGCTATTGTGGAAGATACAATTCACATTTTTCCATCTTCGTTTGTCAGTCTGTTGCCCATTTCTTTTGTTAATAAAAAGTCAGTTTAAAGGTTTATTAATAGCTGAGAAATGTTGGTAATCCAACTTTTAGTATCTTGGTACACAAGAGTATTTCCAGGAACACATCTTTTGGCAATCATCCAAGCATTTACTCTTTAATTTACTCCCTAGAATCTGTTCTTCAACTTTCCTGCTCTTAGCCATTGCCAGGTCTTCTTGTTATCTTCTTGGTCTGCAAGGTTTTTTTTTAATGTACTGGCTACTTTGTCTTGTCATATGTCTTTCCTATTCTTTATTTAGTTTTTCTTTTCTTTTTTTAAAAATAATTTTATTGAATATACAGTTAAAAAAACCTCACAGTGGACATGATACAACTTCCCTGGTTTAAACAATACTATTACTATTACCTTGTGAAAAGACAAAGGAAAAAGTTTCTTTACATTATAACAAAATATACATATAGAATCTGTGAACTTTCTAGTAAGCATTCTTTCAGTCATGTACATTGTAATGAAATAACTTTCAATTCTACCTTATAGAGAGTACTGGTGTAAAGATTTCTAAACTTATCGGTCAACATTCGTCCCAGCATTCCTCCTTGACTCTAGCCATTTATACGCTTCATTCCAAATTTCGTAATAGTCTGTTTCTTCGGAACAAGTTTCAATTCAGGCAACCTTATTCAGTTGTTTTCATGTTGTTCGAGATGCTATTCATTGCTTCCTTTGCTTCCTCTTGTATTTTGTTTCTGTGTTTGGATTGTTGTTGTTGTTGTTTGGTCAGAGAGGTTTATACTTTCTGAGAAGAGGTGCCTGGTTTGGGAATGAAAACAATGCAACAGCTTATGCTGGCTTCCTCTACTGCTGACTCCTCCTGGTTTGCCCCTAAAGTCTGAGCTACTTCTGTTAGGGCAGACATGTCAAACACAACGCCCGGGGGCCGGATCTGGCCTGCGAAGTGGTTTCATGTGGCCCGCGAAGCCATCCTGGAAACAGTGAGGGAATGGCCCCCACTGCCTTGGCCCTGGCCCAGAGACCCTCCTTCTGCCAGAGACCCTCAGATCTGTCCCACTCCTCCCCAGGCCCCCATAGGAACCCTTGATGTGAACGATGTAGAGCTGGCCACACCCACCCAGTAGGCCATACGCACACTAGCCACGCCCACCCTGGCCATACCCACCCGGCCCCCTGAGGGCAACCACAATGCTGATGTGGCCCTCAATGAAATTGAGTTTGACACCCCTGTGTTAGGGGCTCTAATTCAGTGGCGTAGCGTGGGTTGTCAGCACCCGGGGCAAAGCAAGTAATTTGCGCCCCCTAACCGCACCGCACACCTGGCACTCCCCCCTCCACAGTGGGCGGCGACCCGGCGGCTCGGATCAGATTCGCACAGCCAGCACTGCAGTGAGAGAGAGTGAGTGAGCCAGGCAGGGGCAGAGAGCTGCGAGTGCGAGCGCGCCCCCCCAGATGTTGCGCCCGGTGCGGCCGGCCCCCCCTGCACCCCCCACGCTACGCCACTGCTCTAATTTATTTGCCCTGGTTTCAATTACGTCCTATAATAAAGATGGACATAATTTATTTAAGATGATTTATTACCTTACATACTCTTAATGTTGAATTCAGTCTTTAATCTGAGTTTTATGTTGATTCATAGCATGATAGGTATATGGGATGGCAAAAATACTCTATAGGCATTCAACATTTTGTTTTACTTCCATTTTGCGACCAGAGGTGAATGGGGAAACTCCCAAGTAGGTTATGAGGAACATAGCCACCTCTCTCCCACTGCTGCATAAGCCAACTAGCAATTCATATTCTGAACCTCTCCTGTCATATATGCAAAATTTTAACCAAATAGAGTAGGAATGTACTGAACTTTTCCATAATTATCATATAACCTTGTCATATGGCAAAATTGCTCTTTTAATTGCTAAAAGGAAAACACATTTCTAGGGCAAAAGAGCAAACTCGTCTTTTGCTACTACCACATGCTAAAATAAATATTGGTTAGTAACATTTAGGGCTTGTTTCACAGTTGGTTTCAGGAAGAATGAAAATCCATGATTTTAAAAATCCACCAAAGGGTGTGTATGTTATTAAATTTTCTTAGGCTAAATATTTTATATATGTTTCAAATCAGGGTTTTTGTCTGAGGTTCTGTAACAATTTGTTTCTTTTTGGTTAAATATTACCAAACAATTAATAAAAAGGAGGAAGATTCAGGTTCTTACCCTCTATTAAACTTGGAAGCTGCCAGCTGGGTAACTTTGGGTATTCCTTTCCTTTTAGGGACGTGGTGGCTCAGTGGGTTAGGACACTGAGCTTGTCGATCTGAAGGTTGGCAGTTTGGCGGGTTGAATCCCGAGTGCTGCATAACAGAGTGAGCGCCTGTTACTCGTCCCAGCTTCTGCCAACCTAGCAGTTCGAAAGCATGTAAAAATGCAAGTAGAAAAATAGGGACCACTACGGTGGGAAGGTAACAGCATTCCTTGTGCCTTTGGCATCTAGTCATGCCGGCCACATGACCATGGAGACGTCCTCGGACAAGCGCTGAGTAAGCGCCTGTTACTCGTCACAGCTTCTGCCAACCTAGCAGTTCGAAAGCACATAAAAATGCAAGTAGAAAAATAGGGACCACTACGGTGGGAAGGTAACAGCGTTCCATGCGCCTTTGGCGTTTAGTCATGCCAGACACATCCTTGGACAAGCGCTGGCTCTTCGGCTTTGAAACGGAGATGAGCACCGGCCCCTAGAGTTGGAAATGACTAGCACGCAGGTGCGGGGGAACCTTTACCTTTACCTTCCTTTTAGCCCTAGATGGATAGTTGAAAAATACTTTCTAGTAACCTACACTAGACTACAGTAGTAGATTATAGTCTTAAATTAAGAAGCCTTCATCCTTCAGTGGATTGATTCAGGATGAGATAGACAAACAGATATATAGATAGATGATAGAAGTACAATAGGATAATTTGAGGGCTCTCTTGGTCTTACTGATAAACTGCTATGCAAAGCATAGTTAAGTTCAGCCGGGAAAGAAAATAGAAGAAAAGGGAATCAGAAAGAGAGAAACAAAATGGTAGTTCTATCCCCATTCCTCTTTGCTAGAAATACCAGTGAGAAATATAGGTTTTAAAATTAAACAAAGATTAATCATCATTCATCAATTTTTAATCATTGTCATTATTTTACATATTTGAATTGCTGTAAAGATTCAACTGAGTTGAATTGATTCCTATATGAATATGCCATGCGATTTTCAATCAACATTACCTTGGTCTTCTTTCGGGATTTTTTGAACTTGCTAGAGCAGTCTACAATCTTGGGATTTCTTAATCATATCCCAACCAAATACCAACCAACTATGACTATTCTTAGCTTGTTGAGATCAGCTAAAGTTGGCTAGTTGCCACTTCTTCATGATTATTACTATGTCCCACTACTTGCAAATCAATTGTAGAAACCATAGAAATTTCTAAGCAGGAGTACATGGTGTTCCATTCAATTTATGATGAACATCCGAAATATAGAATTGAAGTAATTTCTACAATCATATTTTGTAATTTAATTGACCTTTTAGGCATAGCATAGAAATTATGCCAAAGGGATATTGAATGGCACTTGATATGGGAAATAGCATGAGTCATTTCTTCATGGAAAAAGTTAAGTGACTATAAATGTTTTCCAAGCAGTAAAATATACTATAGAAATATTCAGTCAACAAGTACATGCTCCTAGTTGAGTTATGTTGCAATGTTGTTTCAAAGTCCATTAAGCTTATCAGCAAGCTTTCTGGGCAAAAACAGAAAGATTTTTTTGTTATTAAGATCACTTTTCAGTTTAAGAATTGCTACAAGGCTTTCTTTTATGATACGTCTATATTCTGTTATTTTTGGAGTGGAACATAGCTCTCTGCTCATCTGTAAATGCTAATGCAAAATTCATTGTTGAACTGTGGCTTGTTTCAAGAAGCAAGAAATCCTAGCTTCATACATGCTAAAACTCATTTGGGAATATCTTTTCCTTAGCCTATGGTCAAACCAAGACCCTACTCCTTAGATTAATATCAAACACAAAACAGGTAACCATGCCTTCATGTGACATGTGAGCCAAGGCATCAATTCACTCTTGCAGATGAGAAAGGTCCTTGAGGTGACCGGTTGTTGGCTTGCTTTCTCTCTGAACTGCTCCTACATTGCAATTCTGTGACCTGCTTAAAGGCAGGATCAGAGTTTGCGTATCACATTAAACCTAGTGGCAAAAGTGATTTCAAATAATGCTTTACTATCCCAAACACATACTGTAATGGTTAACTTATATACTTTACACAACATGGCTTAGCACAGTTGTTAAGTCTAGTTTTTTTTTCAGTGCAAAGTACACAATTATTTAAATATTCTCTAGTCCTACTAAAGTCTTGTGGTTTTATTTATAATGTGGTAGGGTGACCAAACTGTGGCTTGAAAACCACCCAGTGTGTCTTAGACAATTCATGCGCAACTGTTTTGCAGTTCTCAGTATTCCTGAATGATGCTAACAGTTTACACCCACAGAGGACAATGGGGAAGCAGGAGAGAAAAGCAGAAGTCGCTTTGTAGCTGTAATCTACTTCAGAAGCAGATAGATGGCTACTGAAAACTGGAAGGAGGTTTAAATAACATGGAGAGGGAAGCAACGCAGCCCAAAAGAATAATCACAAGCCAGTGGAAGAAGACAGAAAATAAGTTAACAATGCCTGGAAAAGGGCAATAGTCATTTAATGTAGTATTTTTGCCATAAAAAACAGAATAGAAACGCAAGTTAAGATAGGCAAGAAAATGGTAAGTGAACACCTGTCCAGCCTAGACGAGTTCAAATCACCAGGACCAGATGGATTACACCCCAAGGTTCTCAAGGAACTGGCAGACGTGATCTCAGAACCACTGAACTATATTTTTCAAATATCCTGGAGCACTGGGGAACTACCAGAGGACTGGAAGAGAGCTGATGTAGTTCCCATCTTCAAAAAAGGGAAAAAATAGATCCAGGAAACTACAGACCTATCAGCCTGACCTCAATACCTGGGAAGATTCTGGAAAAGATAATCAAACAACAAATCAGCGAACACCTTGATGCAAACAAAGTCATCACTAAAAGTCAACATGGGTTTGTCAAAAACAGATCATGCCAGACAAATCTTATTACATTCTTTGACCAAGTGACAAAACTAGTGGACCAGAGGAATGCTGTAGATATAATTTACTTGGACTTCAGTAAGGCATTCGATAAAGTAGATCACAACCTACTACTTGATAAGATAGAAAAATGTGGGTTAGATAGCATTACCACCAGATGGATTCGTAGCTGGCTGACAGGCCGTACTCAGCGTGTGGTCCTCAATGGAACCGCATCTACATGGAAGGAAGTGTGTAGTGGGGTGCCCCAGGGCTCTGTTCTGGGGCCAGTGCTCTTCAATATCTTCATTAATGATTTGGATGAGGGGATAGATGGGGAACTCATCAAATTTGCAGACGACACCAAGCTGGCAGGAATAGCCAATACTCCAGAAGATAGGCTTAAGATACAGAAGGATCTGGACAGACTCGAACACTGGGCACTATCTAACAAAATGAAATTCAATGGTGAAAAAAGTAAGGTTCTACACTTAGGCAGGAAAAATCAAATGCACAGGTATAGTATAGGTGGTACCTTGCTCAATAGTAGTAATTGTGAGAGGGATCTCGGAGTCTTAGTAGACAATCACTTCAATATGAGCCAGCAGTGTGCTGCAGCTGCCAAAAAAGCCAACACAGTGCTAGGCTGCATTAACAGAGGGATAGAATCAAGATCAAGTGAAGTACTAATACCACTTTACAATGCTTTGGTAAGACCACACCTGGAATACTGCATCCAGTTTTGGTCACCACGATGTAAAAAAGATGTTGAGACTCTAGAAAGAGTACAGAGAAGACCAACAAAGATGATCAGGGGACTGGAGGCTTAAACATATAGGGAACGGTTGCTGGAATTGGGTATGTGTAGTTTAATGAAGAGAAGGGTGAGGGGTGACATGATAGCAGTTTTCCAATATCTCAGGGGCTGCCACAAAGAAGAGGGAGTCAAGCTATTCTCCAAAGCACCTGAAAGCAGGACAAGAAGCAACGGATGGAAACTAGTCAAGGAGAGAAGCAACCTAGAACTAAGGAGAAACTTCCTGACAGTTAGAACAATTAACCAGTGGAACAACCTATCTCCAGAGGTGGTGAATGCTCCAACACTGGAGGTTTTTAAGAAGAGACTGGACAGCCATTTGCCTGAAATGGTATAAGGTTTCCTGCCTGAGCAGGGGGTTGGACTAGATGACCTCCAAGGTCCCTTCCAACTTTATTATTATTATTATTATTATTATTATTATTATTATTATTATTATTATTATTATTATTATTTTCAGGGAATCATTGTTTTGTCAGGCTAACAAGAATTAGGCTTTCCCATAACTTGGGGAATTTCTGTGGAAGAAGGAGGAGGAGGAGGAGGAGGAGAAGAGGCGGCGGCTACAAAACAGAAAAATGGTTTTAAAATTTGCATCAGGTAGCATTGCACTTAGGTATTGAATTAGATATTTCTATCAAGTTTGTTGCTTCCTAATACAACTGGAATGAAGATAATTAAGAAATTTAATCATAAGAAAAACATAGAAACTCATGGTATTTTAAGTCAGATAGGCCTTGGCTTTGTAATAACAAATAACTTGTAAGAACTAAATTGTGTTGTGCCCCAAGCCTCTTCCTCATTAATGGTTGGAGCAAAATTATGACTTACCTAACAACAATCCAAAGATTGTACAGGCAAAAGTTCCATTAAGATGTCTATGAAAGTCATCTCCCAACACATTTTCAAAGTATCAGCAAAGGACATGGTATTTGGTGGGAATTCCAGGAAGCAGCACTTGGGCCTTGGTGGTCAATCCTATTTCTGATAAATGCAGAAATTCATGTTCTAGAGCAGGGCTTTTCAACCAGTGGTACGGGTACCACCTGTGGTACATTGGCACCTGGGAGGTGGTACGCGACCATCCTAGAAAAGTGGTAGTGGGGGAGGGGAACGAGCTGAACCAGTGGCAGCACCGCAGAAGCCTGAGTGAGAGACGGCTGGAGCTACAGGGCTGTCAGGGCTCAGCGGAAGCGCCAGGATCGGCGCTTCTTTGGGGCTGTCAGGGCTCAGCGGAAGTGCCAGGATCAGCGCCAGGCTCCAGCTGGAGCTCGGCGCTGATCCTGGCACTTCTGCTGAGCCCAGAAGAAGCGTCGATCAGCTGGAATGTTGCAGCATCCCCAGGGTCTTGTGATTTACATTCAGATGCTGGGCAACTGATTCATATTTATGACGGTCACAGTGTCCCAGGTTCATGTGAAGTGACCAAAACCTGCTGCAACCACCCAGCAGAGGGGGGGGGAATAAAAACCGAACACCCACCCCACCCACCCCCACTGCCAATCCTCAACAGAAATGCTCACAACAATGAAAACCTCGGACAGGAGGAAGAGCGCCGCTGGGCAGGCAGGCAGGTATCTTACTCGGCTGTGGCTTGGGGGGCACTTTTTTCAGTGCCATTGTAACTTCGAACAGTCACCAACCGAACTGTTGTAAGTTGAGGACTACCTGTACTTCATCACTTTTTTCCTTTTTTTTTGGGTCATCAAGTTTTTGACACCTTGCTAGGCGACTGGATGTTGCCATATCCTAAAAGTGGTACAATGGGTGAAAAGGTTGAAAAGCCCTGTTCTAGAGCTGTCTCTTGCTGTTAAAAATCTCTGAGTAATTTTATTTCTTAATCGTGACTAACTGAAAAAAGTGTTACCTCTGTAGCACTGCATAAGTAATAGTTTCAGAGAGCTTTTGACACAAGAAAAACCTAAACTTTGTGGTACTAAATAACTGTGGAAAATTATTTGCTTTTAGGAAAATTGGTCTGTTTGTTATAAAAATGGTTTAAAAATAAAGAGCTCATACAGTAATGGGAAATATATTGAAAATATACATAGAGTAAATTTGAAATAGTTCCATTAAAAAAGACAGATCAGATAATTTTGTTCCTTTTCCCAGAGGATTTTTGAATCTGTGTGCTGACAAAGAATAAATAACCAGTTTTCAGCAGGCAGAAGTAATATCTTCAAATGTGCTTATACACGTATGATTTTGTTCGGTAAGATTTAAGAGATATTTTCTGTGTCATGACACAACTGATACATAATGTGAAATGTAATTTAGCAATATAGCACTTGGCAGAGATATAGAGAAATGTTCACACATCACTTCTGCTCCAAATAAATGCCCCAATGGTTTTATTGGCATTGTCATTATAAAGTCTAAGTTTAATAGTGTACATAAGAAATGAAATTGTTTCCTTGCCCTCTTTTTTCTTTCTTGTACTTTTTTCTTCCTCTTCTTTTTTATTTCTGTATTTTTTAAAAATTCTGTAAATAGACTGATGCGAATATTAGGAAGTTTCTCAACAGTTATCATTCAATAATGAAGTTTTTGTAAGTTGATTAACCAGCCACAAATATGGAATTAGATAGTATATAAATATTCAATGAACAAATACCGTAAATAAGATAAGTTGAGTGACTTATTTCTAAGGATTCAATTTGTAAAAAGTGAGAAATGAGACTTGCCTTCACCAGAACATACTCTTTCCCTGTGTTTACCAATCTGGCATGTCTTTTCTATTACATAAGATCATTGGGGGGGGAATGCTGTGCACAAGATTATTGTAGTTTAGTGATGCTTGAATTTTACTGGAGTACTTTTAATTGTATTTCATGGAAGTACTGTATACTATTGGTGTGCTATATTTTGTTAAAGGGAAATCCTCAAAAATATTTCAAAAAATCCATATATCCAAGGGGCAGGCTGAAATGCTACTTCAACAGCTACAATTCCATTTTTTTTTGCTTGCTTGCTTGACTGAATTCATATAGCCCCTCTCATCTGAACCTTTTGATTCTAGGTGGGTCGAAATACAAAAAACATTAAAAAAACGCAGACTATCCTACGTGTTCCTGTAGAATAAGTATAGGTCCACCAGAACCGATCTCTTTGCAATGTATAAACATAGATCATTTTCTCAACAATGCAGATGAAGATTGGGAAATTGCAGTGGGAAAGGGATTAAATATCTATGGAGATTCTCAGTCATCTAGATCAGGAGTCTTCAAACCTGGCCCTTTTATGACTTGTGGACTTCAACTCCCAGAATTCCTCAGCCAGGCACGCTAGCTGAGGGTTTCTGGGAGTTGAAGTTCACAAGTCATAAAAGGGCCAAGTTTGAAGACTCCTAATCTAGATCATAGTTATCCCAAAGATGCTTTTCAAAGGTAACTGGACTTTTTTGGTTTTTTCCCTTGAAAATATTTTGCTTCGCTTTTCATCCAAGAAGCTTCTTCAGAACTGAAGAAACATTTTCAAGAAAAAAAAATCCAAGAAACTCCAGTTGCTTTTTGAAAAAGACCTTTTGGGTAAGGGATTAAAGTTCCTTCCATTCCCTGTGTTAAGACAATGGATAGGATCTTCAGTGGTGATTTAAATATGCGTATGGGGGCTTATTGCCAGGATTGCCTGCTAAATATATGGCTTTTGTTTTATTGGGATAAGGATTACGCGAGACAGCAGGTTCAGCTTCTTGGTTTATTGAGATACACCAAGGCAAACAACAGTGGGGTCACAGCTCCCTTATATAGTCCGCCGAATGTTGGTTCTGCCAATCCCTGGACCCGCTGCGTTCCCGCTCGATGGCTGGGCCAATCGTCTGTGTTAGTTCCTGACAGCTCGGGTCTGCGTGTGGAGCTGTCAACCTTGCGCCTGCGTGTTGGCTGCCGGCAATTTGACAGCTGTCAAATTGCCGCGTGCTGAACTGTCAAGGGAGATTTACCTCACGAACCTTTTCCAACTTGCTGTAACATAACTAATTAATATGTTATTAACATGTGAACACTTATAACAATAACTGATGAATACATATCACCCCTTACCCCTCCCCTGAACTGGTGCCGTTCCTCTCCCTTTGTTGTCGTGTTTTGCCCCCCCATTCGAAGTCTCGTAAATATGCTGGCGGTTGCCTTCTTCTGTTAGAGCGTCTTGGGGTTCCGACGTTCTCTTGTTCCCCTTCCCCTGGTGCTGGTTGGTAGAATGTGGGGATTTGTCGGTTTTCAGTTTGCATTTGTGGTGATGTGCGGAGCGGGGTGGGCGGTGGAATGTTTTGGGGTTGTCGCTTCCGTAATTGATCTAAATGTCTGCGGATGTTTTCGTTGAATTGGGTTTGTATAATATAAGAAAGTGGCCCTGTTTGGTCGATTATGGTGCCTTGCAGCCATTTTG
This sequence comes from Vipera ursinii, assembly GCF_947247035.1. Lineage (NCBI taxonomy): Eukaryota > Metazoa > Chordata > Lepidosauria > Squamata > Viperidae > Vipera > Vipera ursinii. Next base: position 148,395,708 of record NC_139512.1, on the reverse strand, counting down.
GACCTGATGCATAGTTACGGGCCCATACAGTTTGTCCAATGGAAAAAGTTCTTGATGGAAGGGGATGTTCGTTTTCAATGTTGCTTCTGTCTGGGTGCATTCTATCTAAGCGGGTGATCAGTCTTCGTCCCCATCGTAGTTCTGCTGGTGATTTTCCGGTGGTGGTGCAGGGTGTGGAATGCTGGGCGAGAAGGTATTGGGAGAGTCTGCGATGCCAGTTGCCTTGAACAATTTTTCTCAGGGCGTCCTTGGTGGTTCTCACCATGACTTCAGCCATCCCATTGGAGGAGGGGTGGAAGGGAGCTGAAGTTACGTGTTTAATAGAGTTGCCCCTCGTGAATATCTGGAATTCGCGGGATGTAAATTGGGGTCCATTGTCAGTGACAAGGGTGTCAGGGAGGCCATGTGTAGCAAAAAACCCCCGTAAAGCCTGAATTGTGTTAATAGAGGTGGTGCTATGGATTGGGGCAATTTCAAGCCATTTTGAGAAGCTATCTACAGCTATAAGGAATGTTTGCCCCTGGAACGGTCCAGCAAAGTCCAGATGGACCCTGGACCATGGGTTCTTTGTTGCCTCCCATCTGTGTGGTGTGTTTTGCGGTGGGGCTGATCTAGTTAGCTGGCAAGGGTAACAGCCTGCGACATAATTTTCTATGTTGGCATCTATTTCCGGCCACCAAACATAGCTTCTAGCTAGGGCTTTCATTTTTACGATCCCAGGGTGTCCCTCGTGCAGTGTTATTAATGTCCTTTCTCTGTGCTTTTGGGGAACTACCACCCTGTTTCCCCATAGAAGGCACCCTAAGTGTGCTGAAAGTTCGTGTCGTCTAACATAGTATGGTTTAAAATCCTCCCCTGGGCATGAGGTCGGCCATCCTGCGGAGACCCATTGGTATATTCTGCTGCATATTCTGTCGGTGGCTGTGGCTGTGGAAATGTCCTTAGCTGTCAGGGGGGTGTCTGGCAGTTCTGAGATCGCCAGGATCCGCCCTGCCGGAGCTGGGTCTGGGTCAGATTCCGGCAGGGGAAGTCTGCTGAGCCCGTCAGCGTGCCCTAGTTCTCTCCCTGGTTTATGGACTAATTGGAATGAATAAGCTGACAAGAATGTTGACCAACGTAATGTTCTGGGTGAAAGTATTTGCGGGGTTAGTTTGTTCCACATGAATATGCCCAGAAGGGGTTTGTGATCGGTGAATATGGTAAACGTTCTACCGTATAGGTAGTCGTGGAACTTTTTGACCCCCGCAACGATGGCTAGCGCTTCCCTATCAATTTGGGCGTAATTTCTTTCTGCTTTTGTTAGGGTTCTCGAATAGAATGCTATGGGTTTTTGTTCTCCTGAGTCTGAAAGGTGACTTAATACTGACCCAATACCGTATGGAGATGCATCGCAGGCGATGCAGAGGGGAAGGTCCTCCCTGAATAGAGTAACTGTAGAACTATGGCACAGGGCGGTTTTGAGTTTGTTGAAACTGGCATCGTGGTCCGCTGTCCAGAGCCAGGGCCGTCCCTTATCTAAGAGGCGGTGCAATGGTTCGGCTAGGGTAGATTTATGTGGTAGAAATGCATGATAAAAGTTCAAGAGTCCTAAGAACGCTTGTAACTCTTGTTTGTTTTTTGGTGTTGGGGCTGCCTTGATAGCTTTGATTTTGGCATCCGTGGGGTGTACTCCTTGGGCGTCTATTTTATAACCTAAAAATTCTGTTGAGGGGACTCCTATCTGGCATTTTTGTTTGTGAAGTTTGAGACCTGCTGTTCTGAACCTTGTCAGAACAGCTGACAGGCGCTGCGCTAAATTTTCTTCGTTTTCGCCTGCGATTAGGACATCGTCAAAATAGGGGCATACCCCAGGAATTCCTTTTAAAGTTTTTTCCATTATTTCTTGGAAGATTCCTGGGGCTGCCGAAATGCCAAATTGTAAGCGTTTGACTTTAAAAGCCCCGCGGTGAGTTACAATCGTTTGCGCATCTGCGGTTTCAGGAGTTACTGGAAGCTGCAAATACGCTTGCGCCAAATCAAGTTTGGCAAAGATGGCGCCGGACCTGATCGAAGAGAGGACGTCTTTCACCGCGGGGACCGGGTAAGCATGTGCGTTCAGTGCCTGGTTTAGAGTAGCTTTATAATCCGCACATAAACGAATTTGGCCGTTAGGTTTTATCGGTGTAACTATAGGGGTTTCCCAGGTCCCTCCGTCGGTGGGTTCTAGGACTCCAATTTTGACGAGGCGGTCCAGCTCGTCCTCAATTTTTTGTTTGAGGGCGAACGGGACCCTATGGGCTCGTATTCTGATGGGAGGTACGTCAGGCTTCAACTTAAGGTTGATGGGGGGCCCTGTGTAAGTTCCTAGGGAACCGTCAAAGACGTCTGCGAATTGTTTGCAGACGTCTTCGAGGTTTGCGGCCTGTACCCTGTTGATGCCCGTTAATTGTATGCCTAGTGCCCTGAACCAGTCTAGGCCGATTAGGTTTGCCCTGTTCTCTTGTGTCACTAGGACTTTGAGGGGGCCTTGGAATTTTTTAAATTCCACTAGAAGTTCTGCATGGCCCTGCAGGGGACTTCTGGTAATCTGCTAGGTTCACCTGGGGAGGTTTTAAGGGAATTTGCCTCCTGTTTTTCCGGCAAATTTCCTTGAAGGTCTGCCCTGAAATGAGGGTGACGGCTGAGCCGGAGTCAACCTCTAGTTCACAAGGTACCCCTTGTAGTTTGGCTTTAATTTTTACTTTAGGGGTTAGTTTGTGGCTGCCCCCCCTCCTTCCATTTTGTTAATAGCCTGTACTAGGTGGCTGGGGGGCCTGATTTTTTCCCAGTTTCGGGGTGTCATACCTGGGGATGTTGTTTCAACTTCGTGTAGCTCCCCTCGGTTGCGGCTTCTGCATGCAGTTTTGATGTGCCCCAATTTCCCGCAGTTGTGGCATTGGGCGTTTCTAAATCTGCAGGAGGACCTGATGTGGTTCCCTCCGCAGCTGGCGCAAGTGACTCGGGGCTCCCGGTTGATGTTCTTGGGTCTTGGCCCTTCCTTGTTGTCGGTTTTTCGGTTTTGGAGCTTTTCGAATCGACGGTGGATGGCGTCCACGTCGGTGAGATCTTCTATTTCGCCTTGGTCTCTGGGGACTGTTTCCCCTTGAACCATGGCCCTGGTTTGGTTTTGTTGGGCCTTGGCGAAGTCTTCGGAGTGGGTGTCTTCGTATGCCTGGATCTCTCTAGTGACTTCAGCTAGGTTCAGGGCCGGTTTTGCCATTATTTTCCTTTGGAGGTGCTCGTCTCGGAGGCCAATGACCAGTTGGTCCCTTATCCGGTCCTCCAGGTCCGGAAAGTGACACCATCTGGCGGCCTGCCTCACTCCCGATATGAAGTCTGCTGCCGTTTCCCCGGGTCTTTGGCGACGCCTCGCGAACTGGACCCTCCAGTAGATTTCAGAATGGGTCGGCATGTAGTGCTTGCTGAGCTTTTCTGTTAGCTCCGCGTAGGTCACCTGCGCGACTGGCTCCGGGCTGCATAGACCGACGGCCACGTCGTATACCGCGGTTCCGCTGAGGTACAAGAGTGCGGCCGCCTTAGCCCGGTCGTCGGTTATCTTGTTGACCAGCAGGTAGCCTTCAATTTGGCCGAGGTGCGATTCCCAGCGCTCGGGAAATCGAGTATCAAACTCGCGTATCTGGCCGAAAGCTGCCATGCTGTCTCGGCTCTCCTTCGGCTTGCTTGAGGTGGAAGTTATAACTTCCCGTGACTTCGCTCAGAGCCTCCAGAAGGAACCCTTCCTAAGCTCAGTGACTTCAGCTTAGCAAGCGAATCCCACCTTCGTCACCAGTGTTTTATTGGGATAAGGATTACGCGAGACAGCAGGTTCAGCTTCTTGGTTTATTGAGATACACCAAGGCAAACAACAGTGGGGTCACAGCTCCCTTATATAGTCCGCCGAATGTTGGTTCTGCCAATCCCTGGACCCGCTGCGTTCCCGCTCGATGGCTGGGCCAATCGTCTGCGTTAGTTCCTGACAGCTCGGGTCCGCGTGTGGAGCTGTCAACCTTGCGCCTGCGTGTTGGCTGCCGGCAATTTGACAGCTGTCAAATTGCCGCATGCTGAACTGTCAAGGGAGATTTACCTCACGAACCTTTTCCAACTTGCTGTAACATAACTAATTAATATGTTATTAACATGTGAACACTTATAACAATAACTGATGAATACATATCAGCTTTCATCAGCTCTCAAAAGTTCTTTCTATGAGCATCGGGAGCAGATCTGATGCAGATGGAGCTTTCAAACCCCGTGACACTGATGGTTGCTTAATTGTATATTGTCTCTTAAAATCAATATAGTTTTCCTCATCATCCCCATCTTTCGGTTTAAATCAGGCATGGCCAACCCATGGGCCACATGTGTCTTTGGACAGCTAATAATGCAGCCTCACAAAATTGTAAACTTTTAGCATTATTATATTATTTATATATGTTAACTGTTTATATACTACTGCAACGCTCTCTACATGGGGCTTCCCTTGAGGACCACCCGGAGGCTCCAACTGGTACAGAATGCAGCCGCGAGAGTTGTGTTGGGAGTCTCCCGATACTCCCATGTGACACCTCTGCTCCGTGAGCTGCATTGGTTGCCAGTTGTCTTCCGGGTGAGATTCAAGGTGCTAGTAATGGTGTTCAAAGCCCTCCATGGCATGGGGCCGGAGTACCTCAGGGAACATCTGCTGCCGGCATCAAGCTCCCTGCGCCCTGTGCGTTCCCACAGAGAGGGCCTCCTCAGGGTGCCACCGGTCAGAGAATGCCGACTGGTGGCCCCCAGGGGGAGATCCTTCTCTGTGGGCGCCCCGGAGCTATGGAACCAGTTACCCGTTGAGCTCCGGACAGCGCCCGATCTGCGCTCCTTTCGCCGCGATCTGAAAACATACTTGTTCGAGCAAGCCGGCCTGGCCTGAGGGGGGTTTGGTGTGGTTTTTTATTATTTTTATTGGGGTTTTTACTATGTATCTATTGTATTTTAATCGGGCATGCATTTAATTATCTTTTAGTTTTTGTAAATTTCTGTGTTTTATTCTTGCCCTGTACACCGCCCTGAGTCCTCCGGGAGAAGGGCGGTATAGAAATATTAATAAATTAAATTAAATTAAATTATACTTTATGTGAGGTCAAAGACAATTTCCCTTCACTCAGTGTGGCCCAGGCAAGCCAAAAGTTTGGATACCCATGGTCTAGAATGAAATCTTGCTTTGGATTCATTGTTTTAATATAGGATTTTTGATAGCTGGATCAACTGCATCTCCCTCAAAGTCACTGTATAAAAACATGTTATTTAAAATATAGGTAGTCCTTGACTTATGACCACAACTGAGCCCAAAATTTCTGTTGTTAAGTGAGATATTCATTAAGTGAGTTTTGCCCCATTTACGACCTTTCTTGCCTCAGTTGTTAAGTGAATCACTGCAGTTGATAAATTAGCAACCTGGTTGTTAAGGGAATCTGGCTTCCCCACTGAACTTTGGTTGTCAGAAGGTCACAAAAAGTGATCACATGACCTTGGGACACAGCAACAATCATAGATATGAACTAGTTGACAAGCATCTGAATTTTGATCACATGATCATAGGAATGCTGCAAAGGTCATAACTGTGAAAAATGGCATAAGTCACTTTTTTCCGTGCCATTATAACTTTGAACGGTCACTAAATGAGCCGTTTGTAAGTCGAGGACTACCTGTATATTACATCTGTTTAAAAAACCTAAATGATTTTGCTATACTCTTCCTTTTTCAGGGAACTCTCTCCAAGTGCCGTGTAGCCTCAAGTAACATGGACTAGGTTGGGAATGTTCTGTGTATTGTTTGGCATTGTTGTCTACCAAAGACTTAATTATCATTTCAGGCTTAACATGTGTGTGCCAATTGTGTGAAAAAACAAACTTCACTTGTGAAACGGAGGGAGCATGTTGGACTTCTGTCATGCTAACGAATGGTCGGCAAGAAGTAATAAAGGCATGTGTTTCCCTACCGCAGCTGAAGGCACAGATCTTCTGCCATGGTTCAAAGAAGGTAACCAGGACAGAATGCTGCTACACAGATTTCTGCAACAATATCACCATTTACCTGCCCACAGGTAAGTCTTTCTTTCTGATATTATTATCATTTCATTACAATTATATATTTTTTTTAAAAAAGTAAGAGAAATGCTATCCTTTTACTACAAATATTTCTTAAAAGTATTTGAAACAAGATTCTGATTTTTTTTTGTTCATTCTGGTATAGACATAGCTGGCTTGAGCTTTGGATTGGGACACCTATAGTGATGATAAATCAATCAACCAATCAATGTTCAAAAGTTACACAGACATAGTATTTTATAAGCCACTTGTCAAGATAAATCTTGTAAATCAGTATTACAATATGAACATAATACCGTTCCCATTCCCCATGTTTGGTATAAAGGTTTATTATTATACAGATGTAATAATAAACTTACAACCTCGACTTACAACCATTTGTTTAGTGACTGTTCAAAGTTGCAACAGGACTGAAGAAAGTGACTTAATGATGATTTTCCACGCTTGCGACCATTGCAGCACTACTACGTTCAGGTGATCAAAAGTTGGATACTTTGCAACTGGCATGTATTTATGTTGGCTGCAGTGTCCCAGGGTCATGTGATCACCTTTTGCAACCTTCTGATAAACAAAGTCAATGGAAAAGCCAGATTCACTTAACAACCATGTTATTAACTTAACAACCGCTTAACAAGTGTGGCAAGAAAAGTTGTAAAATGGGGCAAAATTCACTTTACAATTGTTTTGCTTAGCATTGGAAATTTTAGGCTCAGTTGTGGTTCTTTGTCAAGAACTACTGTAATTTAGTTCACTTCAGGCTTTCATTTAATGAATTTCTTTATAGTTCGAATTTCAGTTCTATGAGAAGATTTAAATAAGAGGAGAAAGAAGCCTACAACTTGAGTCTGCAATCAAGTCTGCAATCTGCCAGTGTTACTCTGTCCCACTTACTCCTGCCCTATAAACCTTGCTCTGAGTTTGAGTCGTCAGCTGTAAGACTTGCTTTGATCACATGTGAGCTCGGTATAGACATGGTCTTAAGAGATAGAGATATTAATACATAAGCATGTATTCCACCCAATTCCTAATTTTGAAGTATAAATAATAAATGCTATGTCAGTGAGTGTAATAACTTTGATTCTGATTCAGAACAAATATTTGCACTTGGGGAAAAATTATGTAACCATGTTCCAATATTGTCAAGGTGAATTGTTAGAATTGTAAGCCATGTGTTGATATGATGTGAGAACATTATACTTTTTCATTATCTTTCTCCACATAACTACTACATAGTAAGATCTTAAGGACAAAAATACACGCACAAGATTCATCTATGTATATTTACTTAGGGCTAAATTCTCTTATACTAAGCGGAACTTATTCTAATGAGCATATACATTTATCAAACAAGTAAGCACCTACACTGTCCTGTCAAAGGGGTTTTTGTTCAAGTTTTCAAAACTTTTGTAAGGGCAGCTTTGAGGCACTGTTGTACAATAGAAGGTCTGATAAAACTTTTCCGTGTCCATTTTGTATTGCTTAAGCATCTCCTGAAGTTTTATTTTCGTATATACTGTATTTATTTTGTGGTTAATGTTTAATAATTTTTGACTTCTTGCTTCAGTATTAAATGTTGCTTGACGACAATAGTTTTTAAAATGTTTATTCTGGTAGTTCAAGAATGTATTTCTAAAATTCAGTCTAACATCAATCTTTTGAACACCAGAATGAAGGATAATATACAAGACTATAATAATGAGAGATTTATTTAGGTTACAGGAAGAAGCTGTTTCTTAAAGGAAGTTAAGGAATTGAATTTTTTCCTACTGTACAGCTACTATACAGCTATCGCCTACTACTGTTTAATCAGGGGGCATTAATCAGGGAACACTTCCATAAATTGTCTAAATGTGTATGTAACTAAATTCATATTAGGAAAAATAGAATATTAAAATAAACATTTCCTGTCAATCTTTATATTTTGCCAGTGAAAAGATGTATACATAACCACTATGTGAAATTTTTACCTAACTTAAATACTGAAACATCCTTTTCTCCTCGCTCAGTGAGAATTGAGATCAAATCTTGTAAGGGAAGGCTTGTTCACTCACCTGAACATTCTTTGCTGGAGTGTTTTATGGTTTTAATACAGCTTACCATTTTGAGTGCAAAACTCTATTTTAGAGACAAGGCAACTATTAGAATTAAATTGAGTTAATCTCCCAAATTAGTTAATCTGTATTTCTTGTATTCAAAGATAATACATAGCTTTGACATGTGATAACAAAAATAATCTAATGAGTAGGTGTGTGATAAATGCTATGGTCAGTGACTGTAATGACTTTGATTCTGGTTCAGAACAAATATTATTGACCGTTCAAAGTTATAACAAAGTCCCAAAAAGCTACTTACGACCCAGTTTCAAAGTTACCATGGCTGCAATACTCCTGAAGTCATTTCCCCTTATGCCTAACTTCAGGGATGCTATATTGCTCATCCACCCACCTATTCCACCCCATTGGGTCCCTGCAGGCACACATCCACACAAGGATGGATATAGCTTGTGCCAATCAGGTGGAGTTTAATGACCCTAGGATTTGTTTAATGGCTGCCTCAGGGAGAGCAGAGGGCGGAGTCATTAAGTAAGGCCATTTCTCTTAATGGCCATCATGGCATGCAATTGTAATGGGCAGGCTCGACAACAGTGATTCTTGAGGATTACCTTTATATATATTTAAAAACTTTTATAAGGGAAATGTTTATGTCAAATAATAAAAGCAGGGCATATCTGTATTTTAAATAAAGGGTTTACTTTTTGGCAATTTATATTAACAATTACATAAATTAGAGAAGCTGTATAAAAATTTCCCATATGATACAAAATGTAAATATGAATGGTTATTAAATTTCCTACATTGCTTTTTAGGTAAAAATTATCAGACTGGAACTTCTCTACTAATAACACATGGAGTAAAATGGTACAGATAGTCTCAACTTACAACTGGTCATTTTATAACCATTTGGAGTTTATAATGGCTTTTATGGTCTCTAAAACACTTCCGGCCATCATAAAAAGTACAGCCCCCCTGCAGGTCACATGACTGCATTTTGGGTGCTTGGCAGTTGACTCACCTTTGCAACTAGTTGCAGCATCCCATGTCACATGAACACGATTTGCAATGGTTTTTGCTAGTTTCCAGTGTTTTTTGCTGGTGTCCACGTAATTTAACATAATGACCGCATGATTCACTTAACAACTGTGTGATTCACTTAGCAGTGAGGCAGTTAATGATCACCGCAAAAAAAAAGTAAAACGAAATGGGTCTGGTCATGTGGGTGCCTCCATGTGAGGCACAGCCACAATCTGTGCTAATTCATCGTACTATGATTTCATTTTTCACAATTAGAATCTGGGACTATATTGGTATGAATCTCTGAATGGGGATGGCGATGTATTGTAACAGCATCAAATTGCAGTACAAATAAAATTTATTTCCAACTATACAGACGTTTTGGAAAGCCAGAAGGTAACACTGAGGACATTTTTACACCATTACCATTTTTATGTCTTGCTTGCCATTTTATTGGTCTCTAATATTCTTTCAGAATTACTTTTAATACTATCCGTGCAACATAATGCAATTGTTATAATACTTGTCTGGTATGTAGAATATATCTTATTTGAAATCCAACATCATTTTAATTACCATTTTTCTTTTCTTGACCTATCTGCTTTGCCTCAGTTACCTCAAGCATGTACAAAAGAGGTGAAACAATATACCACTCAACTAATTTGAGAAACCAAAACCAGCAAAAATTAGCTCCAAGTATGGACATTGCTTCAAGTGCCTGGAGAAATGACAAAATGGCACACCATTTGACTTATTAAGTGAAGAAGAAATAGATACAGGGTAGGCGGGTGGGGTGATGAAAGAGCAGGGAATGTAATTTTTTAAAGAAAGCTTTCTTTTTTACCCGGCAACATTTTCTGTGCTAGACAAATGTTTTAATCATTATGTTAGAGTAGGATTGCTCACTCTCTGTAGAAGAGACCATGGTAACCATCAGCTTAGTTGAAGAAGTTTTCTGCCTCCACAATGCAGCTGATTAAATAATATGATTGGTCTAGGAAAAATTAAAATGCTGCAAGCAAAATAAACAGTAGTGTTTGAGACAATAACCGCAGGAAAACTGCATTTTAAAAGCAAAGCAGGAAACCATGCATTGGGGGTTCTTTTGCAGAGTGTAAAGAGGGTTATTCATTTCTATCATCTAAAAATGGTTGTTGCCTATCATTTAGTTATATTTTTTAAAAAATTAGATTAACACTACGCCACTGAATTTCTGTACTATTACAATCAAGAGAGGAGAAAGTTATCTTAGTACTTGCTGTATCCCAAGATGCAAGCTTAATACTACCCTTAGTATTTAGTGTGATTCATTTCGTAAAACACTCTGGTCCTCAAAGGTTTCATACAACTATACAATCTTTTTGTTCATGCAAGAAAAGTGAAGAAACATTGTTTACTATATTTTCTATCAGACAACATGCAAACAAACCATCATGTCTCTTCCAACTTTTCTGTAAGATTATATTAGGAAAGCAAAACCAGAACTCTAGACATTATAAAAGGTAAAGGTTCCCCCGCACATGTGTGCTAGTCGTTTCCGACTATAGGGGCCGGTGCTCATCTCCGTTTCAAAGCCGAAGAGCCAGTGCTTGTCCAAGGACGTCTCCGTGGTCATGTGGCTGGCATGACTAAACGCCAAAGGCGCACGGAACGCTGTTACGTTCCCACCGTAGTGGTCCCTATTTTTCTACTTGCATTTTTATGTGCTTTCGAACTGCTAGGTTGGCAGAAGCTGGGACGAGTAACAGGCGCTCACTCTGTTATGCGGCACTCGGGATTTGACCCGTCAAACTGCCAACCTTCTGATCAACAAGCTCAGCGTCCTAACCCACTGAGCCACCACGTCCCTATCTAGACATTATAGCTATCAAATTAATTCTATAATAATGACAATATAATAAATATATATAGTATACAATAAATATGTTGTTTAACTAATTCTGAAATGGGTCAGATTTTACGCATACTGATCTATAAAGTGATTTGTTTGCCTAACTTAATGCTAAAACACGGTAGGACTTTCCCCCATTCTCAGCCAAACATAGTGCATTCATGGCTCTTTTTACTTGACATTGTCTACATCTTACTCCCAGGCCATGAGTTCAACATTTTTAAGTCCTCCTTAGCTATTCCAGATGAGAGAGTATATATTTTCCCTGTTACTGGCATGCGTCAGTCTATTATCGAACAGCCTACATTATGCCCCATTGCAATATGTGAATTGTATAACAGGCTTTAACATCAAAACACATTTTTGTTCTTCCCCTTAATACATTCATTTTCTGAAGAAGAATAGCATGGTTAGAAGGCAGTACTGCAGGCTAGTTCTGCTGATTGCCGGCTGCCTGCCTGCAGTTTGGCAGTTCAATCCTACCCAGCTCAAGGTTGACTCAGCCTTCCATCCTTTCAAGGTCTGTAAAATGAAGACTCAGATTGTTGGGGCCAATATGCTGATTCTGTAAAGCATTAGGCTGTAAAGCATTAGGAAGTGGTATGTAAGTCTAAGTGCTATTGCTATTCAAAATCCTGCCATGTCTGAACTATAGTAAACCATGAATATCTACTAAGGAACAGGTCATCCATCATTCTGTAATGATATTATAGCTTACTGGATGAATTGTTTTGCAGCAGCGGGGGATTATGTATAAATGAAACCAGAGACAATCTTTATCTAAAATTAGGTTGAGAACCCCCTTCTGATAAACTTTGGGACATAGGCCATGGCCTTTGTTCAAGCATTGTTAGCCCTTTTGGGAATGCTTTCATGACAAACATGAGAAAGCAGTGCTGCATGCTTATCATTGGTAAACAGTTTGTATTAAAGTTAAATCAGACGAATGATCCATCTTGCCCAGTACTCTTTAGTTGGACTGGCAACATCTCCTGATGTGCTTCTCAGACTGACTTTCAGAGATCCTAACGTAACTTGTTTGAAATATAATGCTTGCAATCATCAACCAAAGTTCTCAGAAGTAAATACTGTAGGGGTAAACTGGGAATGGGAAAGCACATTTTCATTAAATTATAATTTGCTGGGAACATTTTAAACCATCTGTCTCAACCCATAGTCACATGAATTATGTCCCCTACACTGCACATTTTCTTAGTGTCAGCTGAGAGTGTTTTTTAATCACTGTTTGCAAAGTACCAAGGCTTTATTGTCAACAGTATAAAAGGGGAAGGGATAATAAAACCTTTCCTTCATATTTATTGGCACCCTGGCAAAAATATTTACCATCAAGTTTTAATATGTTTTAAAAAGGAAATAAACCTGATGGTTTTTAGCAAGAATAGTATTATATAAATACTTTCTCACAAAGCAATTGGCCAGGAAAATGCCCCAAACTACACTCTACCACCAGTTTCTCCAGGGGAGGAAGAATACTAAAAAGATTATTATTGGTGAGACAATATTTTCTTGAATCTGTTTTCTTGTGTGTTTGTTCCTTGGTTTCAATTGTAGTATGATCAACTTCAAGTTAACATTAGTCCTGATTTTTGTCCCATGGGTCTTTTCTGATAGCTGCTTTCAGTTCAGAGCTAATTATATTTACACACAAGATTTACTGTATAATTTCCTGAAATATAAAACAAATAAATGTGTTTGTAGGGTTTTTAAATGTATAGTTCTGATGTAGCTGTCCAGCACGAGATAGACGAAGGATGACAAACAGCTCCTTATGTTATACCGTCAAAGAAGAACTATTTGTCTTCTCATTATGGAGAAACTTACCTGTACCTGTGTGTTTTGCTTCGTTTTTTTCTATCAGGGCAAATAGGAACTGCTCATGTGGGATGCAATAAGTGGAAGTAAGTAGGAATGGAAAAGAAAGGCTAGCTATTTTCTTACAACATTCAAAGAAAATAAGAAGTAGAAAAGAATATGATTGGTTCTACCCCATGTCAGTCATCCTTACTTCCTTGTACATGTGGAGGAAAACTATGAGATATCCTATACTGTGCAAGTCAAAGTTCTTAAGGATCATGTTTAATAACCAATCACTATTATTTTATAATTGTATTTATATCTTGCTCTTCTGAGTAGACAGCTCAGATCATTATTCATAAATTTGACCTATTAGCAGGTTTTTTCCCCCTCCCATTCAACACACTTGCTTCAGCCACTAATTTTAACTGAACTTGCTTCCAAGAAAGCATGCTTGAGATTTCAGTCTTTAAATCTCCTGAGAGTTTGATGAAGAGATGAATGTCTGTGTCTGGAGACAAAAACAACAACCACAAGGAACTCCTGGAAAACAGTACATTCTATCCATTAAATGCCAAATACAACTATAAAATTTATTTATTTATTTATTTATTTATTTATTTGATTTATATACTGCCCTTCTCCCGGAGGACTCAGGGCGGTGTACAGAGCAATAAAATAAGAATACATTAGATAAATAATTTTAAAACCCAAATCCATCAGGCCAGGCCGGCTTGTTGGAATAGATAAGTTTTTAGATCACGCCGGAAGGAGCGAAGGTCGGGGGCCATCCGGAGTTCAGCTGGTAAGCTGAATAATAATAGTGTTTGGTTATTAAATAATAGTGATTGGTTATTAAACATGATATTTAAGAACTTTGACCAGCACAGTATAGGATTTCTCATAGTTTTCCTCCACACGTACGAGGAAGCAAGGATAACTGACATTGCGCAGAACCAATCATGTTCTTTTCCACTTCTTACTTTCTTTGAATGTTGTAAGAAAATAGCTAGCCTTTCTTTTCCATTCCACTTATTGCATCTCACATGAGCAGTTCCTATTTGTGAGGCATTCTGAAGATCTTATCTATATTTATGTACTTTCAGCACCACATGGATGAAAATTAAATACTCATATACCACATTTATATTTATACAATAGTGAACATTGCATCTAATTACTACTGTTTGCTAATGGATATTTTCCGCCATCTGCATGTTTTAATCATTTAATTTACAGTAGACTGTTCTGCATTAATTTCTGAAGTAATGTGTGTTAATGAATTAGCTGTAGTACTTTCCATTATACATGAAAATATTGCCTAACCTTACAATGTTCTTGTACTTAATATGGAGTAGCTGCCATTCAAATACAGAGGAAAATAATTATCAGAATATGTGGTTTAAATATGCAATACTTTAGATTGATTTCAGGGAAGTGCTTTGGGGAATTCACAGGGATGTAAACACTATGATTCTTTTAAGAAGCCCATGTAGTTTCTCAGAATGGGGTGGGGGGGCACATGAATAGGACCAAAGAGCTACTTGGAATCCAATCAGATCTGTTAATCTCCTGGGGTAAGCCTACATAATCTGGTCCAACTCCTCTAGAGCAGTTGAGCCTATGCATACATCCTACAAAATCTCTCTATTAGGGCTTTACCCCTTGATCTAGTTCAGGAGTAGGCAACCTTGACTCTTCTATGACTCATGGATTTCAACTCCCAGAATTCCTGAGCCAGCTATGTATAGCGTCTTTATTATTGGTGGCCACTCTGACATAACAGTAGTGCCAAAACCTGGTGCTACTTGATCTGAATCTCCAGGTTAACCTGGTAAGCAGAAGAGCCAAATGTTTACGGGGTGCAAAAGCTTGAACCTTGTGAAACATCCCATTTGAAGTGCAAAGCTTGGTCCCTCAGGCACAAAGTAAGTTGTTTTGACCATTATGGAAATGTTTAAACTTGAACAGGTTTGAAAAGTAAAATAGGGAATTTTTGTTTTGTCAGAGTTTCGCACTTAGGAAATATTCTGACCAAACCCAGGTTTTAAATAATCCAGGATAGTACTTTCAGGTTAGTTAATTTGGTTTGAAAATTATGAGCAATAATAATATGCAAAGGTACAAAATTTTGAAATTGTCAACTGTGTGTGAATGCATTTCTGACATTTGTATTTATAAAATATGTTCTCAGTAGGTCTAAAGGAAACTATGATGATGCCAAAATGAACACATGTACAGGATAACCATATTATGTAAAAATACTACAATTAGTACTATGGTACTTAAGTCCTGACATCTAATCAAATAATAAATGATGCTACATTTGCATCACCTTTCATTATTTGCTCCCCAATGTATGCCCATAGAAGTTCTGTAAAAAAAACCCTCCTATAAATACCCTATGTGGCCTTCATGTTTTAATACATCTCTTAAGTCCATTTTGTAATTTTTTGGTATACTAACATGAAGAGAAAATGAACCAATAAGTCTAATGCAGGTAGAAACAGTGGTCATAAGTGGGGCTCCATGAATTGATTGCATGTCTTGGTCATTCCCTGGTTATGTGTGCAGACTTTCCATATGACATGCCTGAGCTTCTGTAATTACGTTCTCTCTATATATTGTTTCCCTTTTGTGGAAGGCCATGCTCAATGAGCTGGTAGACAGTGGTGTGTGTTTTGCATGGGCTCACTTCTTCCACAGCCATCCTCAACATTTAGGGCCTCCTTTAGTGGAATAATGTGTGAAGAGGCTTAGTATATCAGTAGCAGGCCCACAAGCCTGGTTTCGGTGATAAGCTTATCTTTGATGACATTCCACCCAACATGGGATTTATTTACAGAAGCCAAGAGCTTGACTGCACATGACTACGTAGTTAGTTAAATTTAGGGCAGTGTTATTTTATCATTGTGTATTCTACTTATTTGGAAGCCAAACATATCCTGTACCTAACACTAGAGGTCTCCTTGGCCAACAGCCTGAGAAACAGTGAATGAATAAAATATTCAATCTCATTTTAGTTTTATTTCCTGTATTTATAAAGATTATAAATCTTTATTACTTTTTGTCTTATTCATTTTAAATAGAGCCAGACCAGTTTTTTTAAAAAATAGCAAAATATAATATAACTCCTTCCAAAATATGCATTTAAATCTTTTCTGAGAAAGTAAAAAAATTCATTCTAATCTTTTTCTGTGTGTGTTTTCAAGGTCAAGAACCATCAAACAAATCAAAGCTAGGACCTGTGGAACTGACAGTAGTTATAATCATGCCGGTGTGTGTGTTGTCTATTGTTTTCCTGCTGGCAGCATACGCGTGTCAAGCACACCTCTGCAGACACCGAAAGAAAAGAAGGCCAAATATTGAAGAACCTCTGTCTGAGTGTAATCTGGTGAACCCAGGAAAATCTCTCAAAGATCTAATTTTTGACATGACAACATCGGGTTCTGGATCTGGTACGTTTATGCGCCCCAGAGTCAATTTCAGTTTTCTTAGGTGTATAGTTTTTTTCTCTCTTTAAGGTGGAGATCACTGGGATGCATTTGTGCATGAAGACTGTTACTATATTAACCTAGGAGTTGATGCAGACTTGTTTCTTTCTGTGTAAGAAAGAAGTACTCCCAAGATCACACCCAGGATCAAGGGGCTATTGACATAACCACATTCCACAACATTGCTCCACCTCCCAGGGAAATAGAATGAAACAGTTTAGTTTTTTTTCCAATTCACATCACATTTAGTATTAAGTGAATTGAGATAAATACATTTAAAATGGAGATGTGAATGGAGATAAATACATTTAAAAGATAATGTAAACAATTAAAGGCTTAAATTTCAACATGACAGAACAGCCTAAAACAGTATTCAGTAAATGTAGTGCTTAAAATTTAATAGAAGAATAACTTACTGTATACATGTATGATGAGATAAGAGAGACCAGAGAGCTCTCTTTAAAGAAGCTGGCTATCACAAGATATATAAAAAATGTCTCTGTTCTTGAAGGAGGAGAGAGAAAATGAGTAAGGCCTAAGTCAGGCCTAGGTCTGCAACCCGCGGCTCCGGAGCCACATGCGGCTCTTTCAGCCATCTCCTGCAGCTCCTGGTCTTCTGCCATGTGCAGTCAAAAAAAAAAAAGTGGGACTAAAAAAGTTCAACCAATCAATTCAAATATGCAGGGTAGGTGCATATCTCGCCTTGGCTCCACTCTTCAGTCAAACCCTGTTCAGCGCTTGCGTGCATGTACGCACATGCACACATATTTTTTGTGGCTCCCAGTTTTTCCTTTAGTGAGGGAACCGGTTCCGAGTGGCTCTTTCACTGTTTCAGGTTGCTGACCCCTGGCCTAAGTAGAAAGATGGGGCATCTTTCACAGAGGAAACATGTATTTCAGTATGCAGTAGATGAAAAATAATTCCATCATGGATTTAGAGATTCAGCTTTAAAGGAGTTGGACACTGAATGAATATTACCCACAAAAAAAATTCGGCTAGCATTGTTTCACACACACACACACACACCCCTCCTCAAAATCTACCAGGGGGATTCACTTCCTTTTTCAAAATTTAGGAGATGGCTGACAGAGTCTACTCTTAACTTTCTCTAAGAGCCTGATTTTCATAGAGAAGCTGTTTTTTTTTCTCTGATTCTTCCTGGACTGACCCTACAACACTTTTAAATAAAGAAATCCCTCAACCATTTCATAGGTTTTTTAAAAAAATCAATCTCCATCAGCTTCTATAGGAAAGGGCAATTTTGAATAGTTAAAAACAACAGGGGGGAGGGGAGAGACAGGCAGTATAAAAAGCACTTCTCTTACGTACTATTATGCAAAAGGGTTGAAAGATCAAACTTCACACTGAACCTGAAGTGAATATTTACCTAGTGCAAAATTATGTCTAAGTTAATTTTTGAACTCCAGAAAAAACACAATAAGAGGGTTCTAAAATCAATAGGTTTTCTGTCCCTTCTTACTTACATTTGTATGTACCTTGCTGTACAATGGCACAATGAGAATGTCTCTGTCTAGAGCATTGATTCCTCGTTAAGGGTCTTTACCTTGACAGAGCTAAGTGAGAGAAGTTTCATTGCACCAGCTGCTATGGTAACTAAGAATAAGCCTTATTTGTGATGCATCTTATAAGATGTTGCTAAAGTTGCCCTTTATGAAGAACTATGCTTTTTTATCTTTCAAAACTGCCCTTAAATGCCAAGTCTCAGAACTGAGGTGGTACGTAAAACCTTACTTTTTATTAGTGAGAAAAATGCTTGTCTTGGGATGAACTTTTGGCTCTGCAGAGAGTTGGCTGCACAGATTCTCATGCATATTGCATGACTCTTGCATATGGTTTGGAGCACTTTTGTAGTAAGGCACGTCTCTTCTTGGTTGGATGAGACACATCTATTTCTCAAGAGATATATAAAATGCAGTGTATGAGTATCATATAAAATAGGTATGCACAACATAGGGAGTATGGTCTGAAGAGCACCCCAAAAGATACTGCTGAAGTGTAGTTTTTAATGTGACATAAAGGGCAAATTGTTAAATACATATTTACTTAACAGTGTTTAATTGCTATCACTGAACTGAGCCTTAACTCCATTTGTTTTTGTTTCAATCTATTCTGCTGTTGTCCTGTACCTTCCCACAATTTTGAATTGCACGTATCCCCTCCATTTGGGAACATACTTTAAAGTATTTTGACAGCATCTTTTCTGCATGATGTAAATCTAAAGTTTAAGCAGCAGCCAACTTATCATTTATAATTATTATCTGCCCAGAGTGATAGCCAAGGAAAGCCAAGGGAAATCATCAAAACAATTAAAAAACGAAAGTTAGAATACTTCGGACATGTGATACGACACCCAGAAAAATACGGCATACTCCATGTAAACCTCCAGGGAAAGATTGAAGGCAAATGAAGTCCAGGCAGAAGAAGAACATCATGGCTTCAAAATCTAAGGGACTGGTTTGGACAAAACTCAGCAGCACTTTTTTGTGTGGCTGCTGATAAAAACAGGATCACCAACATGATCGCCAACATCCGATAATGGATATGGAAGAAGAAGAAGAAGAAGAAGAAGAAGAAGAAGAAGAAGAAGAAGAAGAAGAAGAAGAAGAAGAAGAAGAAGAAGAAGAAGAAGAAGAAGAGAGGAGGAGGAGGAGGAGGAGGAGGAGGAGGAGGAGGAGGAGGAGGAGGAGGAGGAGGAGGAGTGGTGATAGGAGATGGACAACATACAAGTTTAATTAATTATTATTATTATGGTTGGTCACCTAGTCAGCCAGATATTTAGACTGGATTTGGCATTTTTATCCACCAATAGCGTTTTCCAAAATCATCTTGTCAGTTAGGTGCTGATTCTTTTATTCTTCTGCTTATCGGGCAGTTTCCTTTTGGCTCAGGTGGAAAAAGTTTGTTTTCAATTAGATGCTGTTGGACTGCATCAGACTCAATGCCAATTTGCAAACTGAAAGTTGTTGGTAAGCAGGTAATTGGCCTGAGGTTGCCTGGCGCTGCCCCAGGAAGGTTTTGCCAGACGTTAGTCAATCTTCAATGTCGCCTCCTTGCAGTATGCTGTTAAACTGCTTGTTCTGTACCAGCCTGCTACCGGCCCTGCAGAAAAGGCAGGGACAACCCCTTTACAAACGGCAAGAGGCTGGAATTAAGCCTGCCACATTTATTAACATAAAACAGCAAAACAAGACACCAACCATGAAACAGGAGCTATGAAACAGGAACTATTCAAGCGGTTGCCTTCAGCAAACCAGCCCTCCCACGCATACCCCTTTTATACAGTTCAGGGCGTGGCTTCTCTCTGCCTCCTTCCGAGGTGCCCCATTGCCTTCCTCTGTTTACTCCTGCTTGAATGCCTCCTGCGTCGGGCATCCTTGAACAGGGCCAGTTGTGGGTCATCTTCATCCACGCTGTCAGGCTCACACAGCTGGGTCTGCGTCGTGACCAGGTGGGAGGGGCCTGGCTGAGGGCTCTGCGGAGCCTCAAGGCCATCATCAGCAAGCTCTTCAACACCCCCCTCCTCCTCCTCTGAGTCGTCCGACCCAACTGCCAAACCCACAGGCTGACCCTGAATCACAACACTGCTTGACAATGAATGGATGTAGACCAGCCAGATGTTTCAACCAAAACCTGCGCAATTCATCTTCACTTGCTGCTGACCAATTCTTGATCGTCCTTGCCCTTTTCTCTACCATTTGTGCTGATATTACAAGAACTTTCATTTCAGCTTCTTTTCCCCCTTATCTACTTCCTTTATCCAAGCTGCATTCTTGTTATATTTCTTTGTCCCATAGCTGCACCCAGAACTGCATTGTTTTTTTTTTCTTGTTGAGATGTGGGCTGCTTCGTTTGTACTCTTCCACTGAAGAATTTGTAAAAATGTTTCTGATTTGGCTGAAATTGGAGAGCCTGCCTGTAGTGCAATTCAAGCTTCAAATCCACTGAGCTACATGGCTATGGTTGTTATTTGTTACTATATTACTTCCAGTGCTTCTTTGATCTTCCTTGTTTCTAAATAATATTTCTTGATCAGGTACTTTTTGGTCTTCTTGTTCTTTAGCTTTTATTTGTTCTAGCTTGCTTGGTTCTAATCTTAGCATGCTAATCTTGTTTTCCAACCTGATCTCCCATTTTTCCTTGTTTGCTGATTTTGTTTCCAAGATCTTCAGTCATGACTGCAGCTATGCTGTACGTCAGTTTTGTTTCTTGTAGTGGGCTGGTGTTTATATTTGATATTAGATTATTGGCATCTTTTCATACTTATGCTAGCTGTTTCTTTGGAACAAATTTCAATGCAGGCAACTTTATTCCTTTGTGTGTGTTTTTTGCTCTTCTAGATCTCAGCTATTTTTGTTTTAGTTCCGCTATTTTTGTTTTTGGTTAGAGGGCTTTTTTTCTTTCTAGGAAGGCAGAGGAGAGAATGAAAACTATTCAGTGGACTATGCTGACTTCCTCTACAGCCACCCCCACTTTCCCCAGCTGAGTTACTTTGATTTTTTTTTATTTTTCGCCCTGGGTAGACTTTTGCAATTCTTTCAGTTCTGCTTGTTACACTTTCGAAAACTGATGCATTCTTTCCAATATCCTCTTCTCATTGGATTGGATTTGTAGTAATAGACAGTGCTGGGATTCAAATCATTTAACAACCGGTTCTCTGCAGAATTACCCCCCTCTTCACGGAGTGCTCTGCCGCTGCTGCTTCCCCCGCAACCCACCCCGACAGAGCGCTCCATTGCCACCGCTGCTTCCCCCCCAGGACGGAGAGCCCCGCTACCGCCGCTGCTTCCACCCAACCCTCCCAATGTAGCACCTCCGTCTGAGTTTAAGAAAGGGGATGCGCAGCAGCGGGATTGCTCTCAACAAGTGAGCAGCGCACCCGGGTCTTATTGTTTGAGAGCAATCCCACTGGTGCACCTCCGCTTTCTTCAGCTCAGCTCCGTCTAAGGCACCCAAGCTTCTGGCAGCTACTTGAGTGGGGAGGACAACAAGGAGGAGGAGAGCGGTGAGGGTTTGTGCCAGCCAGCCAGTCAAGCAAGGGGTAGGTCGGGCGATGGTGGCTGGCTGGGGAGGGGGGACCAAGGCCACTCAGGGGGGATCTGCCAAGCCTCATGGCAGCGGCATTGGCAGGTGCGACACAGCTCGGCCAAAATCAGCTGTGAAGCAAGTGACACGGCATGGGACAGATCCCCCCCTCACCTGCCCACCCACCCTCTTCCCTTTCACTCCCTTTCTGAGCCCTCTTCGCAGGTCTGCCCACATAGCCACTGAAGCAGCAGATGTCGCATTTCTCTGCCCCACCCATCACTGCCCATCTTCCCAAACCACTTCTTTTCTCATCTTCTTTCCAGCTCCAACACAATCCTCTGCCACTTAGTTTGTGGGACTAAAAAAATAAAATAAGTTCAATCAATCAATTCCAACTTCTCACCAAAAAAAAAGATCCCGCAAAGTTGAACTTTTTTTTTGTCCCACAAACTTCTTTTGTTTGTGGGACTGCCCATGGCGGCAGAGGAGTGAGTCAGAGCTGGAGAGCTTGACCCACCCACCACCGCCCAGATGCCCTCCCTTCCCAAAACATGTCTATGCTAACCTTGTCCCACAAATAAAAGAAGTTTGCCAAAGGAGGAGCAGGGAGAAGAAAGAGGAAAAGCGGCTGAGTGAGAAGAAGCGCAGAAGGGAGACTTCCTGTTTGGCAGCCGTCAGGATAACTGGGAAAAGCTGGTGCTCGGCTCTTCTCCAGTGAGTCCTTCCTTCTCATTAGGTGGCCAAAGTATTTGAGTTTTAGCTTCAGGATCTGGCCTTCTAAAGAGCAGTCAGGGTTGATCTCCTCTAGGACTGACCGGTTTCTTCGTCTAGCGACCCTTAAAGGGTCAGAAAGTTGCCCTGGAGTGAAGAGCATGACTGACACGGGGCAAGTGTGTTGCAGGCGCACACACAGACTCCACCATTTTCAGCAGCGCTTCAGTGCCTGGCTGGCTGGCTGGGATGGCTCTGCTCCTCACTCGGCCTCTTTTCCTCTTTCTTCTCTTGCTCCTCCTTCCCTCGCACAGGCTGCTCCATTTTACGTCTCTCTGTTGCAGCCTGGGATCCACTTTGGCAGCGCCAGGCTTTGGGGATGGTGAATCCCCATTCATGGTGTGTCCGCCAACCAATCGCCATGCCACCTCTCGGGAGGGCACTGAAAAAAGCGGAGTCTGTGCGCGTGCCTGCCTCGTGCTTATCCTGCATCCGCCATGCTCTTCATGGCACGCTGCAGCTGACCCAAGGCGGATGGCCAGGCACTGAAGTGCCGCTGAAAACAGTGGAGTGTGTGTGCACGCCTGCTACACACTCACCCATCAGCCCTGCTGTCCACATCTTGGATCAGCTGCAGCGCGCTGTTGGAGAGCATGGAACTACACCCCCTGGTCCATGGAGAACTATTTTTTCATGCAACTGGTCCCTGATGCCCAAAAGGTTGGGGACTGCTGATCTATCATGTCTGTCTGTCCTATCATCTATCATCTAGCAAAGCCACTAGCTGGATTAGTAATTTTTAGCTGCCTTCTGAATATTCTGCATGTATCTGTAGAAAAAAGAGAAATTTGCCAGGGGGGAAATCACTTTTGACATTCCATGTAACATCTGACTATAAGCCAAGTGTGGAATGGGTTCTTAATTATCAATCTACAACAATGGACATATTTTATAGTGCCTCCAGACATGTTGTGGCTTCAAAAACCAGACTCATGATGACAATTACTAGCTATTTTGTGCCAGTAACTTTTGTTCTGAAATAAGTATAGATTTAGAAGGAGCTCTTGCTTAAAACTGTGCTTTATGTGAATTGACGTCAGTGACTGAAGTCTCATTTCTTCGAAACTGAATCATCTAATCGCTCCCTTGAGAAAGAGCTACTCTATTGAAGAGAGCTTAATGAGGGTTGTGCCACTCTTAGTTGATATCATTAGACCGCACCTGGAACATGGTTCAGACAGTCACTGGCTATAATACCTTTGAGGTGATGGCATTACTCCCGACACCTAAGAGCCTATTTTAATCACTGGGACAAATGGTCATAAATGGATAAGGTATTTCTCATGCTATCCCTATATCTAGATCTCATCTGGCCTCTTGTTAGTCAAACAAGTCTTTGCATCATCTGTCTGTCTGTCTGTCTGCCTCTCTCATGTTTCCATTTCTGAAAGATGCAGCTGAGGTAAAAAAAAAAAAATAAGATCTTCCCATTCTCATGTGCCTGTTGGCATTTACTGATAGCTGGCTAAATGCTCTGGATAGCAGGATGGGTGGCATATAAATTTAATAAATAAATTAACTTACACTCTGTATCTAAGATAACGTTATAAGCATTTTACTTTTTCAGTGAAATGCTTTGCCACCTAATTACTCTGCATATGGCGAGAAGCACATTCTCTACTCTCCAGTATGTTTCTATCCCAAATGGAAAACAAAGATTTAAAAAGCCATCTCCGGGATCCATTTTTCAGTCTGATAAGCAGGGAAGGGGAACTGGTGACCTGCAGTTTATTTATCCCTCTGCTGGATGTACTTGCTGAGCATTGTAACTCAGCAAACAACTACAGGATCACAGATTTCCACTGCTGTTATAGAAGGCCAAAACAGATTTGTTGCTGGGTGAGACACAACAGCAGCTGACTATGTCAATATTAGGTATGAAATGAGAAAAAAGTTTGGAAAATATTTAATGCAGGCTGCCCTTCACGAATACAGAGAAGTCATACTTGGAAACTGAGATTTACTTATGTTGCAGTGACGGTGAGTTCATATAGCACCACGATTATAATTTATGAAAAAGGCACCCATCCTTACAATCAAATTCTGGGTACATAATTGTCCATACTGAAAAAGCCTCATGCTTTTGGGTTTGTTCAAAGGCGTGTGATAGAAAAACACTTGTGACCGATTTGATGAGATTGTGTTAGCATAATACTAAGCCTTTTATTTTATTTTATTTTTAAAAATAAAAACTGTAATTGTATGTTTTTCTCATTAGGTTTACCTCTCCTTGTCCAAAGGACAATTGCAAGGACAATCGTTCTTCAAGAAATAGTGGGAAAAGGTCGATTTGGTGAAGTCTGGCGTGGAAAATGGTGTGGAGAGGATGTTGCTGTGAAGATCTTTTCCTCAAGAGATGAAAGGTCTTGGTTTCGCGAAGCAGAAATCTACCAGACAATCATGCTGAGACATGAAAATGTCTTGGGTTTTATTGCTGCTGATAACAAGGGTATCATACTTCCAAACAATTTTGCAATGCTTGTCTTGGGTTGGATTAGACCAGTGAAAAAAAAGTTTTGTGGAAAGAAGAAAAAAAACCTGATCCATCTTACCTCTGTTTTGGAAAGCTTAGTTCGGCGATGGCAAACTTTAGAGAATTCTCTTCTGTTGTCTCTGTAGCCTCTGAAAACTGTGTGAAAACATGTCCCATTCTTGGGCAATTTTGGGAGGCTCTGGACACTGCACAAGAGCACACCCCAGCCTCCTGCAAATCGCACAAGAATGGGATTTGCAATTGAAAATAGTTGTTGGGTGTTCATGAACACTGGCGTGTCACCCAAAATCCCAGGGCATGTCACTTTTGATAATGTGGGTAATGTTTATCATGCTTTGAATCTGGAAAATACAACCTTGGTGGAGCAGTGGGCTAATGCCTCCTTAAGTAACACCAGCTGCCTGCAATTAGTGCAGGTTCGCGTCCCACCAGGCTCAAGGTTGACTCAGCCTTCCATCCTTCCGAGGTAGGTAAAATGAGGACCCAGATTGTTGGGGGCAATAAGCTGACTTTGTAAAAATGCGACTTGGGGGGGGGGGCGAAAGCCCTAATAAGCAGGCATATACATAAAATGAAGGCTATTGCTAAGCACATTGATTTGTGCTTCTTAGATTGTAAGCCGCCCTGAGTCTTCGGAGAAGGGCGGGATATAAATGGGATTAAAAAAAAATAGAGGAAAGATATATACTGTAGTTGTGTTGTGAGTAAGCAATACTTCCATATCCACTCCTCATGGACAACAAAGATGATCAGTGGCCTTTGGGGATCATATACACATATATGAAATAAATATACTGTGTGTGTATGTGTATATGATGAGTGTGTGTGTGTGTGTGTATTTGATGTAAATATTACAGCCTCTAAGTACCCTATTCTTTTTCATTCCCTTAGATTTCTAAAGAGTTGATGAAACAGGTAGGACAACATCTGAAGCAGATTAAGTAAAGATTAAGGCCTGTTTGAAGTTTAACTCACAACAGTGGAGACAGCAAAGAATTACTGTAATGCTGTTGTGTTCACATAGAAATGGTCACTGCTTTTTTTCCATACTGTGAGACATTTCCTTCATCAAGATGATGGAGAAGGAGAGGGAGTAAGAATAATCAGCGACTAGCTATGAGCACTTTGAATAAACCTTTACAGATAAAATCATTTGCATTGTGACCTGGGCTTTAGTGTTGGGGCAGACCATAAGAATGACCTTGAATTGGTCCTCTTACTTTGAATTCTTCTAGCGCTCTCTCGCTCTCTCTCTCTCTCTCTCTCTCTCTCTCTCTCTCTCTCTCTCTCTCTCTCTCTCTCTCTCTCTCTCTCTCTCTTTTCTGTACAGTTATAACAAATCACAAACATTTCTATTTCTGGAAAGCAAACTGAGAAGGTATATTATACTTATGACCAGGATCCATTTCGATTGTATTTCTGGCATTTGATGAATGGCATACAGCTGGTCCTTGGCTTACAACCACAACTGAGCCCACAATTTTTGTTGCTAAGTGAGACATTTGTTCAGTGAGGTTTGTCCATTGTATGACCTTTCTTACCATAGCTGTTAAGTGAGTCACTGCAGTTGTTAAGTTAGTGACTTGGTTGTTAAGTGAATCTGGCTTCCCCATTGACTTTACTTGTCAGAAGGTAACAAAAGGGGATCACATGACACACACACACACCCCAGAACACTGCAACTATTATAAATATGAGTCAATTGACAAGCATCTGAATTTTGATCTTGTGACCATGGGGATGTTGCAAAGATCATAAGTGTGAAAAATGGTCGTAAGCGACTTTTTCCAGCACCATTGTAACTTTGAATGGTCACCAAATGAACTGTTGCAAATTGAGGACTACCTATACTAGAAACTGGCTGCATGGAGTCGGTAGGTACTACAGCCTTCCTTGTTCTCCTGCGTGCCTCAATGATATTTTTCTGAATTCTTTGCCAAGGTTGGACCTTAGGGGGCACTGCTTCACAATTGTTGTAGTCCTTCTGTTAGGCTTTGTCCAAAACTTGCTGCTAGGAAACTACTGTTTGACATCTTCTATCTAGACCAAGGATAGGCAACCTTGGCTCAAGGTGGGATATTCCTATTCCTCAAGGTGGGATATTCCAAGATTTGTAAGTGGCAGTTATGGCAAAAAACATATGTTGGTAGGTTGCAACAACTCTTCTTGAACTGGTTGGATTTGGTGACAGTTATCCATGTCTTGGTTACAGCCTGATGTGACTGTTGCAATGCACTTTACAGAATAAAATATAATATAATATAATAGAATAGAATAGAATAGAATAGAATAGAATAGAATAGAATAGAATAGAATAGAATAGAATAGAATAGAATAGAATAGAGTATGGTAGAGTAGAGTAGAGTAGAGTAGAGTAGAGTAGAGTAGCGTAGCATAGCGTAGGGTAGAATAGAATAGAATAGAATAGAATAGAATAGAATAGAATAGAATAGAATAGAATAGAATAGAATAGAATAGAGCTGAGAGGGACCTTGGAGGTCTTCTAGTCCAGCCACCTGCTCAAGCAGGAGAACCTATACCAAGGGTCTTCAAACTTGGCCCTTTTATGACTTGTGGACTTCAACTCCCAGAATTCCTAAGCCAGTGTGCCTGCCCGAGGAATTCTGGGAGTTGAAGTCCACAAGTCATAAAAGAGCCAAGTTTGAAGACCCCTGACCTATACCATCTCAGACAGGTGATTGTCTAGTCTCTTGTTAAAAATCTCCAGTAATGGAGCACCCATGATTTCTGGAGACAAGCTGTTCCACTAGTTGATTGTCCATAGTCAAGAAGTTTCTTTTTAATTCTAGGTTGCTTCTCTCTTTGATTGGTTTCCAACCATTGTTTCTTGTCCTTCCCTCTGGTGCTCTGGTGAACAACGTGACCCCCTCTTCCTTGTGGCAACCCCTCAGATACTGGAATACTACTATCATGTCGCCCCTATTTCTTCTTTTCTTTAGACTAGCCAAACCCAAGTCCCGCAGCCATTCTTCATATGTTTTAGTCTCCAGGGCTTTGATCATCTTAGTTGCAGTCAATGCTAGTTGATATTCAATGCAATGATAGCTGGACTGCTGACTGGTAAAGGTGTCATAATCATATAGTTTGCTGTCAAGTTCTCTTCCCTTTATTTCAAGATACCTGAAGCTGGAGAGAACCCAACAGCAACATATGTACCACAACTTGGCGTCTTTTTCTTTCAGGAAATTCCTATGATGCACATACTAGACTAGTTTATTTTTCATCACATTTTAATTGTTAATTAACAGCAGAATATTTATCTTTGTAACATCTGTACTCTGAGTTTTAATTTTATTAGCTATTTTAATACCCTATGTCAACAGAAAAAAAGGGTAAAGGTAAAGATTGATTCCTGCTAAAAGGGGGGGGGGGTTATATCAAATGAATCAAATGAGAAAATTATAAATTGTATTTGATGGCAATAACAAGAGAAAATAATACACAATTTTAATAAATGAACATAGAAACAAATATGGGGATATAGCCTAGCATAGCTTTGGCTTGTATGGTCCCAGGTTTCTGCATCCAACAGCAACATTATGAATGAAATGGAATAAAAATGGCAAGGAGAAATTGGCCCTCTGCAAGCATGAAACCTGATCTGTGCAAAATGTAACTCAAAAGGTCCACTTTGGCCCCAATCCCATCACAGGCAAGCTATTCATTCCTTTTCTAGGGATCAGAGAGGCTATCAATTTAGCTTTGGAAATATTTTAAGTCCTCAGTCAATAGCAGCTTTTACATACTTTATTTAAATTCCTCCCTATGCTTGACATTGTTCTGCTCACTTTTAATCTGCTCAGAGAATTATTGTTACTGGGTGGTTAAACACATAAGTAGGTTAAGAATATAATGTGTGAAAGGGTATATGGACCTTCTGGAACAAGGACAGAAAGGCAGGAAGAAGTATAATGAATAGTATAGTAAATGGTAAACAGAGCTGTGTTTCTTTTTCTTATCGCTTGCCTTTAATGCATTTGGACTGCTGCTTCGTCTTCTTTTTCTGCATGCTGCATAATGTTGCCTAGTCAAAGAAACAGGGTGACGAGAATGTACATGTGTGCAGAAGTCAGTGGAACTATAACTTATGTAGAAAATAGAGGCACTGTGGTGAATGTTCGGTGGGTGGCTGGTGAAGGACATTGCTTATTGGTTCAGGAAGGAGGCAAATACTTTAATCAAGGCCAAAGTACCCATTCTCAGTTAAATTTAAATAAAGTTGGACGTGGCTGCATTTCAAAGATTACTCGTTATCTTATGTTTGTTTTGTGTGTTTTAACACAAATGCCGTAATTGGAGCGCTACAAAGTGCTCTTAAGATATAGTCCTATGGTAGGATGAATTCCAGAGGCTTTTTTTAAAAAAAAAAATAAACTGCCTCCTGTGGTTTATTTATTTTGACCAAGGAGCAAATATCCTCCGGCCTTTGGCTGTCTTTTCAGGGGAATTACAGCATTGTACTATTAAGGGCGGCAGAGAAGAGAAATGGAGGCCAGCGAACATGGCTTCTTTCTTCTCTTCTTGATCTGCAGCTGCTGGGATTTTAGGCTCGGAGAGATTTTGACCAGTTAATTATGTTCTGCTTAAATGTATTGGTTGTACTGGAATCAAGAGTATACTATTCTGGATGGAGATTTCCAAAGAGAGCAAGAGTGTCATAGCAGCTAAGCAATTAAGAGCAGTAAAGGTACTATAGTTTTTTTCCTTTTCCTGGGAGAACAGTGTTTTGAAAGAATGATCTGATCCTTAAAAAGTTGATTGTTTCTTTGGTTGGAGAAGGGCTATCGTGCCCCTAAGTCTATTTATTTTCTAAAAAAGTTCTTAAATAATGGTCTGTTACTAGTTTAAAAATCCCAGAAATCATTTCCAGTTTTTGTTATTCTAGTCCCATATGCCTTAAACCCGTTTTTGTTTCATGTGAATGCCCGTGTGGGTACCTACCCGACAATTGGAGATAGTCACAGTTTTAGCATCATCTAAATGTCTTTGTATTTGAACAGAAGGTCCATGACGTGCAGAAGAAGCAGGTCAATGAACTTGTAAAGATACTGTCTAAGGAAACAGTTAGCACGGGTGGACATTAGCATGACAGTTTAAACCCTATAAAGAGGTAGATGAGCTACAAGCAGATAAAAGGTCAAAACGTACCTCTGCCTGTCCTCCCTCTAATGCACTAATTTATGCTCATAAATATAGCTCATCGCATGCGTGTTTATTTGGAAACAAGCCTCTGCATCCAGTGAGGCTTACTCCGCAGTGTTGAGGATTGATGCTTTCAGATGTAAAACTCCATTCTAGTATGTTTTATGTAGCCATGTTAGCATTCTCTTACTGCCAAATCTTTCCTACCAAAAATCAACAGGTTTTGCAAATCTCATGAACCTTGGAATTATTATACCTCCATGCATTTTTGTGATCTTTCTCCATAGACAATGGGACTTGGACTCAACTGTGGCTTGTAACTGAATATTATGAGCAGGGCTCTTTGTTTGACTACTTAAACAGCAACACTGTGACAGCTGATGAAATGATTAAGCTGACATTTTCAATAGCTAGCGGTCTAGCACATCTTCACATGGAAATCGTTGGAACCCAAGGTAGATATATAACCCTTTTCAGTGCAGTTTACTTTATATTAAAGCCATAAGACTTAAGAATAACTTGAACAGAAGCCAGAGGGACATATTTAATGTGGTAAAGGTAAAGGTAAAGGTTCCCCCGCATATGCATGCTAGTCGTTTCCGACTCTAGGAGCCGGTGCTCATCTCCGTTTCAAAGCCGAAGAGCCAGCGCTTGTCCGAGGACATCTCCGTGGTCATGTGGCCGGCATGACTAGACACCAAAGGTGCACGGAACGCTGTTACCTTCCCACTGTAGTGGTCCCTATTTTTCTACTTGCATTTTTACGTGCTTTCGAACTGCTAGGTTGGCAGAAGCTGGGACGAGTAACAGGCGCTCACTCTGTTACGCGGCACTCGGGATTCGAGCCACCAAACTGCCGATCTTCTGATCGACAAGCTCAGCGTGCTAACCCGCTGAGCCACCGCGTCCCTACCATTTAATGTGGTAACCAAGCTTAACTCAGCTTAATTGTCATCCACATCCCAGTTTAATCAGGAATAATTGTTGTTCTCCTCTTCCAGCCGCACTATAATACTTGGCAATTTTAGGAGAGGTGAGAAATTCCATTCTCCACTAGATTGAGTATCATTTGCTCCTCCTCTCTCTGACTTACATGTGGGATTGGCATTGGCAAACTCCATGTAATCATGAAGAAGGCCTTCATCTTGCTTTTTCCACATCCCGTTTTCCTTTTGCACTACTTGAATTAACACTTGGATGTATTTATAAGTATTTTATAAACAATTGTGAGAGTAAAGTCTCTTTCACCTTGAACTTGATTCCTGGGGACATCATGGCTATGTCTTATAGAGGGATTGCCTGTTTCCAGGATAGAGGACTTTTGCTTTACCCCTCTACAGTCCTCGGAATTCCTGTCCTCTTTTATCAAAACAGTGACTAGTCCCAACCCTACAACACTTAGCTTTCGGAGATTCCAGTGAAATCTAGACTCAGAGAATATGTGTGGGGCTTTCTTTACAAAGTCCCATGGGGTAGATGTAATTGAGAGGACAGGCCTTTCCACCTGCTGTACCATATCTGCCCAACTGCATAAGAGACTGTGCATTTCGACATCTGAGCCAGCTTTTTTTCTGACTTTGTGCCATTTTGGCTGAAGCCAGAGCATAGTTAGAATTGGGCTCCCCCCCATTACTATTGTAAATCTTGGATTTGAGGTGGTCTGTTCACTTGCTATATCACATCTTCGAGCATCAAAGTGCATATATTGCATCCACTTAGAGCTGCCCAGCCACCCTATTTTGGATAAAATTGCTCAGATTCGCTCTGCATTGAACTCTAACCTTGATGCAGATCCAATAGAGGTTACGGGGTCTGAGTTTTGCATGGTTATCTGGGAAGAGTTTGAACCCCTGAAGAAGTGAACAGGGTTCTTGTAACTGTTAGTTTGGCCATAGTTAGACCCATGTCCCTCCTGGCTACTAACGGCTGCCCAAGAGAAGATATGTGATTGGGTCTGCATCCATCCTTGTTCTTCTTGACTTTGACTTGGTGTGTAACATGAGTTTCTCTTGGAGCAGTGACTCCTGCTCAAAGAACACTTTTAAGCAGCACTTAAAGGAAAAATCAGGTTTTCCTGTTCTTTTCAACTGTCCTAGTTGCAATTGTGTGCAAAATGTATGCCTCTTTTGTTACTGTGCCTGAAGAACCCATTGGGATTTTTAAGTTGCTTGGGGCTGCATATGCTAATTTTAATGCAAGTTTCCTAAGCATTTCAGGTTAGAGCAGCAAAGACGGCTGAAATTTCTCTGTTTTCATTTGATAGGGACGCGGTGGCTCAGTGGGTTAGGACGCTGAGCTTGTCGATCAGAAGATCGGCAGTTTGGCGGGTTGAATCCCGAGTGCCGCATAACAGAGTGAGCGCCTGTTACTCGTTCCAGCTTCTGGCAACCTAGCAGTTTGAAAGCACATAAAAATGCAAGTAGAAAAATAGGGACCACTATGGTGGGAAGGTAACAGCGTCCTGTGTGCCTTTGGCATCTAGTCATGCCGGCCACATGACCACGGAGACGTCCTCAGACAAGCGCTGGCTCTTCGGCTTTGAAATGGAGATGAGCACCGGCCCCTAGAGTTGGAAACGACTAGCACGCATGTGTGGGGGAACCTTTACCTTTACCTTTACCTTTACCTTTCACTTGAACATAAATAAAAGTTGCCACTCAGTCAGGAATCTTGCTTTCTTAAGTGGAAAGAATATTTTATTTTATTCCTCCTATTAGTGTTGATGTATTGCATTTATCCTAAGACCTGAATACCAGTGTAATATGTGTTTTCTGTTCAGTAAACCAATTGCACATTAGTCTGAACTTGTTATATATTTTGTGCTTCAAAGGAAAGCCAGCTATTTCACACAGAGACTTGAAATCTAAAAATATTCTAGTCAAAAGGAACGAAACCTGTGCTATTGCTGACTTGGGGCTAGCTGTGAAGCATGACTCTGTATTAAACACAATTGACATACCACAGAATCCGAGAGTAGGAACCAAGAGGTAAGACAGACAAAAAAGTAAAGTTTTTTAAAATTGTGATATGAGCATAAAACTGAAACTGTATTGGACAAATGATCTCTTGTAAATTGCCCCTCTTCATTTCAGTGATAGGTCCCCAGATTTGTGCAGTCTTGTCAATCATTCTGTAATTTTGTTTTTCAACTTTGTTGTTGAGCATTTTTAATTATCACATGATCTATAGCCCTACATGTCTGGACAAGAAAGAATCAAAATACTGATAACTTCTCCTTGAGATCTTTCAGAAACTGTTTTTGTATGACTCAGTCTATTTTTTTTGCCTTGGTAAACTCTATAACCTCTTGAAATCAAATAAGGCATTTCCTTAAATAAAAGGTATGGATTGTGAGGAGCTGTAGGGTTTATTTTTCTCCAGATCTCAGGAGCAAAAACAGAACTGTAATTTATTATGGAGGGAACATTATTGCTCATTCCTGGGTATATCCTATTAAAACAAATTGAAACTTCTGAGAGACAATTAGGTGAATGAATCAACCTTCCTATCTCCATTTGAAAGTAATTGAACTTATTGAAACCTTTTTATGTAGAAAATCAAGTACTTTGAACATGTCTCAAATTGACCTGCACTTAACATGAGAGTGCATATTTTGTTTTGCACTGTGGTAAATTGATGATCAATGCTATATTTGGGAACCATTTGTTCCTTTCCTATGTGTGTGATTCAAATTGATTATAGGGAAACTGCAAAAGTGGGAGGATTTGTGGGGAAATATGAATAATATTTTGACTCTTTCCTCTCAAATACGTTTACTTACTTAAGGATATCACATGTATTATCACATTTGGATTATCCTTCCTTTAATCATGCTGCTGAATATTGGAAAGACTAATTAAATTCTCATTACCTGTGATAAACAACTTGCAATTTTCCTTTCATCAACAAATTTATGAATTTCACTGTCTCTGTGTTTGAAAGGTACATGGCTCCAGAAATACTTGATGATACAATGAACATAAATAACTTTGAATCTTTCAAGCGTGCAGATATCTACTCTCTTGGACTGGTATATTGGGAGATATCCAGAAGATGCTCAGATGGAGGTATGACCCATGTCTCTTATTAAGGCTACTTACACTTAGCCAAAACTTTTGCTTCTTACTGAATTTTTTATTCATTTTGGACATGATGTATTACATTTAATTATACAAAAAAGCGTAACTTGTTTTAAAGAGCTTTTAAAATAAAAAGAGGTATATTTTTTAAAAAATCTATCATTAAGACATATTAACCAAAACCAAAAGCATAAACAGGGTAAATACCAAAATGAACATTTAATTGAGATAGAAATAGAATCAAAAAGGTAAATGTTTTCAATTTTCAGAAGCACATAGAATGAGAGCAAGGCAACTCTTATTCAAAACAGTTCAGGTGATTTCAAATTACAGAGAAGTAAATTCTGACAACAGTGATTTGAACACTAAGGGGAAATAATCTTTTATATTACTATTGTCAAGCTATGAAACCTACTGCTTTTAGGACCACTGCGTGCTTCTAGCTTGCCTACAGAGCAGGGAGGGAGACAGGGAGAACTTTGGATCCACAGGTGAGAGCCAAAAAGTTGTTTTGGCAAACTAGAGTATCTCCTCATAATAATTAGTGGGAGATGTACTGGACAATATGACCTGAACTGTCAGAGCGAGGAGGTGAAGATTCATTCTTTCAATTAACTGCTTCCAGCCATTTCTTTAGAGCTGACTTTCACTTTAATCCTATCAGTATGATATTGCTCAATAAAGTTTACATTAGAGAACACAATGGCTCTGGTGTTTTTCTTAGTCCAGTTCAGTTTTTTCTTAGTTCAGTTTTTTAGCTGGAGCTTGACAGCTATTACTTTTCTGAATTTGGACAATAGGGATGGACACTTTCTGAAATTCATGATCTTTGTCTATGGAATTTCTCAATCATCCAGGCAATGGTTGTCCTAAAGATGCTTTTCCCAAAGGCAACTGGACTTTTAGGGGACCCTAAATAGGTCTAAAGTCACCCCAGAGAGGCAACAAAGAAGGAGGGGAGCCCTGCCGAGTGCAGAGAGACAGCAGTTGATCCGATTGTTTGGGGAAAGCCCTCCAGAAACCAGCAGAAGAAAGGCTAGCTTCACTCCAAAGTCTAGCCCAAGCTACAAGCAGTCGAAGCCAAAAAGCACTAACTTAAGCTTGATCATAATGTGTTTGGAACTGGATAAGAATATCGATTCTCTCTTTTCTACTTGATAATTGATTTCCTGGGGGGGGAAAACCCAAGAAGAAAAAATCCTCCAAAAGTGAGAAGGAGGGGGACTCTTGCTCCACCCTCCCACAGAAGGAAGCAGTGAATTAAACTTTTATGGGGGTCAGAAATATACTGAAGTGAAATGAATATAAGACTTAAATCTGGATAAGTTTGAAATTGGTGGAATTTGTTAAGATTTTCTTTTCAAAAGATTATTGATGAAAACAGGAGAAAGTAATTGCTTGTTTTGAAAACTGAAAATGAACTGGTATTGACATCTAGTGGTGGATGAAAATATACAACTGTAGTTGCTCTAATACAGAAGTTGGCAGAAAGCCCAGGAAAAGATAACTTGTTTTTGTGACCTTCAATGTCTTAACTAAACAGAGAACAGCTGCAACAAAGAAAAGAAAACATTTTGGGCTACCTACAAGGCAAGAATTATAAACCTTAGGAAAAAAAATTGACCTTCCTGAATTATAAATATCTATTGAACTCTGACTCTAAAGCTGTTTGCAGAGAAAGGAAAACTTTGATTTTTTGCTATCATGGAACATCAGAGATCTACAGACAGAACATATTAAGAAAAAACAAATACTTTCCAGGAGGAAATGTATACTATGTTACAACTAATTCAAATGACAATGATTTTAAACCATGAGGAAATTAAAAACAACTTTGAAAATATAAATGAAAACATCTTCAATTTAACCTTACAACAAAAAAACTCTCAGAAAATAAAAATAGAGAGTGATCAGATAAAGCAGAGAACTGAAAATAAACCAGAAGAAAGAGTTTTAAAGATGGAACCCAATGATGGAAGGAATTATGACTTAACCCAGATGGAGAAAAACTTGCGGGAAATATCAGACATCGAAAAGATAACTTACACTTCAAGATTGCAAAATAAGTCTGAGGACAAGTAAAAAGATTCGACAAAATGGATTATAGAGCTGTCAGGAGAACTACGAGAACTTGAGAGACAAAAAATGATGAGAGAAATTAAGAGAGAGAGAAAGAAAAAGATTTTCAATGAATACGAAGGGGCAAAACCCTCCCACAAAAACATCTTACTGGATTTGTCTCTTGTACTTACATCTACAAGACTATGGGAAGACTTTTTGGTCCAGCGGACCATACAGATTAGGAAAGATGTTTGGCAAAAAAAGAGGCTAAGCTAGAATTAAGAAATTAGATGATGGGATTTATCAGATGGAATATCTAAAGGTTAAGCACTTCTTTGAATATGGTTAAAACAATAGAAAAATTCTGGATATAAATGTATCTTAGCTTAAGAGGGACATGTTTCTCAAGTAGTATACTATTTCCTTCTTTTTTCTTCTCTTTTTTGTTGCTTTTTAAAGATATGAGAAATGTAAAATTGTTGGGATGGCTTGTATGAGGAAAAAGACTTAAATACTTAAGTGGAGTTAACTGAGAAAATCTTAATGGTAAGAATGTTTTGAATATTGTGGGGAAAACAAATCTAAATAAGAACTTTGAAAACAGGATCTATGACAAGGTAATTAAGATGATCAATTAGAAAAGAAGCTTTATATTGATGTGGTTGTTAAATACTAGAAAAATGTTTATATTCAATTGTTATCTATCAAAATACTAAGAAATATACTAATTCAAGGTTGGTAAAAGAGGATATTATTGGAAGAAGAGAAGTCAAAGAAAGCTACTATGTGGATTAATAGAAATTAATTGTTATCGATTGCTTTTTAAATATAAACCCAGACAAGGTGACTATGTTAAAAAATAAATAAAATATATTTTTTAAAAAAGGATATAATCTTTGAAGACTACAAAATTCGCTTAAGAGAGCCAGTTTGGTGTGCTGGTTATGGTGCCAGGCTAAAACTAGCCGGGTGAACTTGAGGCAATTGTTCTCTCTCAATCCTAAGAAGAAAGTAGCAACAAACCACTTCCAAGCATCTTGCTGAGAAAATTGCAGGGGGTTAGTCCAGGCATTTGCCAGGAATCAATACTGACAAAAAGAAACAAAATAAAACAGGCTTACATTTAGAAACACAGTTCTGAAATCTATAAAATTCTTTTTTTGGTTCTCAAAACACTTCTACCATCAAAGTCTGGAAGATCTCTTCCTGTCACCCAAATACTAAATTATAATATTGTAGAATTAGATACAGATTCCTGTAAAAGATTTGTAATCTCATGTTATGTTACCTTATAAATAGGGTCTGTTATTATTGTTACAAATGTATCTTATCCTTCTTCACTCAGACCATATCATAACTTGGTTAACCATCAGCTTTTTTAAAATTTTACATAAGAAGGATTGGTAGGGAAAAATATGTGTCAATATGTGTCAAATTCAGGATCTTGTCCATGAAGATATTCCAGTTATTTTTAATTTGAGCCTAATGGCTCTAAACATTCTGTTTTATCACTTATATTGTGTATAAAAGTTATATTTTGTAAAAAGTTAATATTTTGGTATTGAACAGTCTTTTGAAAGAAAAACAGGTGTTGATAGAGAAACCATTCTCTTGCAAGCCACTGTCTCTAGTTATATTCAGAAGTAGAGGTCGGCATTTCCCCGAGGAGGTCAGGAAATTCTAACTCCCATCATGTTTGGACATTCCAAGTTATGGACAAGTTTTTAATAGAAAGTTGTGTTAGGAAGTTGGTAACTATTATAGTTACAAATGTTTTAAAACCTGTTACTTATAATATTTGAAATGATACTAATAAAATAGCTATTTGTACCTCATTACTTTCTTAGGAATTGTAGAGGAGTACCAGTTACCTTATTATGAAGCTGTGTCTTCTGATCCTTCAATAGAAGAAATGAGAAAGGCTGTCTGTGAACAAAAGCTGAGGCCAAATATTCCAAATCAGTGGCAAAGCTGTGAGGTAACATCATCACCTTCATATAATATATATGTGTGAATATATTATATGTGTGTGTGTGTGTGTGTGTGTGTGTTTTCTGAGGTTTTCGCGGGTGTTCGTATGTGGATCTTTGGTTATTCGGGTTTTTCCCCGCGTAGAACTAAAGGTGTAGGGGCGACGTTTCGACGGAATCCCATCCGTCATCATCAGGCTAGTGGCTTCTGCTTCCTTCTTCTGGGAGAAGCATGTGGCTGTTTGTTCCTCTTTTTTAAACTGCCAGAGGGGGTGTGTTCTGTGGGTGGAGGTGTGCTCTGATTGGGTGAGGGAGTAAGTGTGTTCTGATTGGGTGGGAGTGTGTTTTGAATGGTGGGTGTGTTCTGATTGGGTGGGGGTGTGTTTTGAGTGGATGGGCTGGTCTCAGCTGCCAGCCTTAGACCTGAGCTGGTGAGTTGTGCTGCTTTTGTTCGGCTTCGTGTTTGTGGTGGTGCCATGTTTTTATAGTGGGTGTCAGTTTGCTTATTGTGTGGTTTGGAGGGGTTTAAAGTGGCTGATGTTGCAGCTGTAGTTAGGTTTCTGTTTTGTGGTTGTGCCTCGTTATCATTGTGGGTTCGGATTTGCTTTTTGAATGGTTGTGTGGTGGTGATGTCATGTGGTGTTATCATGACTTTGGGTCTATCATTCTTGGTGGTTGGGACTCACTCAGAAAAGGAGAACAAACTTCATCCCTGGTCCAACACTTTGAAGCCACGGGACATGAAATTGATTTTAAAAAAACCAAAACTATCGCCAAAATTGAACATTTTAACAACAGAATAATCAGAGAAGCCATTGAGATAGAAAAACGCCCCCACAGCATAAACAAACGAGATGATACCTCTCACCTACCAACCATTTGGAAACCCGCCTTGATTGACAGACGAGTCCCAACCACCAAGAATGATAGTATCCACCAAGAATGATAGTATATATATATATATATATATATATATATATATATATATATATATATATATATATGTGTGTGTGTGTGTGTGTGTGTGTGTGTGTGTGTGTGTGTGTGTGTGTGTATTTGTTTTTTGAGGTTATATATATATGTATATATATATATATGTATATATATATATGTGTGTGTGTATATATATATATATGTGTGTGTGTGTGTGTGTGTGTGTGTGTGTGTGTATGTATATATATATATATAAGAAAGTGCTAGCCTATCTAGAGGTACCAGGTAGTTGAAAAGGCAAATGAGGATATGGACAATTGGAAGGAAGGACAATTGGAGCAGACAGGAGGACACACTATCTTTTTAACTTTCCTTAAAAAACTAAAAGTGAAAAACAGCAAAAAAAGAAGAAGAAGGTATTTGGGCCTACATAAGTGGCGGGATTCAAATATGTGAATAACCAGTTCTCTATGTGGATGCCACTTCTGGAAGTCTGTTCTGGGCCTGGGTAACAAAAAATTAGCTACTGATTCTGCCGAACTGGTACGAACTGGCTGAATCCCACCACTGGCCTACATGTATATGAAATTTCTTTTTCCAACATTAGAAAGGCTGGTTTTTCAAGGAAGACAGTATCCTAATGTGGTTAGGCAGTGTGTAACTGATGAAGATCTTGCCAATTTCAGGCAGCTGTGCAAGCCCCAAGGGGGTATTAATCAACCAATTAAGGTCAGAGGGCAGAACTTGTTAACTTGTTGGTAGCACTTATTAGGGAACTGTGCTGCACTGCCAAGAAAAGGTGCTCCAGAAGAGATATCTTGTAAGACACTCAGAAAGCTGGACAATATTTGAATTTAAGATAGATGGAGGACACAAGGAGAAAAAGGACCAGATGTGGCTAAACAGCAGCTCTCAGCACTTATTGCTAGGAATTCCCTAGGAAGCTGCTCCTAGCAAAAGCTGGAGTGCCACCAATTGCCTGATGATGGACATAAGCCTTTTCTGTTCATGTCCTTCAGCAATTGGTGTTACAAAGCCAATTGGAGATATGGCTAGCGCTTGCTTGAGTAAAAGCTTCAGTAGAAAAGGAGTATAAATTGTATCAACAAATACACAATAGTAACAGTGTTTTCCATGAATTTGTCCTTTTAAAGCCATTCAACTAGATGGCCATCACTACATCATTTAAATAGCAGCTTATCGACTTGCAAAGCTCCTTTTAATTTTTTCCAGTGTGATGTATGAATCTAGACATGGATCCAAAAATATAGGTGGAGGAATGAAAGTCACATTCATTTGAACAAATAAATGTTTCTTATTTTTCATTGGCTTTCTTCCTTTCCCAGGCAGTCTTTTTTGCATGTTGTTATATCCCAGCTCTCACCAGAATAATTTTTTGGGTACGCAGAAGGTTGCAGAGGGAAGGATGAGACTAGTATGTTCATTCCATGATCAGAATAAAAATTAGAGTCTAAGCCAGAATATGTGAACAATAAATATACATTGATGAATATTTTTGAATTGTTTTCTTGAGTGCTGGCAATATTTATACCATACCAAAACATAGCAGTGGGGATAATTTTTTTTATTCTTGTTTTGTCCTTTCTTAAGGCACTCAGACTTATGGGCCGAATCATGCGTGAGTGCTGGTTCACCAATGGGGCAGCTCGACTGACAGCACTTCGCATTAAGAAGACAATTTCTCAACACTGTGGACAAAATTCCAAAGCTTAAATTTACACACCGTGTAAAAATGGAACGGGAAAAATGTATTTATGTCTTTGGTTTTTGTATTGTTTTTGATTTTGCTCTACCTCACACGATACTCAGAATAGTACTGCGAAGCCCAAATCCCAGAATACTAGAATGTAACTCCACTGGTTCTTCACATTTCATCAGAATTAACTTTTGGTTGCTGAGTGATGTGTGTCTTGTTTTGGCTCGTATATGAAAAAATGGTTTCTTTTATGGGCATAATCTATGAACATGCTCCACAGTGTTGACATGATACTTCCTGCCATGGCCACAGAAGCTCCTGAATCACAGAGAATATATGAGAAGTGAACATCAGCGAAAGTTTATCACCATAGCAGGGCCCTGTTCTTGTTTGTGTTGGTAGTATACATGAATTTAATACGCTAGACCAAAAGGGGGCAACTTGTGAGCTAATTTTATATCACCTTCCGTCTAATTTCACTCTTATACAAAAACTGCTTCCTTTTTGGTGAAAACCGTCTCTTCATCCTCCTGGTATTAAAAAAAAAAAAGAGAGAGAGAGAGAGAGAGAGAGGTTGAAAATAAATTTCTTGA
This sequence comes from Vipera ursinii, assembly GCF_947247035.1. Classification (NCBI taxonomy): domain Eukaryota; kingdom Metazoa; phylum Chordata; class Lepidosauria; order Squamata; family Viperidae; genus Vipera; species Vipera ursinii. Next base: position 148,354,506 of record NC_139512.1, on the reverse strand, counting down.
CCTACTTCTGGTGGAACCCATTGTATTCTGGAAAGTTACAGTATCTCTGAAGGGGTGCAGCTTTTAAACAAAAGGTTATCTACTCTTCTAAGTAAACTCTGAGGACATTAAATGCATTGAATCTTTAATAAAGTGTATTGGCCACTGGCTTATTTTTTTTAAAAAAAATATTGGAAATGACCAGCTTTTCAGTTCACTTCAAGAACTGAGAAGTGAACCATAAGAACTCTTTAGATGCTGGGCTTGGAGACTTTCTGGAAGATATGGTTGACTGTAGGCTTTCCTCAGAAGATTTCCACAGGCTGTGTCTTCATGTTAACTAGATTTACTTGGTACTTTTTTTTTACTTTTAGTTTTCAGCCAGCAACAGTGCCTGCCTTACTCTGTAGCAACTTGGGTGGAGGGAGGGGGGGACAAATATCTAGGAGTGTTTCCATCTTTTGTTCAGGAATCCCCTAGAGAAAAATGAGCCCCCTTTCCCACCTGCTGGCATTACAAATCCTCCTTAAAGAAACCATAGTATTTTATGACCAAAGGAAAAAAGTGCAAGCATTGCGCTTTACATTGCCAATGTAAAGAATCAGAAGGAGATGCTGCCAATCAGAGCTGATATGATTGGGCTAAATCAGCCAAAGGTTTGGCTTCTCTGCATTCCTAAGGAAGTAAGCAAGTGAGAAACTGAGACCAAACTATCAAGGCATTTTTTCACAGAACTTTGTAGAATAGGTGGTGCAATATGTTCGCGTGTGTTTGTGTTTGTCTATGTGTATATGTGCAATGTATATTTGTATATATGCACATATGTGCATAGATTTTATTAATCAAAGAAGACATTAAATAGAACATGCTTACTGTGAAAGTTGTTATATTGTTAGTCACATAATAGACGGTCATTTATTTAAAAAATTAACCACCACATTATAGTTAAACGTTGGAAATTCTATATCTTATGTGTCTTGTCTTCAAATTTCTGTCTGTGAACTAAATATTCTAAATCTAAAACAGTGTAAACACGACAGGATAAATCTGGAATGTCTGTTTTGTGGTGATGTATATATATATATATATATATATATATATATATATATATATATATATATATATACACACACACACACACACATATATATATATACACACATACACACACACACACACACACATATATATATAAAACCTGAAGTCTAAAGGAATGTCAAATAATCACAAGTATCAGTATTAAACTTTTGTAAATTTGAAAAAAATGGATGCATATACAGTATATGCCTTTGGGAAATCAAACTCATAAAAGTATTGGATTTGGGAGAGTGGCAGGTTCCTCTCTTTCTCTTTTCTTTCCCCCAGGCCCCATTTTTAAAGTAATATATTCTGTCTCCTAGGTAGAAATCAAAGCAGAGCTATCTAGGCAGCAGGAACAGTTATTCAGTTGTGGAGATGCAGCTTTGATGCTTATTCTACAACCAGCGTTGGCTAGACGTGCCTTTTTTTGTAAGCTAATTATGTTAAGATCTTCTCATGCAACCAGTGTTTTCCCATATGACTAAAGCTGACCAGGTAGAAAGATAACATGGGAACCATAATTCTCATATGTACCTGTGGTTCACATGAATCCAATGTGGCATGGGATTGCCAAATTTAAGGCAGCTCTTGGATGGTTATGGTTTGCAAGTGAATTATTCCACTTCATAAACAGGAAACTGTTGCTGGTATTTCTGCTTGCAACTGTCTCTGTGCATGACAGAGAGGGGGGAAAAAAAGCTGTAGCTTAGCGGTATAGCATATATTTTGTATGGTAGGAGCCCCAAATTCTAGGGTGGGGCTAGAAAGAGTTTTATCAGGGAACAAAATGCTACCCTGACGATGAAAACAGTATCACTTTATTTTATTATTTTTCTGTCTTAGGAATCAAGCCAGCCATCTCAGGGATGTTCATATTAATTTTGGGGTCTTAAAAATGCAAATAAGTATGTTGACTTCTATCTTTTAAAAAAATCTAAAATCTGTATGCATCCCTAAGCCAAGATTTCATCAGTGTAGTCAAACATGAAAATAGGATTTTTGTTGATACTGACTCTTGTGATGTGAATATAACCTGTGTCAATATAATAGTAATCAGAGATTTATAAGTTGCCTATTGTCATATTCACCATTAATGCCTAATTTAAATAATGAAATCATTCTTTTAGCTTAAACTAGCTTTTAGCATAATGCTAAAAAGGAAATGTACAGGTAACAACAGCTCCTAGCCAACTTGGGCTGAATTCCATACCTAAGCAACATCAGGCCTGGTTAGCATTTGAACTGGAGCCAATTCCAGGCTGTAGCTAAACCATGAAATCAGAATACATCCCTCCGAAGAGAAAGCAGTGACAAACTAATGCTGTAATACTAATACCAAGAAAACAGTGTGGATGTATTCACTCAATTCAAGGGCCTTTAATTATTTAAATTAGGCATTAATGATGTTTATGCTGATATTAAAACAACCGAATACATGTAAGAAGTGTATGTCACAGATTCATGCATTAGTGGTTGATAATGTTCCTTGTGTTTTAATTTGAATTTTCATCTAAATGCCCTTGTTTGATCATCTCTAAATGATCCATTTATATACACAAAAATCATTTGATGCTATGTTTCAAAACTGATAAACCAGCAAAAGTGTGAACAGAGTCACCGATGATGACTTTTTTGAGACATAGAAGTAGTATTCCTAGATTTTCTGTAGTGTCACTCTTCTATATGTCATTTTACCATTATGCTTACATTTTAAAATTAGAATAACGTTCTGTTGCTGAAATTGATATTGTTATGTGAAAATAACAAGAGTGAGACATGACTTGCATGTGACAATTGTTGCTCATATTCTTTGTTCTTTAAGGACTGCTGATAAAGCCTGAACTCTATAAAGTGTGCAATTCTCACAAGAATAATTACCATAGTTGCTTTACAGTTAACAGAATGCTGCCACAAATAGGGAGTTTGTGTGTTAAAATATTTTGTTATGGATAAGCTTGTGCTTTTCTTACTTGTGTGAAGTAATCCAAAAGAATCAAGCACTTCCCATTCCTTACAGGCACCACAATTTTATGGCTTAGGGCTTAGGCAGAAAATAAGTATTAAATGCATTAAATAGTACTATTAAATGTGATGAAAGTGCAATAGATTAAATCTGAAGGAAATATGTGTAACCGAGTTGTGTAAATTTATATAGGAAGAAATAAGTTCAAATGATGGCTGTTGGTGGAGCAGAGCTCCATTCTAGAAGGGGAAGATGTAAATTTTTAATTGCAAATGCCTATAAAGAATATGTGTTAAGAACAGATTTCTCTTAAACTATCTTTAAATAAAATTATGGAACTGAATGGTGAAATAGGTTTTCATGCCATACTTCCTTTAACCTAGTATATATGTCACAAGAAATATTTATTTTTTAAACAAATAGCTTTAGTATTGCTGCTGCTGCCTCTAGCTGTAAATAATATGTCTGTTGTATTTTTGTATACTACTTTTTGCCTCTCAAAGCATATTTTTAAAGTGCCAATTTTACAATTTTAATTTTTCTTTGCTGTTTGTTTTTGTGATGTATAATTTCTTATAAATAATAAAAAATGAATGTCTGAGAAATGTATCTGATTTGCTGCTGACACATTCAAGCACAAATAATTAAAATATAAGGAGTCATTCCAGCCAAGAATGCAGACTTTTTTTCCCCAGTAAAAACAAAAGTTATCTTTTTATTACTTTTTAATTAATTAAAAAGAAAAAAGAGCAAAACACAAAAATAATGGTGAGATATCCATTTATCTTTCCAATGCTACAAGATCAGCCTTTTAATTGTAGTAAGGACCCAAAGAATTCATTTAAGTTGACAGACTGTCAAATTCCACATACTAGGTATATAATTCAAAAGAATATTATACTCTGAATATCTTAGCTTTCGTTGCACAATCATATTTATATAATCCATTACTTTCTCCCAAAATTTGCTAAGTATAACACATTGTAATAACATTTTAAAGAAGCATTGTCCTTGTTACATACCCAACAAAATGCTGGTTTTGACAGTCCTTTTTTATACAAACATAATGAAGTTCAGTGAATTCTAAATATTTTTTGTTGTATTTGTAATTTGAAGTCCTTTGATGTGTTTGCTATAAAAGTTAAGACATTGTCTAGGCCAGGGGTGTCAAACTCAATTTCATTGAGGGCCGCATCAGCATTGCGGTTGCCCTCAAGGGGCCGGGTGGGTATGGCCAGGGTGGGCGTGGCCTACTGGGTGGGCATGGCTAGAGTGCGTATGGCCTACTGGGTGGGCATGGCCAGCTCTACATCGTTGGCATCAAGGGTGCCTATGGGGGCCTGGGCAGGAGTGGGACAGATCTGAGTCTCTGGCAGAAGGAGGGTCTCTGGGCCAGGGCCAAGGCAGTGGGGGCCGTTCCCTCCCTGTTTCCAGGATGGCTTTGCGGGCCGCATGAAACCACTTCGCGGGCCGGATCTGGCCCCCGGGCCTTGTGTTTGACATGTCTGGTCTAGGCAATGTGGGAACCTCTAATTCTTTATTTTACTCATTTCTTAACCTCTGCATATGAAAGAGATTTATTGATAACAAATATCTAAAAACTAAGACTAGGTTTGTTTGTTTTTTTAATTTTAAAGGAGTGACAAGTTGTTTTAATATCTCAGGTGTCTCAGAAGCTGAAAATGCTGTTGGTTCTGTGCTGTTAACTAATGTTGTAACTGTTAATGTTGCCACAGTTACCTCTGATAGATGATATTTAACTCTTAACACAGTGTATGTTGAAAATTTGTTGTCATCATCTAACAATTGGTCCAAAGTCAGTATCCCTAGGGACGCGGTGGCTCAGTGGGTTAGGACGCTGAGCTTGTTGATCAGAAGGTCGGCAGTTTGGCGGGTCGAATCCTGAGTGCCGTGTAACAGAGTGAGCGCCTGTTACTCGTACCAGCTTCTGCCAACCTAGCAGTTCGAAAGCATGTAAAAATGCAAGTAGAAAAATAGGGACCACTACGGTGGGAAGGTAACAGTGTTCCATGCGCCTTTGGTATCTGGTCATGCTGGCCACATGACCACGGAGAAGTCCTCGGACAAACGCTGGCTCTTTGGCTTTGAAACGGAGATGAGCACCGGCCCCTAGAGTCGGAAACGACTAGCATGCATGTGCGGGGGAACCTTTACCTTTACCTTTTTACAGTATCCCTGCTTCCACCCAGTTTTTCCATGTCACCATTTCTGAGTCAGGCCAAATTGGCTTTACGGGGAAACTGAACCTTAAAAATTGAGAGAAAGCAAAACATTTGTTTATTTATTTGGGGGGTATTGTCTTGAAGTAAAAAGTAGCTAGGAGCACTTGGGGCTGTGACTCCTAGGCTCCTAAGCCAGGAAAAATTTCCGAGCTCTCTGTTCAGAAGAGGGCAGTGCTAGGAGCAGTGGGTATCTTGCTGAAAACCCTCAAACTCTCAGGCTTCTGATAGGATCTGAGACTGAAGAAGAAACCACCCATAGGGGTGAGGAGGGATTTTTTTTTTTGCACAAATATATGTGCACACATAAACTCTCAGAAAACACCCTCAAACCAAGCTAAAGACCACTGCGTATCTCAGGTATCATGTCCTTCTATTTATTTAAGATATACTCAAAATTACATTGTCCTTTCAGATGTTCATCTGATGGGATAAACCTGATGCCCCATTTGATCTTGCCGTGTGTGTCTGTGTGTGTGTGTGTGTGTGTGTGTGTGTGTGTGTGTGTGTGTAAGCCTGCCTCTTTCCCTTAATCCAAGGATGGAATATTATGTTGTGCTAAAGAAGTATGATTCTGGAGGCATACACCAACTCTTAAAACAATAGATGTTAAAAAAATTAAAAAATATAAATAAAAGCAAGACTGCAGGAGAAGAGCATCCATCATCAAAAGCTTTGGCAGGCATACAGGTAGAACTCTTCATTTAATGGAAGATTTTCAAAAGAATTACAAGTACTTCTCGGGAACCAATTATTAATAAGACCGAAAATTGTGAAACCTTGAGAATAAGAACAGGAAGCTGTGGGTGGGGTGGAGTTGCTTTCATGAAATAGCAGAAGCACTGTGCTTACCATGAGATCCAAAGCACTGTTTCCCACAGGTTTTTCCAAGTATCCACAGTCATTGCTATCCTGAAAAGCACAATAGCATATTATTCAAGTAATATCCCCATAAGATATTCCATTCTGTTAAATTACAAATAATTCAAAATCATATATAGGAAGAACATGCTAAGTATCACAATACTTGGGATAATTTACATATTTTACCTAGTAAAGTATGAAGCTTTCTCCTTCAATGTAAAGTTTCTCCTTCAAAGTAAGCTTTTTAAGGATAATATCCCTGCACTGGACTATAATCCAGAAAGCTTTGGGAGACTATATGTACTATTGTTTAAAGTGTCTAATACCGGATTCTGATGTGGCTCATTAAATTATGGTGTCTTTATTGTTTGCTGACTGGATTTATGGGATATGCAAAACTGTAAGCCCAGGTTTTAAACAAACAAACAAACAAAAATTGGCTCCAGATAACATGTTATGCCAAATCCAAACAAATCATATTTTGTGGTTTGTTGACCGAAGTATATCTGGTTCTGCTAGAACAGGCCAACATGGCTATTTTTCTGGAAAAAGTGTACACTGATTCTGATTTGAACTCTGTAGTAGCAACATATAAACCCTTCTGCCAAAGAGCCATCCAATTTCTAGTTTCAGCCATAAGGAAGGCAGAAGAATTGGATGATATTCTTCCACTCTGAGCAAATCCTCTCCTCCTGTTGACTTTTCACAGGGTGAGAGACTTCACGGTATTCTTCTTTGAAAATGTTCATGCTACCTTGGTCTAAATTTCGGTTGATCAAATCACAGTATGCTAAAGAAGAAACTAGCCTTCCAAGGCCACATATTGAGTTGAACCAATGCTGCCTTTAGTTTGAAATGGCCTCCTCTGTGTCCAGTGGTTGCCTTTTTAACTGACCAGGCTAGGTATCACAACCAGACTTGCCTCCTGCATGTACAAGCAGAGTTGTAGCCCCTTCCTCAAACAAAAATGTCATTGATTCTCACATATCACATTCTTGTTTGAATGACTGACAGCTAAACTAATAGAAGATACTTATGGTCCATGAAGGTTTTAAGTAATGGAACATACACTTTATTAAACAAGATGTGATATTCCTCCATGGATAAGCGAATCTAGATGAGTTGGCTGAAGGAATAGCTTTTTCCCCCCCAACATTCTTTGGGTTATCACACTCCCCTCCCCCATCACTAATTACTCACGCTACTGCTGATCCATGCCTGCTCTATTTCTCCATGGCCTCCTCCCTCCCCCTCCAACAGCTTATCCTGCAGTGAACTTGCACTTCCTTGACACTCTGGCGCTGAGTCAGGATGGTTCCAGATGTACGTCAGCTTACTGTCGCTTGTCTGCAGACTTTCACAAGAAAAAAGCTCAAGTATTGAGAAACATAACGCGGCGTTGAGTCACAATTTTTGTTTTTAAAAGACCAAGTTGAAGTAACCCCAGTGCACCAAGCTGATGCAAGATGTTGTTTTGAATAGAAATGGATCCCCTGGTAAGTTTTTGGAAGACATGGAAGACTTCGTTACAAGTCATTTTCTAAAGCATTTCTTTGTTTAAGTGGACAATCACTTAAATATCAGCCAGCAGTGTGCTGCAGCTGCCAAAAAAGCCAACACAGTGCTAGGCTGCATTAACAGAGGGATAGAATCAAGATCAGGTGAAGTATTAATACCACTTTACAATGCCTTGGTAAGGCCACACTTGAATACTGCATCCAGTTTTGGTCACCACGATGTAAAAAAAATGTTGAGACTCTAGAAAGAGTGCAGAGAAGAGCAACAAAGATGATTAGGGGACTGGAGGCTAAAAGATATAAGGAACGGCTGCTGAAATTAGGTATGTCTAGTTTAATGAAGAGAAGGATGAGGGGGGACATGATAGCAGTGTTCCAATATCTCAGGGGCTGCTACAAAGAAGGAGTCAAGCTATTCTCCAAAGTGCCTGAAGGCAGGACAAGAAGCAACAGATGGAAACTAATCAAGGAGAGAAGCAACCTGGAACTAAGGAGAAACTTCCTGACAGCTAGAACAACCTGCCTCCAGAAGCGGTGAATGCTCCAACACTGGAAGTTTTTCAGAAAAGACTGGACAGCCATTTGTCCGAAATGGTATAGGGTTTCCTGCCTGAGCAGGGGGTTGGGCTAGATGACCTTCAAGGACCCTTCCAACTTTATTATTATTATTGTTATTGTTATTGTTATTGCATTTCACAGCCTGTCCCCAAACAATAATGTAATATCTTGATATTACATGTTATACTTACAGGGTGAAAAGTAGTAACTCTGCTGTTAACACAGGGTATGTCTAAACATGCTAGCTATTTTGTTGTTCAGTTGTTTGGAATGGTTGGTGCAGGGGGGGAGGGCTTGTTAATTTTTTATTCATTAGCCTCAGCTGGTACCTTGACTGAGACCATCACAATGTAACCCTTTGTTCCTGAGAAAATGATTTTCTCCCACATTATTGCCAAACTTCCCTCCCCTTTCTTTTAATTTTTTTAAAACACATCTTTAAATTGCAAGGTAAGAACTTAACTATTTTGTTTCTGTGAAGCTGCACAATTAGTCCTAGCCACAAAGTTTCCATGGAGATAACAGAGGAAAGTAGGATGGAAAGACCTGTTCTTTCTGGCTCTGACAAGGAAGGAAGGAAGGAAGGAAGGAAGGAAGGAAGGAAGGAAGGAAGGAAGGAAGGAAGGAAGGAAGGAAGGAAGGAAGGAAGGAAGGAAGGAAAGGTCTGCTTATCAAAAGAGATGATGTGGGAAGGGGAATGAAGGCATCCATGTGTGCAAATGTCAGAAAGCACTGGGAAGCCACTGGGACGAGTGAGGAGGAAACAGTCCCTACAAGAAAAAGGCAGACACTAGTGTGGTCCACAAACCAGCTAGCCAGGGGAGCTTACCTTTCCTCCAGGGAGTCTGTACTAAGCACCAGCTTGGCTGCTTACCAACTCACTGAAATCTGGTTTGGAATTTCTGAAGCTGGCTTGTGGATCAGCTTGGGATATGGACATAGCAAGGCTTCTGGAATTATTGCTCCTCAAAGTTAGAATCCAGGAAGGAAATTAATGTATTTGTTTGCCTTATACATATGACTGCCCATCTCAAATAAATGACGTTGGGTGGCTAACAATGTTAAGAGTAAATAAAAACAAATCCATTTAGGGGGGAAAATTAAAGCACTGAGGAAAAAAAATGCAAACAGCTGTTAAGCCAACATGCATCAGAGGATGAGACTTGAGCATAGAACTAGGTCTTTAAGGGCTTAGGAAAGGCCGGCAGAGTTGAGGCCAACCTGATCCCCAAAGGGATGATGTTCCAAAGAGTGGGGGTCATGGCTCTGCCGACCAACACTTTTTCTTAGCCAATGATACACAGAGCATGCCCCGCCTACTGAATTGGTTAGGACGGATATCTGGGGAGAGATAATCCCACAAGTAACCCAACCCCAAGCCATGAAGGGCTTTAAAGGTGATTACTAGCACCCTGAATTGTACCTGGAAATACATTGGAAACCAATGAGCACTTTTAGCACCAATGGAAGAGAATATTTAGAACAGGGGTGTGCCTGGCTGAGGAATTCTGGGAGTTAAAGTCCACAAGTCATAAAAGGGCCAAGTTTGATTTAGAACATAGAGTTTAAAGCTCAGGGTTGAACTGTGGCTTCCTTGGTCCTCTCTGAGGGGGGACATGATAGCAGTGTTCCAATATCTCAAGGGCTGCCACAAAGAAGAGGGAGTCAAGCTATCCTCCAAAGGGCCTGAATGCAGGACAAGAAGCAACGGATGGAAACTAACCAAGGAGAGAAGCAACCTAGAACTAAGGAGAAACTTCCTGACAGTTAGAACAATTAATCAGTGGAACAACCTGCCTCCAGAGGTGGTGAATGCTCCAACACTGGACGTTTTTAAGAAGAGACTGGACAGCCATGTCTGAAATGATGTAGAGTTTCCTGCCTGAGCAGGGGGTTGTGCTAGATGACCTTCAAGGTCCCTTCCAACTACTACTACTACTTATTATTATTATTATTATTATTATTATTATTATTATTATTATTATTATCATCATCATCATCATCATCATCATCATCATCATCATCATCATCATCATTATCATCATTACCCCCGAAGCATTCATTTTCATCTTAACTAATAGCAATAGAATAACAATAGTTTTCTTGCAGACATTTTTGCAGACATTTTCTTGCATTACCCGACTAGGACACTAATGATATTATCTAGTTGGGTAATGAATCATCTGCAAAAAAAAATCGAGTTCAGAGAGCACCTAGAACCCTACAGTTCTGCTAGCATTTGATCTACCTAGCAACGTAGTTGACCTTAAATAGTTAATGCATCACAAGTTGGCAGAGAACCACACACTGCATTAGAAATGACTCCAAAAGCCCTACTTTGGAGGCTTTCCCTGGTGCATTTTTAAGTCAGAATTGGCCTATGATTTCCTATGGCTTGGTAGTCCATTTTTTTGTCTTAAGGTTCTTTTTTTTCCCCTTTTCAGAGCCTTGACAGTTTATCTTCTGGCTGTTTGGAACTGTTGTTTTGGTAGTTCTTCCAGAAAACCTCTACAATGGGTGACTAAACTAAAGGTCCAGGGCTGTAATCCACCCATCCCTTGTTCACAACTCCCAGTGCAACTTTAAAAAGACCACTGTAACTTCATTTTATGTGACAAGGGGGGAAATTGTGCGATACATGGGCTGTATTCAGTGAAATGGAAATTTGTATCATCTTTAATTTAATCTGTTTTTTGTAATGAAATGCCTACTCTTTAAAACCCAGAAATCCTGCCATTCAAAAACTAAGAATGAGCTTCTACTTGAAAAAAAGGTATGCACCCTTTGTGCTCCAGTATTATCCTTGCTCCAAGCAATGCTTGTTATCTTTTTTAAATGGTCAGATGAATGCATTATCAGTGTGAATACATCTTTCTAAAGAAAGTTATGGGCTGGCAATGAAGCTGATGGAGGCTCTTTCCTTTTTTCCCCAGCATCTAAAAAGAGAAAATAAGAATCCTTTATAATATTTATTTTATTTTATTTATTTTATTTTTATTACATTTATATCCCGCCCTTCTCCGAAGACTCAGGGCGGCTTACAAGCTTAGCAGTAGCCTTCATTCTATGTATATGCCTGCTTGTTAGGGCTTTCACACACACCCCAAGCGGCATTATTACAAAGTCAGCTTAATTGCCCCCAACAATCTGGGTCCTCATTTTACCTACCTCGGAAGGATGGAAGGCTGAGTCAACCTTGAGCCTGGTGGGATGCGAACCTGCACTAATTGCAGGCAGCTGGTGTTACTTAAGGAGGCATCAGCCCACTGCTCCACCAAGGCTCTATTTAAGGGGCAGAAATGGGCACTGGTTGTTTTCTGCAACAAAACAATGGAAAAAGAAGAGAAGGAAGGACCAAGAAGAAGAGGAAGCAAATTTAAACCAGTGGGCGTTAATACATTAGTCACTCAAGCAAGAGGAGTGATAATATCCTCCCTGGAGGAACTATCTAGTTTGCATTTTGGAAAACAAAACCAAACCAGGAGGAAGGTGACTTAGTTTTAACCCAGAAAACCAGCTGTGGTTTTTCTCCTCACACTTTGAATTCCACCGCCACTAAAAAAAAAAATTCAAAAGGCAATCAGAATTTAAGAACTGGGTGGGAATCTTTGCTCACAGACCACCTGCCCAACCTATTCAAAATATTGGGGTTTGCCTTGAGCTGGATTTTCTTTTGTCTCAAAAGATGCCTTAAGGGTGAAGCTAGATTGGATTGAGGCAACCCATATTAATCAATGGAAGGGCTTGCCTCCAGAATTTGTGGGTGCTCCAATACTGGAAATTTTTAATAAGAGATTGGACACTCATTTGTCTGAAATGGCATTAGGATCTCCTGCTGGAGCAAGGGGTTGGACTAGAAGACCTCCAAGGTCCCTTCCAACTCTGTTATTCTGCTGGTTATCTCTGTCTGTTTTCCGTGAAGCTTCTCCATATTGTCTGCACTGCACAGAATCTGCTTCCCAATGCAGACTGGCTGCCAAAGGATAGCTTGCTTTTCTGCCTGTTCTCTCCGTTCCTTGATTTTTTGCTTTGTTAGGGCTGGCAGCTGGGCTGACTATAACAAGGATTGATCTGCCTGGATATAAGACAGGTCTTTAGCGTGAGCTATAAATAAAATCACAGGATGAAAAGAAAGTAAAAGGGAATGGAATCGCACAAGGGGAGGAAAGGGAAGAAAATGGAACAGAACAGAGAAATGGATGGAAAGCAAGCAGATGATGAGGGTGATAAGGGAAATAGATACACCAGTGGCACAGAGTTAGCATGCTCTGTTAGATCAAAGCTGGGATGGACACTGCTGCGGAATAATAACAATAAAGAAAGCAAAAAGGTAGTACCAATAGTAATAGGCAGTCCCAAAACAATTGGAGCATCTCTTGAACACCATCAGCACTGACAAATACATTACCATCGTCATTCACCAAATCCACCAATTCATTGAATTTAGTAAGGTAAAGGTAAAGGTTCCCCCGCACATGCATGCTAGTCGTTTCCGACTCTAGGGGCCGGTGCTCATCTCCGTTTCAAAGCCGAAGAGCCAGCGCTTGTCCGAGGACATCTCCGTGGTCATGTGGCCGGCATGACTAGACGCCAAAGGCGCACGGAACATTGTTACCTTCCCACCATTAGTGGTCCCTATTTTTCTACTTGCATTTTTATGTGCTTTCGAACTGCTAGGTTGGCAGAAGCTGGGACGAGTAACAGGCGCTCACTCTGTTACGCGGCACTCGGGATTCGACCCGCCAAACTGCCGACCTTCTGATCGACAAGCTCAGCGTCCTAACCCACTGAGCCACCGCATCCCTTTGAATTTAGTAGTTAATTGCAAAAGCTTTACTAGAAACAGCTTACATCCTGTGACGATATCTGTAACACCACCAGACATCCACATTTGCCTATCCCAGGTCTTTGGAAAGGATTCAGTGGGTAGACAAAAATGCCAAATACGGTCTGAACATCTGGAACACTGTGTGACAAACCATATTAACATAAATAAGTCCAACAATTAAAACATCAGAACATCAAGGGCAACTAGTAAAATACAAAGCTGAACACCATAACATTGTAAAAACATGAAAGCCTGTATGGCTGTCTCTGCTATTCAGCCTGCTTCATCTAACCAGGAGAGCTTGGGATAATAGAGCCATATGTTGCCTTCAGCTGATATTTGGTTTTTCCTTCCTTTTTTGATTCCATGATAGGAGCAAAGCCAAAAGTAGGGAAACCACTTTCCCCGTTGTGCTATTTAAGCAACACAGGGGCATGCTACAGCACCCAAAGGTCCAAACTGAGATCAAAAGTAATTTTAGAATCCCTATGTTTCTGGTGACAAGTGAACAGGGGCCCAGGAAGCAGCTTAGAAGCCTAAGAAGGAGAAGAAGAAGGAGGGTTGTGATGAGAAAAACCAAGTTCTGCCTGAATCAATGTACTCTGAGTCCTCCAGGATGTCAAATAGCCAAATATGAATATTAAAGATCCAGTGTCATGGTTCCGACAGACAGAGATGAATAAAGCAGAACTCTGAGGCTTGAAGATTCCTCAAAGAACATAATAATAATAATAAAATAATAATAATAATAATAATAATAATAATAACAACAATAATAATAATAATAATAATAATAATTATTATTATTATTTAATTTCTATACATGTTTATTAGTTACAAAGTATCAGCACGGTCAAGAGTGAAACCAAGTCTGGATACACAAGTAACAATTCCCCATTACAAAGTTAAAAATCCCACACATAAAGCTATGCAAGCAACTACGTTCCCCAATGCAGTCATTTGGTGGGCTTTTTCCACAACGCCCAGCCTGCAGTCTTGGGAGCAGCCGATGACCTTGGTTCCCACAGGACAAAAGATTATTATGACTAGCGAAGCACCTGGGCAACCCCCTCCTCCCTCTGTTCTATGTGGCAACTCAGAATGAGCAGGAAAATGGTTGTAGCCATGCTCAGTCACAGCGCTGACATCCAGTTTTATGAAAATTTGCCCAGGAGGCTAGGAGATTCATTCCTGCATCTCTCAAATGATCTTTGCTTCTCAGGGCTGATTGTCTCTAATAAGTGGGGAAGATCCCACCACATTTAGAAAGATGTAACTTCTTCCTTATGAGAAAACATGATCCCATGTTTTTAAAATGCTTCTCTAAAAGCTTTCTTATAGAATAAATGATTAAAAAGAAAGAAAGAATAGTAACAGCTGTGCATGGTTGTTAGTGCTTGATAGTGCTTTGTAGTTCATATCCCAGGGCTAGGAAACCTGATGGCCTCCAGATGTTTTGGACTACAAGTATCAGGATTCTTCATACTGACTGGAACTGCTGGAAGCTGAAGTTCTCAGATCTGACCAACTTCAGTCTTTCTATTCCTGCCTTATCCAATACTAACCCCATGTCCCCAGGGAGGTAATAGGCAGCAATGTATATGGAAGGAAAAAGCAGTAGAGGAGAGACGTTATTCAATTCTTTTGGGTTACTTCTAGCCCCTGATGAATCAAAGGCAAGACCTTCTAGATCAGAGAAAATGGAAAAGAAATATAAATACAGATAGTCCTCGATTTACAAGAGTTCGTTTAGTGACCATTCAAAGTTACAACAGCACTAAAAAAAGTGATTTATTATCATTTTTCACACTCATGACCATTGTAGCATCCCCACAGTCACACGGTTTACATTCGGATGCTGGGAAAATGATTCATATTTATGACGGTTACAGTGTCCCAGGGTCATAGGATCACCTTTTTGCAACCTTCTGACAAGTAAAGTCAATGGGGAAGCCAGATGTACTTAGCAACCATGTTATTAGATACAATCAGCCCTGAGAAGCAAAGATCATTTGAGAGATGCAGGAACGAATCTCCCAGCCTCCTGGGCAAATTTTCAGTGTCTATAAAAACTGGATCTTTAAAATCCGTATTAGGCTATTTGACATCCTGGAGGACTCAGAGTACATTGATTCAGGCAGAACTTGGTTTTTCACCGCAACCCTCCTTCTCCCTCTTCATCTTAGGCTTCTAAGCTGCCTCCTGGGCTCCTGTTCCGTGGTTCACTTAACAAATGTGGCAAGAAAAGTTGTAAAATGGGGCAAAACTCACTTAACAAATTTTTCACTTAGCAACATAAATTTTGGGCTCAATTGGGGTCTTAAGTTGAAGATTACCTGTAAGTGAGGTCATCTTAGTCAAGACCAGCTCTATCCTGCAACCCACAATTTTCTGAACAGGCAGAACTTTGAGAAGCTGTATTTGTGCATAGCTGAAACTTAGTAGGAAATCCTAAGCATCTGTCAAATATCATGTAGCACCTAAAAAACATTTGCCTAAAGATGGTTTGTGCAGTTATGTCAGAAGAGCGTTCTGAAAGCTGTCTAACCACATTCAGCCTAAGCATACACATTACGGGAAATGAGAAAGCAAATGAAGCACATTTTTCATGCACAAAGGTGGATACAGGAAATTTTAGAAAATCCCACTGCTGATTAAAAAATAATTCAGAAGAAAGAAGAAATTAAAGCTAAAAGCTAAAATATTTTGTGGGTTTTTCCCTGTGATGGCTATTGATGCATCATTTCATGTGGGAAATGCTAATGTGTTCTTCAAAATTTATCTCATGAGCAACCCCATATTCCTGATGCTCAAGGGGAAATTCTTGACCATTTGAAAATGTGACTGTGGCTGATAGCTGCTTGAAGTCATGGACATCTACAGATTTGCATTCCTAGAAATCTCCAGGAATCTCCAGCGATGCCATTAATGGACTTTTTCTATCCATTCTGACTTGCAGAGCTTCTCTGCAGCCTTTTGAAAGTCAGGAAATTGAAATAGAGGAAATTCAAGGTAGACATTAGCTGTTTATCAATTTAATATAGCCACCTATCTCACGAAGGCGACTCTGGCTAGCACACAATAAACTGATAAAACCACATGTAAAAATAACAACATAAAATACATGAAAAATCACTTTAAAAATTAAATATTATTTTTAAAAAACAGAGATATAAACCCTAGGTGAAGAGAGGATCAGAATAACCAGCTCAATAAGTCTCCAATTCCCTGGGAGCCCAAAACCCAATACAACATAAACTGGGTCTTGAGGGCCTTCAAGATTGCCAAAAGGGGCGGAGCTAATCTAATTCCAAGAGGAAGATTGTTCCATAAGGCAGGCACCACAGCAGAGAAGGCGTATCTCTTGGGACCCACCTAAAAACAGTTGTATTGAATATTAATATCCAACAGCTCCCTCTGGCTCTGCTGTGCATCATAAAAATATCATCAGTGCAGTGGTAGTTTTGGAACAAGTATCTTATTCTGTGTCATACTTGTTGCTGATATTGTACGATAAGCACAATATCTGGGTGGTGCAGGCAGTTTTAGCATCAAAGCTACAGCACAATATATTACTGATATTTTTGCAGATTTTGTGATATTTATCCTCTTGCAATTGGTCACCAGTTTCCTGAAAACCATCATATAAAAAAACATTTTCATTCTGTAGAAATCCACACATAACTCTCTCTAAGGCTTCCATAGTACCTGAGCCAGGATTAAGGTATTATTGGATTGCATTTTTGTAAATTCTTCAAGAGAAAAGAGCCATATACCCGTAGAGTTTTAATGCTTGGCATTCAGAAAGTTCTGAGCTCCATTTGTATACGAGGACATGACACTGCCTTCTAGTTGGCCAGGTAATTGGTTTGATTAGGCTCAGCACTGCCTAACTCTTTGATCTGTCTTGGGTTCAAAACCAAGATTCTCAATTACAAAAGCCCTTTCCAAATTAAAGTCAAAACAAAACATTTTTCTCTAAAATTGCAAATTGGGTTGCCAAGGGTTTCTATGTTCCTCATCTGGAAATTGTTGTGTGGAGGACAGAGGAAGCAACTCTATTTACTGTAGAACATACATACCTATTCATTGTGTCCACTGTGTTGCTGCAACCATGGAGATAGCTACTATGGGTATCTGTGCAGTGCCCCTTTGTATCATAGGATGTTTAGTAGGTGGTTTGAAGTGTGACCAGTGAACTGCTGAAAGCCCTACTCCAAACAGTTTGGTAGTTAATGAGCTTTCACAATGAAGATCCCAAGGGGAAAAAAATACATGTCTAATACTGTTTTCCTATTGTGCATCACCCCAGTGGTATCATGCATTTTTATATTACTTAGTGAAAACTGTTATTCCTAGCCCAATCCATGATGGAAGGAGCCTTTGAAATTTACCCTAACTTGTTAAAATAAACACATGTGAGAAGATAAAGGTTTGAATGTGGGCAGCAACCACATCGAGTATTTGGAAGTAGCAAAAGGAGATCCTCACCAAATAAAAGGTTGTTTTATTATGATTCATAGCACTCATCAAGATTTCTAATGAAAGCAATGGTTTGATATGTTTTAAAATGTGTATCTCGTTACAAAACAAAAGGATAAATATTTCATATAGTTTTACTGCAATAACACACATTCCAGAAAATAATATTTAAAAAGCCTTACCTTAGGCATATATCTAACTGTAACATTAGCCTATTAAAACCATGCACACACAAAAGAGTGGTTTTCCTATTTGCACTTATCCAATATTGCTAATATGACACTAATTTTGTCTGTGGTTTGTTATCTGGTGCCCCATTGAAGAAGACCAAGTTCCTGAGTCTAAAGATCATATGAAAAGCTACTATGAGGACTATTCAATGCAGGATTATGTGAACATAATTGATTGTTCTGAATAATTTCCAACAAAATGTGTTTTAATATATTTTGTTTTGTTGATTGATATCTGTTGCTTTTAATTTTGCACAGCTCTCATATGTTGAACAGCTACCCATATGCTTTGAAAAACTGGGGGAGGGAAGAAAATTACATTAAGCCGGTATCTTGAATTGCACCTGGGATCAACTGGCAGCCAACACAGCTCCCATAGTAGTGATGTTGAGTGATAAAGAGATGACAAGGGAACAAGTTACCATTATTATGTTACTGACCTATACACCCAAAGAAAAGAATATAATAGAAGAAGCATTGTTATAAGGATTTCAACATACTTTAAAAGTGTTAGAATGTGAATCCCTGCCCACAGCTGAACTAAAATGTTTTCCATTCATTCTTGAGTCTAGACAAAACAGCATCAGCCTTGTGATCCCCACTGCTAATCACCATCCCACCTCTACTTCTGTTAAGTCACTGAAGCCAACCAACTTCCTTCCAAGATAATGGATAACAAAAGCCTTTTCTGCATGACTTGCTAACTGCCAGCAGGCAATCATTTCATAATCATATGGACCTCAAGACCATATTTAATATGCTTTCCTGCTATGATGGATTGCAGAATGTCCAGCCGGTCCTGGGAACATGGTAAAAAAACAGTGACATGGCAAAAGAGACACCTGAGTCTACAGGAGGGGAGAAAGCTCCAGAAGGAGAGTTTTCTTACACCAGGTGTGACCAAGTTCTGCAGACATGATTTTGGCAGGCTTTCAAGATTTTGTAAGTTGCCCTCCTAGAAATAAAGATCTTTCCAGAAACCCATGTGGTTCTCATTTCTTGAGTCTGCCTGCCTGGCAGAGCTTGATACCTGATGAACTTCAAAAGTGGGGCTTTCTGACTTGTACAAACATGAGCCTGGGATGTGGTTTTGCTACCATGCATTCTCTTCATGTGTTGCTGGAAACTTCCTGTACTTTGTGTTGCAGTTCTTGGGCATATCATGGATTCTTTCTTTATCTATAATAAGCAGTCCTCTGAAGCACTAGTTCCCCATTCGGACCTACAACCAGTGTTCCAATGTGGAAGGCAACAAAAAGTGGTCAGAGAGGACCAATGAATTACTGGACTTCTCCCCTCCCATTTCCAAGGCTGGACTGATGAAATAGTGGACTATTTTTTTGCTTTACTTCATTCATTCATTCATTCATTCATTCATTCATTCATTCATTCATCTATCAATCATATATCCAGCCCTATTATTTTTACAAATAGCTCAAGGCAGTGAAGATATCTAACACACCTTCCTCTTTTTATTTTCCCAACAACAATCCTATGAGCTGGGCAGAGAGTGTGTGATTGGCCCAAGGTCACCCAGCTGGCTTTCAAGTCTAAGGCAGGACTAGAACTACTGGTCTCCCATATTCTAGCCTTGTGCCTTAAACACTAGACCAGACTAGCTCTCAGATGAGTGAAATTGACATGGATTTGGCTAATTTTCCCTAGTATCCCAACTATTAAATGGTGGTGTTTCCTTTCCCTGCCCAACAGTCTAGTAGTTGTTGTACCGCACAGATAACTGTTGAGTATGTGGGGAGAATCAATGGAGGGGGGGCTCATGCAAAAGGTCTCTCAAAGGGAAACCACATGTCGTCAAAACCCACCCTTGGAATGGAAAGTTATTGGCACTTGTATTCCCAGCACAGGTGGGAGGAATTTAGAAACAGAGGAGTCCACCAATTAGGAGTCTTAGTTACCAAAAACCTGACAGAACAACTAGTTGGCATGATTGTCAAAGCTTAAGAAGTGAAATCTGTACACTCCTAAACTGCTTAAATTCAGCAGGGGAGACCGCAAGCTTGCTAGGAGGAAGAGCCCAAAGCCTGATGGAATATACTTTGAAGGTGGCATTGGGCAGAGTTGGAATAAGAGGAAATGTTATTTTAATACTGAGACAACCAAATATGGTAGACTGGGAATGAAATGAAAACATCATGAGTGGATGATGGTAGAGCAAATAAGTTGCTGGGGGCATGTTGACTCAGCCTTCCACCCTTCCAAGGTAGGTAAAATGAGGACCCAGATTGTTGGGCGCAATTAAGCTGACTTTGTAATAATGCCGCTTGGGGGGGGGCGAAAGCCCTAATAAGCAGGCGTATACATAGAATGAAGGCTATTGCTAAGCACATTTGATTTGTGCTTAGATTGTAAGCCGCCCTGAGTCTTCGGAGAAGGGCGGGATATAAATGGGATTAAAATAAAAGTAAACAAATGTTTGTGCTGTGGCTAGGTGCAACCTGGAAAAGTCGGTATAGAGCACTGAAAATAAAACATGATTCCCAACTTTTCATCTCTACCTTGCCAGAGTCAGGTAGGTAGGGAGAGCCCTGTCTCATTCAAAAATGAGTAATATTCCCCTACTGATATACTGTATTTGAAAAAGGGTTGCTTTACTTTTAAGCAACAGTTTTAATCTCTCTCTCTCCCCCCCCACCCCCCCTGCTCCCCATCTCTCTCTGATTTCTGCCATGCTGTTGCAAATGGTGGGTCCCTTAATAAAAAAAAATGTAAAGACATTTATAAAAGAAATCAAGCCATCAGATCTGGAGAGATTGACAGACGGTGTTTTGGACACAGATTATCAAGGGGCAGAAAAATAGCATGTTAAGAGTCCCTTCTATCTGCCACTAGCTGAAGGAGGCGGGGGAAGAATAAGCAGATTGTTCAGTCTCATAAGCAAAAAAACCAAAACCAAAAAAAACCCCAACCAAACACTACATGCCATGAGTAACACTGAGTGCTCTGAGAAAACAGATTTATGTAACCTGCACCTAAACCACAAGTCACATGAGTTCCCCTATGCTTTTTTTTTTTTTTGGTATATTTTGGGCTAGAGTGGTTATGCTTTTAGCCGGCTTCCTCACTCATGAATGAGTTCAGCCTGAATGCAAGATGTCCTTGAAGAGGCTGATTCAACAGAGAGGCAATGCCAACTGTGTGGGCTACTGTCTCAGCTCCAATTACAGCCCATCTTTGGAGCCATTTGCCGTTCCACCTTTGGACAACCAGAGAAGACAACGGTTCCCAGACCCAACTGGGACATTGGCCAAGGACTGCAAACAGGTACTGCTTACTTCAGAACTTTGCAGGATATTGTTTGTGTTGACTATAAAAGACATATTTCTTTTCTTTTTGGCTAACCAGAAATACAAATGCAGAAGATGGTTACTGGCAACTCAGAAGACTCAAGGCTAAACTAGTTTTGTACCAGGAGCGTTGCTTGAATTACAGAAATTTAGTAGGAATTTAGATGGCGATTTTTTCTTTTTCTCCTTTTTTCACGTTACTCAGTGTATATATGTGTGTGTGTGTGTGTGTATACATACACATACATATATAATTGGCTTTATATAGATATACATGTGTATGTATTTATGAACACTTTCTTCCTTCCTCCCTCTTCTGGAATATATTTTTATTTCACATGGCTAAATAATTCATAGCAATTTCAGCACTATGAAAGTTGCTGGAGTGCAGGGTGCCCTTTGCTCTTCTCTGTCAGACAGAAAATGCTTTGGGCAATCTCTAGGTAGCGGAGTGGTGTTGATAAAGGGATTGTAATCCCAACTGATTTTAATGCAATCCAAAAATGCATCTTGTTCCCATAACAGCAGCCTCCTGGGTCAGCTTGACTAAAGTCAATTCTTGGAATCGCAGTCCTGATACAACTGAAGGGTGCCAGCATAGAGAAGGCGCTTTAAAACTGCCGGTCATGGGTTCTGTGCTTAAGATCAGGCCAATAGTCCAAGCCACCTTTGACCTAAAGTCCTGTTGCTTTTTCTTAACTGTCTACTTGTGCCAAATGGGGATTCTGCTGCATTTAAGAATATGTTGAGAAGATCATATGGTGGTAGTTAAACCAGGAGCATCTCTTACTCTCTATTTTAGGGAGATGAGTTTTGTTCTCACAGATGAACTCAATAGAAGTTATTTCTGAATAATCACACATTATTAATTCTGTCTTTGACAAAAAAAATCCCCACAATCTCTAATTAGTCACTTGGGCTTTGTTAATTTATTTATTGTATTACTTGAGACAGTGTAAGGGAGGGGGGGCTCAACAGCTCAAAATGTTGGGTGTGATTGTCCAATCAAACTTCTACCTCCTTCTTAATGTGCATGGGACACACTTCACACAGATAAAAGGGGGGGGGGGGGCTTTTATTGACCAGCCTCACCTGCCATTTTGGAATCATTGACTGCGCTTGAAGATGCCCCTGCAGAGTTTGAATCTCTGTGGCAATAATTTCTTCACCTGAGAGAATATCTGAGATCAATCTTGCTTTCTAACCATCAGTCACCATATCCAAATGCCCAAAGTGGCCTCAGAAAAACATTGAGCGAAAAAAGGACAGAAAACAACACATTTTAAGAGATCATTTTAAAGAGAACAAAAACTTAGCTGTTAGTTAATATAAAGGCCACTCCTGAGAAACCACTGTCTCTCTGTGATTGCCTTAGAAAAGTCCTATTTTGTAGCTGTCAACTCCCCCCAACTTAGAATAGTAGAATTAACATCATAATTAAAAAACCAGAAGCCCTCTGAAATTCCTCTCTCAAATATATCCCCATCTACATATGCAAGCTAGCCCATCTATTTTACAGCTCTCCCTAATGTTAAGGGCAGCCCTTCACCACCATATTTACCATCTCTGCAGCAGATTTCACTTAAGGTGCAACATTAGATATAAGCCCTCAAGAAACCAGTTTTGATTCCATTAACTGTAGAAACATCAAAGATTCAGCACGGCTAAACAAGCTGCTTTACTACAGATGAGAAAGAAGTCATGCACACTTACAAGAAGATCTTGTAAGATCACAGGAGTGAAGGTCTCTATGTCATTCCCCAAGGTTTAAATCCTAGGCCTTTTCCTCAGCATCTTTTTGAGTCAATGGTCCTGAGGGTTGGAGATATTTGTTCCATGTTTCTGTCTAGCCTCAGAATTATTAGTCCTCACCTTTCGAGATTTAGTCCTTCTACCTGGCTATCCTGGTAGTTTTGGTGTTGGAATGATGTTTCATCAACTGGAAATAAATTTGTTTTCCAGAGGTGGCTTCATAAAGGACCATTGCACATAACGTTCATTTACTGTATATCCCGTTAATTGTTCATTATCACAGCAGGTGGCACACATTACCTGGGCTAAGAAACTAAATAGGGATAGAGCTAGTTAGTTCATATAGAGAAAATTTCAGGAAATCACTTTTAAAAAAAATCTCTGAAGAAAGCAATAGAAAATTACAGTTGCATCATTATGAGGAAAACTACAGAGAGGTGTAAAGGTAAAGGTAAAGGTTCCTGTTGTGACTCAGGGCCAGCCTGTGGGTCCGACAGCCGGGTCCGATGTATCGGAGGACTCAGATGTGGGGGAGGAGGGAAACGAACCGGCTGATGATGATTTGGAGACTTTGCAGAGTCCTCAGCCGGGAACCTCTTCTCAGCTGTGTGAGCCCGAGAGTGCGGAGGATGATGACCCACAGCTGGCCCTGTTCAAGGACGCCCGACGCAGGAGGCAGACGAGCAGGGACAAACAAAGGAAGGCTATGGGACTCCTCGGGAGGAGGCACAGGGAGACCACGCCCTGAGCTCTCTATAAAAGAAGTGTTTGGGGAGGGGCTAGTTGCTGAAAGCAACTTTTTCGTTTGAGAAGTCAAGCTCTTGTATTTTTGTAACAGTGTAATTAAAACTTGGCAGAAGCCTTTTGATCTTGGACGCTTTCCAGACTCTTCCTTTGATTAGGGGTGCGAGAAGAGGGCTGGTTCAGAACAGGTTCCCCCGCACATGCGTGCTAGTCGTTTCCGACTCTAGGGGCCGGTGCTCATCTCCGTTTCAAAGCCGAAGAGCCAGCGCTTGTCCGAGGACGTCTCCGTGGTCATGTGGCCGGCATGACTAGATGCCAAAGGCGCACGGAACGCTGTTACCTTCCCACCGTAGTGGTCCCTATTTTTCTACTTGCATTTTTACATGCTTTCGAACTGCTAGGTTGGCAGAAAAACAAATAATAAAAAGGCCCAATTCATACAGTGTCCTGCTTCATTGGGGCTTCTGATTTTCCAGTGAAGAAGGCCCACAGTATTCTCTCGATTTATGAGCATCAAGTGTATGACTAAAGATGCTTGAACCAAGTCCTCCTACGGTCTTTTAAGTAGTGCCAAATTTATCAGAATTGGTAGATTCCAGCTAAAAATTCTGTACAACTAGAATGGGCCCTAGTAAAAGAATCAAAATCTGCAAAAATATAGTCTCAGGTTGTTGTTGCTGCTGTTCTTTGCTGCTGTTGTTCTTTTTTCATACTTCCTTGATATTCTTGAACGAGGAATCTATGTTGATATGGTATTTTGTTCAGGAAGATAGGAGAGGCTGTAAAAGTTTACAAAGAATAAATAAACTGGAGTTTGCGTACTGTCACAAAAGGGGATATTCAGAATCAAATAGAATTTAAAAGGCGCATATATATTTGAACAATTGACAAATTAGCATGTGGTATGTGAATGTTATCAAAACAAATTTATGGCAAAATAAAGGATTTTCCTCACCCATTCGAACTCACTATGATAAGAACTTAATAGATCTGATGAGAACTTTAGAGGACGTTATGGAGAAGAAGCTGTCCATGATAACTGAATGAGATGCCCACATTGAGAAGAAAGGTATTTCTTTTTCAGGGAGGCTTTTTGACAGCCAAAGATGGACCTGTCAGTAGCTACTCAACATAATAACTAGTCAGATGAATATATTTCTAATATATTTCTATGAGACCTGGCTTAAAAACAGTAACTGTGAGAGGGGCCTTAGAGTCCTAGTGGATGATCACTTGACCATGAACCAGCAGTGTGCAGCAGCAGCCAAAAAAGCTAATACAGTCCTGGGTTATATAAACAGAGGCATAGAATCAAGATCACATGAAGTATTAGTACCATTTTATAAAACCCTAGTAAGACTACACCTGGAATACTGCAGCCAATTTTGGTCACCATATCACAAAAAAGATGTTGAGAGTTTGGAAAAGCAACTAAGATGATCAAAGGCTGGACACTAAAACATACAAAGAACAGCTGCAGGACTTGGGTTTGGCTTGTCTAAAGAAAAGGAGAAACAGGGGCGACTTGATAGTAGTATCCCAGTATTTGAGGGGCTGCCACAAGATGAGGGGGTCATGTTATTCTCCAAAGCACAAGAGGGCAGGACAAGAAACAAAAGTTGGAAACTGAACAAAGAGAGAAGCAACCTAGAATTAAGGAGAAACTTCCTCACAGTGAGGAAAATTAACCAGTGGAACAGCTTGCCTCCAGAAATCATGGACGCTCCATCGCTGGAGATTTTTAAGAAGAGGCTAAACAGTCACTTATCTGAGATGGTATAGGTTCTCCTGCTTAAGTGGTGGACTTGACTAGAAGACCTCCAAGGTCCCCTTCCAACTCTATTCTATTCTACTACTAGCTAAAGATGGAAGATAGCTGTTGTGGTTATGATCTGTATGTGGCTTTCTACTCTGAAAAAATTGGTTATGAACAAAATTGGGGTCAATCAAAACAAGATTTCTAACAGTTATACTGGCTGTCTTCTCCTGATGAAGTATTTGTAAAAGCAATTTTCTTGTTTATTTCATTATTAAGGATTTCTATTGGTCTGCATGTAATATTTTCATCATGTTAGTGATTTTATTTGATAGAAAAAAAAGGCTTGTCTGTGTGTTTATGTGATGAACTAATTTCCTGGTTTCTATTTCTATTTCCAGCTTGCTTTAAATAGAACGAGCTCCATAGGCAAATCTTTTGGCCCACACAGGTAATAAATATATTACTTTGCTCTATTCTTTTATTATTTGTTTGTTATCTTCCAGCCTGTAAAGCAACAAATGTGTAGGAAGATAGAGGAACATAATGAATGGTGAAGATGTAAGCATGAGATTACTGCAGTGAAATATGTGGGCTGTACAGAGGTGAAAAGATTAAATAATTCATAAGAGCAACCTCACTGTGAAACCGGTAACAATACGGTTATTATGCCACATTGTGGCAAAATTAGAGAGATTAAGTAGGTATGTATATTAGATTAAAAATATATCTTGAAAGATTACATGCAATATCATTTCCATGGGAAACAAACGGCTGATTGATCTGGTAGCAAATGCACAATGAAGTGACCCACCATTTTCTGTTCTGTTAACTTCACCATCTGATTTATCCAACCAAATCGGAAAGCCAAGTATGTAACCTGCATGGATTGATGCAGACAATAAATATGCTGAATAGACATATTTTAACTGTGTGCCAATTGTCCCCAAAATTATCCCAGGGAGATAAATATAAACATAAATTGTGAGCTGGAGGAGATGTGAGATAACAGCAAAACTTTGCTTTACCTTGATTTCTCAGCTGTGTCCATTGTTAATTTTTTTCCACATGTTGAACTGATCTAGCATTCCCCCTTTAGAATGATAACAGCTGTCTGCCTTTTCTGTTCCCTTATCATGACTAAAGCCCATTTTGAACACAGTAGAATCTCTCAGGTCTATTTCTTTACATTTTTTTGAGTTCCAGCTTGGAGATCCTTGCCTTGCCTTGCATTTTCTCTAATTTCTGCCAATGATTTATTTCATTTATTTCACCGTTATTCTAGAGCCACCTTCTCCAATGTGGTCTCCTCTGGGTATTTTGGGATTTTGTCCTACTTAAAAACTGCTAGAGGACACAAAGCTGGAGAACTATTTGATTTCCTCAATGTAGGAGGTTTCCGTATTACTTTTGTTATCAGTAAAATTTAAGATTATTTCACAAGAAAAGCCCATTCATAAGTTACCATTTTTGTTCACTATATCTACTAATTGCTACTGGTAGTAATGTTAGATGGCATAGCCTAACAAGTTCTTCCTATGTTTTTTTTTAATGCAGAAAGACATTTATAATCTTCAAAGAAGACAATGAAACTTTTGGATTTGAAATCCAGGTGAGGCTTTAACTTAGCCATCTCCATGGGCTAATATGTGGGACAGCAAATAGTAGTTCGAGATAAAAGACTGACTTCAACAAAAGCATCCATTGTTACTGGCTCATTGCTCAACGTCAGCAGGACTTGAACGTTTCCTCTTAAATTTGTACAGTGCTCTGCATCAAGCATTCTGGGGCTTTGTGGAAAATTGAAACAGTGGCTCCTACCTTACTATCCTTGGAGCACTGCTTCTATTGAGTGTGGCGTGAATGACACCGAAGACCCATCGGAGTCATTTTGCTTGAGGAAATTACATACTGGCTGCTGGGGCTTGAAGGAAGAGACTTCAAAACTAACCTCATTAATAAAGCTGATGGAGCAATTTTGGGCCATGTGCTTTTTGTTGTTATTTACTGTATCTTATGTTGCAAGTCTTTAGGGAGAAATCATAATATTGAACAGGCATACCCATGAAATCACAAGAGTTAACTCACCATGAAAGAAGCTGTCCTTAGAAGGGAACAGTGATATGTGGTCATCTTAATTCTTTGAAGGAAACATTCAAAGGGATTGTGTGGCACAGGCAGGCTGAAAATACAAACAAAAAAAAGAGGGAATGCTGATCTGCTTCTTAAGCATCTTAGCTATTCCTACGTGGAGGATGTGTGTGTGTGTGTGTGTGTGTGTGTATTTTTTCCCCTACCACTGAAACATATGCAAAGTTCACTTTTTTTAATTGTTGAAAATATCCATTTTCATACAATTCTGTAGAATTAAAGGAGGACCACAGTGGTGTCCTCTGCCAGTGGCACTGGTGCCCAAATAGCAACAGCTGTTTTATTTCTGATTCAAGTGATGGCATTTCCCTATTGACATCACATGTGTCATGCTTTGTCACCCTGCCTACCACCCAGTTGCCTGTGGAGGGCAATTATGGGGCGATGGTCTTTCAGTTTAGAGACCATTGCCCAATAATCGCCAAGACGGAATGAAAGGGGATTACGTGTTCTTCACAGGGCCAGCCCTACCAGGTGGTAAAATGAGTCATTTACCCCCTGCATCAAATCCCAGGACGTTTCTACACTGTGCTATGGAGAGATTCGTGTGTCGGGTAATTGGAGCTGCTTCTTTAAGTTAGCTTAGTCCCTTCAGATGCAGGGAAAGGTACTATTCCTATCACAGTTGAGAAAACATTCAACTGCTCATCCAATCAGATTTTGTACAGTATGTGGAACAGTAGGGGATGCTACCTTGTCCTCTGTCATAAGCAGCAAAATGTTTGGGCCTGGGTCCTGGTCCTTGCTCCTTCTCTTTCGGGGTGTCCGTGAAGGGCCTGGGGTCAAACAACTCAAGAGAACAGCGACCAATCTGTGCAATGCACATTTTAAAAGTGGGATTTCAGTTGCTCTCTTGATTTTTCAACACTCCATGTTCCCTTTTCTTCCCTTTACGGCATGTCTAAAAATTGAATCTCAGATTGGGGAACAGTGCAGGGAATCTTCTGTGGTGCAAGGGCTGAGCTTCCTCCTAATCATATTGCTGCAGCTTGGTAATCAGTCATATGCAATGCAAGAACACGACAGCCCAGTTGTTGGGTGGGTAGACCTATTTTTTCCTCTGATTGTTCTTGTTACTTTTCTTTAAAGGATAAAAAGAGGAAATGTTTATTTTTGCACTTGACAAGTGAAGCTTTCCATGGGCGTAGGCAGTTTGGTAGAGATTTAAGGCAACCTCACCTTCCTGCATCATGTTAGAAGCTCAGGATCGCTGCTTACACACTGCCAAGAAGAAACACACCACCAAAGAATGAAGAGACTAAGACATCATTTTATAGATGTAATCAATGGAAATTTAAATAACTTAAATTTTATTAAAATACACCAGCCCTCAGTGAGAAAATAGGGGTCTGTAGGAGCCATCTGTTTGCTGAGTCTTGTAACTGTTGGCCAACTTCCAACTATGATGAGTAACTTCAATGGCTTGTATTGGACAATCCTATCAATGGAGGACATTTTCTAGCAGCCTTATCCCTGATTGATTTACTCCCCTTCCTCTGTTGGATTTGTGTGATAAACCATTCAACTGACCATCATCCAGACTAAAATGTAGTTGGCTTCTCAATAAGTCATGTGAATCCAGCTAAAATAACAGGCTATTCTTTGAAAAAGGGGACAGATAGCCACCCTAGTGGTAGCTAGGAATTGAGGCCCAAAACTACAAGGCAGTGTTTCTCTTCTAACAATAATTCTTTTGTTTCATTCTTTACTTTAATTCTTTAATTCTTCCATTTTAGTGCCAAAGTAATCGTTTCATGGAAATTTGCACTTACATTTGCAACGTGAAAAAAGGAAGCCCAGCATTTCTTACTGGACTCCAACGTGGTAACTAGTCTTAGCATTCCTATGGTTTAAGGGATCACATTTCTGAGGATGTAGAAAGATTGATGAACATCAAAATACACTTAATATATTTCATTTTGTAATTGTCCCAGGTTACATCTTGATCAACATCAATGGAGTGAGCACTGAAGGGCTAAGTCACAAAGAACAGGTGGACATGATTAAATCATCCAGGAATATTTTAAGGTAACCAAGAAATCTTGGGCGGCTGTCTGAACTTATTTTAACAATGATGATGATGATGGGAGGTACCTTGGAGGTCATCTAGTCCAACCCCTTGCTCAGGCAGGAAACCCTATACCATTTCAGACAAATGGCTGTCCAGTCTCTTCTAAAAAAACTTCCAGTGTTGGAGCATTCACAGCTTCTGGAGGCAGGTTGTTCCACTGGTTAATTGTTCTGTCAGAAAATTTCTCCTTAGTTTTAGGTTGGAGAAATTTTTTGACAGTTAGAACAATTAATCAGTGGAACAACCTGCCTCCAGGTTGTTATGTATTTGTTATTGATTGTGGTCATCAGTGCATTAATTTTTCACATGCCAAGGAAGGGATATGGCTGTTCTTAGATTGGAAAGCCACTATAAATGGGAACAAACACATCTTTGTACTATACCAGGGTGGAGAGATGGCTGGGGTGACTTTCTGATGGATGAATGAGATATATCGTAACAAATGGATGAGGATTAAATGATAGCACTCTGCCACTTAAAATTACAGTTTTCCCAAAAATCAGAAATAGTGGACAGTCCAGCTGCTTATTCTTTTCCTGAGATACAACTAGACGGACCATCTTTCTTATTGTTTTTCCCTTTGACTAGTTGGAAGCATGATTAAGTGGCATTCTTTTGCAACTACGTCCACTTCTTAACTACTGGCACTTATTTCTTTTAACTACTAGTCAAAAGAACTAAAAGTTTAACTAGTTAAACTATCTTCCAGTTCAGATAGAGGGGACTTGCATCCACAGAACCAATTTTTGCAGCTCTAACTCTATTTCTCTCTCTCTCTCTCTCTCTCTCTCCCCCCACCCCCAATGGGATCATTATTAGAGACCCCCAAAGGCCTTTGTGGCTGGCTACGATGGGAAAAACTTTTCTTGGCCCCCTAAATGATATTTCTTTCTGTAAGCTATCTTTCTGAAATAACTCTTGCTTGCATTCTTAGGGTTGTATTATCATAAAATTGTATAAAACTGATGATGGTGGTGGTGGTGATGATATTAGTAATGCAATTATTGATTGGACGGTGCTGATGATATCGGTAATTGAATTTATAGGTTAGATACTGTGAATGAAGCCCTGATTATGAAAAGAATGGAACTGGAAACCAAGTTGCACTGCATGAAGGTACGATTTCTATGTAAAATGGAAAGCAAGCACGTGTATTGGCTTCAATCAGATTCTAAGATGAAGGGAACCCCTTGGACTGCTCAGTGATGCAAAGCTGGATCCCAGCAAAAGTAGCCCCACTGAATCAGGACTATTGTGAAACTTTGTGAGCAATTCAGTGGACAGAGAAAGAGTCTAGAAACAAAATCCGTATCCAGGTTAATTCCTCCATAAATGAAAACACTTGATGTCAAAGTCGATTCCTCCATTTATCTACTTGGTGTTTTTGCCAGGATTTCTCTCCCTGCTTTATAGCTACAGATATAAGTTTAACCTATTAACAAGTAAGGGACGCGGTGGCTCAGTGGGTTGGGACGCTGAGCTTGTCGATCAGAAGGTCGGCAGTTTGGCAGGTCAAATCCCAAGTGCCGCATAACAGAGTGAGCACCTGTTACTCGTCCCAGCTTCTGCCAACCTAGCAGTTTGAAAGCACGTAAAAATGCAAGTAGAAAAATAGGGACCACTACGGTGGGAAGGTAACAGCGTTCCGTGCACCTTTGGCGTCTAGTCATGCCGGCCACATGACCACGGAGACGTCCTCGGACAAGCACTGGCTCTTCGGCTTTGAAACGGAGATGAGCACCGGCCCCTAGAGTCGGAAACGACTAGCACACATGTGCAGGGGAACCTTTACCTTTACTATTAACAAGTAATGAATTTATAGGCACACGCCTATTTATTATTATTTGTTTAAAGTGCAACATTCACTGAAGCTAGCTCAAAACTCTGTTGTCTGTTTCTATAAAATTGGACCAAGACCAGGGAGACCCAGATTCAAATCCACCATCCACTATGAAAAACTCACTGAGCGAAGCTGAACACCTCATTCTCTTTCAACCCAATCTACCATACAGGGCTTTTGTTATGGAAAAGAAAATAGAAGAAGAAAGTATAAGCTACTGCCTTTTTCTCCTGTAAAAAAATAATAATCAGGCTATCAATCCAATAAATAACAAAGTGAAACAAGGTTGTCCACTTCTGCTCTATTCCTAGCCCTCAAGGTTAGGGGAACAAAGGGCCCAAAACAGAGAAGTCAGAATGATCCATTTTTATCTGCACCATATTACTGGAAACCCAAGTCAGTTCTTTTGTATTTCTTTAGACCCTCTCCGCTTACTGCAATGCTTTGGCTCATTGGAATAGAGAGATTAGGTATCAATTATATACAAGCCACAAAGGTTCCAGAAGTGAATTGTTCCAACATTTGTAAGAAAAGCCCAATCTATGGAAGCAGCACATGGGATCTGCTTATACTCTTGCTATCCCTCTATTGGGATGACTGGTTTGAATGAGATGCCTGGTGCTCCTCACACCCACCTGACCATCAGTGGCTCCCCAGTGCAGATTTAAACCTTGCAATTAACTGCATCCTAAGATATTTCTGGACTATGCTACAGTGGTTTGCTCACCTGCTGATAGCTTTCCTACCAAGTTGTGATGTTTAATAGGACCAAAGTGGCAAATTAGTGTTTAACCAAACTCTTTCCAATTTGGGGGAGGGCAGCAACTGGCCCACTACTCAAAGGGCAGCTGTGGCCCTGAGTCTCCAAGAAACTGCCCATCTAAATAATGCTTGGAATACAACCTCTACTGTGACTTTCTCAGTACAAGTAGTCCTCCACTTATAACCATTCATTTAATGACCGTTCAAATTTACCATGGCACTGAAAAAAAGGGAC
Source organism: Vipera ursinii (assembly GCF_947247035.1). Lineage (NCBI taxonomy): Eukaryota > Metazoa > Chordata > Lepidosauria > Squamata > Viperidae > Vipera > Vipera ursinii. The sequence goes on along the minus strand of NC_139512.1, from coordinate 148,322,149 downwards.
TTATGGCCAGTTTTCACATATATGACCATTGCAACCTTCCCACAGTTATGTGACCGAACTTTGGGTGCTTGGCAACCGGCGTGTATTTAGCTTCCCAGGATCTTGGGAATGCCATTTGCAACCATCCTAGAGATTTCCTGTCAAGCAAAGTCAATGGGGAAAGCCGGATTTGCTTAATGACTGCACAATTCACTTAACAACTTCAGGGATTTGCTTAACATCCCTGGCAAAAAAGCTCGTAAATTGGGACATGACTCACCTAGCATTTGCTTAGCAACAGAAATTCTGGACTCAACTGTGGTTTTAAGTCGAGGACTACCTGAACGTTAAGTCATTTACTGATACAGTAGAAAACAATTAGGCTCTATTGAAGTAATTTAGAACTGGAGTTACACAAAAGAAAAATTCATATACAGGTAGTCCTCGAGTTACAACCACAAGTGAACCCAAAATTTATGTTGCTAAGTGAAACAATAGTTAAGTGAGTTTTGTCCCATTTTATGGCTTTTCTTGCCACAGTCGTTAAGTTAATCATTGCATTTGTTAAGTCAGTAACATGGTTGTTAAGTGAATCTGGCTTCACAAAAGCTGATCATATGACCCCAGGACATGACAACTGTCATAAGTATGAATCAGTCACTAAGCACCTGAATTTTGATCAGGTGACCATGGGGATGCTGCAACAGTCATAAGTGTGAAAAACGGTCATAAGTCACTTTTTTCAAGGCTGTTGTAACTTTGAACAGACACTGAATGAACGTAAGTTGAGGATTATCTGTATTATTGTATCCAGTCCTGAGATACCTTCAGGAGAAATTTTGCACAATGAGAAATAACTAAAGCATGGAGTCGCTGCCTGATAAAGACTGTGTTACATTACAGTAGTTTCCAAATGACTAAGTGCTGTTTTCCCTTTGACAGAAAACTCTGCAAGATAAGTTGACTGAGCTCCAGGCCCTGTGCTTACGAGAAAAGCACCTAGCTTGTGGTAAGTCTGAATGTCCTGTTGCAGAAGTAAGAAACGGTAACACCCAATTTCTGTATGGACATGACACAGACTCAGTTAATAGTTGTAAAGTTGCTTAGTTTCAGTTTTGTTTGCGTCGTTTGAAGGAAGTTCTGAAGAGGAATAAGAGCCATATGCTTCTTTTATGAAACGTACATTGACGATAGTCTTTGTGGTGGGTGTGCCACATCGAGAAAGTTGTAAAATTAGATATTAAAGTGATTTTCTTTTTAATCTTGCCATTCTGATGGTTATTGATGGCTATCAATTGCTTAGTTTTATTATAGTTCCTTGTCATTTCCCCAATGTAGGCTAATATAAAGATACATCACATGCATTAAATAAACCAGCACTATTTTTACTGTCTGACTCTTATCACTTTGTCTGGCTGATTTGGAAAAAAAATCTCTATTTTTCATGTCAAGGTGCATGGAGTGCTCTAGAGATTTAAAAATCATGCTGCAGGAGACTTTTTTAAAATATGTTTTTATTTCATTCAAAAGATTAAAGATTAAAATACCAAATCCAAAGGAGAAAAAAATTACCAAAGACAAACCAAAACTAATTTTAGTTCGTCTTCGTTAATTTTTCCCCCTTTGGACTCTGCTGAGTTCTGATTGACACTTAGGATTTTCAATGAGTGTGTCATTTATTTATTTGTTTGTTTATTAAATTTATATGCTGCCTCTATAAGGTGACCCTGGTCTTTTTTATTTGTTTAGCCTGGTCAAGCTCATGGAAGGGGATAGTGGCAGAAAAAAGTTGGAATCTGGACTTTCTAAATTATAGTTTACAATCCAGAGACTGAAGATAATCTAAACTACAATTCCCAGTATTCTTCACCATTGACTTTGCTGGCTCTGTATCACGGCAATTTATTGTCTCTTCTAAAGTCAACCAAGTAGTGTTTAGCCCAATGTGTTCTGTACCAGCCTACTACCGGCCCTGCAGAAAAGGCAGGGACAACCCCTTTACAAACGGCAAGAGGCTGGAACTAAGCCTGCCTAATTTATTAACATAAAACAGAGCAAAACAAGACACGAACCATGAAACAGGAGCTATTCAAACGGTTGTCTTCAGCAAACCAGCCCTCCCACACATTCCCCTTTTAAACAGTTCAGGGCATGGCTTCTCTCTGCCTCCTTCCGAGGTGCCCCATTGCCTTCCTCTGTTTACTCCTGATTGACTGCCTCCTGCGTCGGGCATCCTTGAACAGGGCCAGCTGTGGGTCATCTTCATCCACGCTGTCAGGCTCACACAGCTGGGTCTGTGTCGTAACCAGATGGGAGGGGCCTGGCTGAGGGCTCTGCGGAGCCTCAAGGCCATCATCAGCAAGCTCTCCAACACCCTCAGCAAGCTCTCCAACACCCCCCCTCCTCCTCTGAATCGTCCGACCCAACTGCCGAACCCACAGGCTGACCCTGAATCACAACACAATGTTTCTCAACCTTGACCATTAGAAGATGTGTGAACTTCAACTCCCAGAATTCCCCAGTCAGCATAGCTGGCTGGGGAATTCTGGGAGTTGAAGTCCACACATCTTCAAGTGGTCAGGGTTGAGAAATACTGATTTAGGCCAAAATGACACCAATGAGAATAGGCCTCAACAGGGCTGAGTGATACTAGGAAAACTTTACCTGCGATTACCAAGGAAACAGCCTTAAAGGTTGCTGGGGATTGTAACTCGGCAACATGAGGAGGCTTTCAGGTCACCCTCGTGTCTGTTCAACATTCACACTCATATAGAAGAAGTCTCACAGAACTCTGGAAACTAACCTTTTGCTCCACGTGTAAAGGCTTCCAGTGTCTTCATAGTAATCAAATGGTACTTTTGGTATTCTTCTGGTACAAAGAAACATTTCTGAGAATATAATGCTTGTTTTCTTCCATTTGCTCTTCAGGAGAACTGTGCTCACTACCAGATTCTGCAGGATTAGAAGGACCTAACATCTTTGGTGATCATGCTGGATTAGAATCTGCACTGGGCAGTAAGCCCCGATTTTCCAGTGAAAGCAGCTGCTTAAGCCGTTTTAGCTCAATGACTCTGGATAGTGAGGACAGCTTTTACCAATCCAGTGTTTTCGAAGACCCCGCTAAGGAGGTTTTTAGCCGACAATCAAGCACAGAAGACGACTGTTTTCTTCCAACTGGTAGTAACGAAGTGAAGAAGACGTCACTGAGAAGGCATCGGAGTATCAGTGTGACTAGCAATGTCTGTAGATCTCCTTCAAAGAATGGAGATAACTTCTCAAAGATCTTTGGGACTCTCCCACGGAAAAGCAGAAAGGGAAGTATTCAAAAGAAGCTGTTGACTTTCATTCCTGGCCTTCACCGAGCTATGGAAGAGGATGAAAGTCGTGTCTGACAATGGAACAAGTTTAGAATGACAATAGTTCACAGAAACCTTGGACTGCAATTTGCATTTTTGAAATCAAATCAGGCCTGCATTTCATACTTTCAATCAGTAAAACAATGGCAATAAAATAAATAGTTTGGATTGATAGTTTTGAGGGGTTTTTTTCTCATATAGTTTCTAGACAATTGGATTGATAACATACATTCGGGTGTTATTTGTGGATTTTTGGCGGGAAGCAGGAAAGATGGTGACTAGACTTGTTGCCTAGTAACACTATAACATAGGCCTGAAACAATGAGGAGGCAGCAATTTGTAACAACTAAGACTTCATGTACACCTATAAGTGCTCAATTGCTAGCAAGACATGTATTTTTTTCAGTGCTTTTTTTCTAAAAAAAAAAGGTGCCGGAACTCTCATCTTGGCAGGTGCAGGAGGCAGGGGGGCAGGGGGGTGGCACTGCTGCGGTCATGGGTGCGAGGGGTGTTGGTAGCGGGCTGCCCCCTGGGGCTGGAGATGGTGTGGCTGGTGCTGTGGGAGCAGCGCGGCCCACTCTATATGGCAGGGCTGCGCAGGGCAAGCGGTGGAGGCGGTGCGGGCCAGGCGATGCAGGGCGGCCACTTAGGGGGAGGCGACGGTGGCACAGGTCCAGCAACAGGTAGGCCACCAGCCTGGCTGACACGGGTGAGCACAAGTAAGGAGTGCACATGGACTCTGCAGAATCCACCTCCCACTCCTTGCCCTCTCTTACTTACCTAGTTAAGATGGTGTAGTTGGGTAGCAGGGAGGGATGCAAAGTTCCTGCCAACTCGCCTTCGCTGCAGACAACTTGCTAGTGCAAAGTTTGCCGGCCAGGTCTTTTGGCACGGTCAGCAGCAATTCCTATTGGCTTTCGAAAGCCAATAGGGTTTTGAAAGCCAATAGAGGGAGTAGCATAGCTTGCGCAAAAGCTTTTTTTTGTGTGTGCAAAAAAGGGTGCCAGAACGCCATTCTGAGCGTTCTATGAGAAAAAAAAGCCCTGCTTTTATGTTTTAATCTTATGATTTTAAAAATATTGTAAGTTGCCCCAAACCTTGCCATGTGGATTGCGTACAAATATTATATAATTGGTAAATAAAGGTAGAACATATGTTAAATATACATCAAATGATAATATGCTTCCCTACAAAGTCAATTCTTGCTCAGTGACAGACCAAGGAGTTAACTCGGAAAGGCAAGAGGAAAATCTAGAAGAGGTCTGTGCAACTTGTAGAAGGGAAAGGCCCACATTGATAAATTAAAAATCTTTGTGGTCTGCAAAGGAATGCTGGTGGGCTAATCAATGATTTGTTGACTAGAGGAGCATCTACAGTGTTGGAGTTCATGGTCATCGTAAACCATGGAGGTATTAGGCAACATGACTTTCAGGGCAGTGGTGGTGATTTTATTACTTTTTTTTTTAAAAAAAAGTCTGTGCTCTGTCCAAGGGTGCTTGGTAGGCTGCATGTACAGGCATTTGGAGCATTCAACTATCTAGAGAAGGCATGTCAAACTCATTTTGTTTGAGGCAACGTCTTATAAAAGAATTGCCATTAATTTGTTTTAATAAAATAATTTAAATCATTTTTTCACTTGATTTCAAATTAAATGAATTATATTGGTTGACAATGAATTTTTTTTAGTACAATTGCCAAATGCAATAAACTGGTTTTAGGTATATGTGTGCACTAATTATTTCAACACCAATACATGTTAACAACATATTCTATTTGTAAAAGAATGCAAATGCAAATTATACAATTTTTTGTGCAAAAATAAAACAAAACAACATATTTAAGAACTGTTATCATTAGTTATCCTTAGATAAAAAATAATTCCATCATCCAAAACTTTGTTATACTGTATTTAACAAACAGGTGCTTTGGGATTAAAAAACAGACTGACTACATTTGATTGTGTATCACCATGGCATTAAAACAAAATTCGAACAGTGTATAAAAAATAAAGGTTCCCTAAACGTCTGCTGGCTATATCTATACATTTTCCTTGATAGCACTCTATTGCCTTCTTTTTAGCCTTTTTTTCAACTTCCCAGCTTAAAAAAGGCAAGGCACCGGGAGCTGAAAGTTACAAAGACTGTTTAAGCAGGTTGCTAAGCAACCTGTTCACACTCGGCCCTTCTTACCCTCCCACTTTTAAATTAGCCTGTATGGATCGCATTTCCTTTGATCTGAGCCATCTGAAGGCCCGTCGCTGCGATGCATTCTGCTGCTCTGCAACCTGGCTGCCTGAGGAGAATTTGGCTCTCTGGAACAGTTTCCTTCAGCTTTTGTTTGTGTGCGCAAAAAAAGGTGCCAGAACGCCGTTCTGAGCGTTCTATGGGGAAAAAAGCCCTGGATATATCACATATAATTGAAGATTGTAATTAGTTGCGTGTGCACATTCAGCAAGTGTGATGTATTTGTGCTGGCATTTCTAGGCTTCTTTCCAACCACACCCAGAAAAATTTGTAACAAACATTGGAATTCTTAAGGCCATGTTTAGTATTTTCCAGCAATCTGTTACTGGAAGGAAAAAGCAATCCCTGCTGCGTTACTGATCCCAGAGAAGCATTTGCATGTATGCAGGTATCCTTAGGGTGCCATAGTTATGGATGAGAAATATTGGTTGCAAAGTTGGCATTTCTGGATGTAATACAGATATTTTGGACTTATTTTTGTTTCTTTGCATGTTTGATATTTTAAAAAAGGCATATGCTACTGACTACGCTTATGCACATATGTAAAATCTTTTTCTAGGATACATGACCATTGCTTTTCCAGCATGTGAAAAGTGAAAGATTGTGACTAAGCAAAATTTTTAATGTACAGATAATACCACCAGAAATTATTTTAGCCTTTTTAATAAATGTTGTTATTGATGTTAAGCTCACCATGGAAAACATCATATATTGTTATGTATATACTAGGTTAATTATTTAAAGACTGAAGTGCAACATAACTAGATTCTAAATAATCTATTTTTCAAAACACACAACAGTCCAAACAGTAAAAGTAAAGTCCAAATTAAGAATATTTCATTCTTCAGAATTGTTTAATTTAAAGTGGTTTAGTTGTAATAGATGGTTAGATTCAAAATAGTTTTCGAGAGTATGTACAAAAGATACTATTTTTTTCTAGCATCAGCTAAATTAGACATATTACATTGAGAAAAATGTTTCTCATTTCTTTCGTTACCTTTATTAATTTCATTGCAGTGATGTTAACATAGGAAATAGATTATTTTGTTATCTAATTTTACTTTCCAAAAGACAGAAGCAGATGAAAAATGTGAGGTTCTTTCCTGTTGGCTTTTTTGAATTAGCTGTTTTAGATTCTAAAAGTTTAGTTCCTAAAGAAGTAACCCTGTAAATAATTTTAATGTCCTCCTCCACTGCAGGCTCTTTTATGACTCAAGGACTTCAACTCCCAGAATTCCTGAGCCAGCATGGCTCAGCTTGGAAACCTCTCCCTTTCACCTCAGCATGGCTGGCTCAGGATTTCTGGGAGTTGAAGTCCACGAGTCATAAAAAGGGCCAAGATTGCCTAGCCCTGCAACAATAGGCTTTCAGAGGGAGCTTTTTTTTTTTTTTTTTGCAAAAAAAGGTGCCGGAACGCCATTCTGAGCATTCTATGAGGAAAAAAAGCCCTGATATTTTTTAAATAAAAATATATATTGTCTTGGTTCCCCAACATCTGACTCACACCTTGTAAATCTGGTTGATGACTAAGCCAACATGATTCCCCTAGTTTGTGTCACTCTAAGGTTTGAGGTAGGCAAGTGAAGCAGTAGAGGTCTTTGCCCAAGGACCCATACTGGTAATATAGGTACCAGTTGGGATTTGAACCCAGTCTCTCACATCAAAGGTGGCATTCTAACTGCTGTCTAGTCATGTGAGGGCAACATTAGGAAAAAGGATTTATGAGAAGCTGGAGAAGTACCAGGGCCTGTAGGGAGGAGCTAGAGAGGATGTGGAAAGTAGAGGCCAAAGTTCTTTTTAACTGACTACAGGGTTAATTTAATATTTTTTTAATTTGGTTCTTAATTTTTGTATTTTGGATTTTTAATTCCCTGTAAACCGCCCTGAGTCCTCAGGGAATAGGGCGGTATATAAATATAACTAAATAAATAAATAAATAAATAAGACTGAGGAAGATACAGACCACCCATAGGGATGAGAAGGATTTTTTTAAAAAAAAAATTATTGTGATCAACTGATATATTTTAAATTATGATCACATGGAAGAAGAACCAGAAATCTGTGTGAGTATGTTCAGAGAAATGCAATGATTTTTATGATTGGAATAGTTTGGAAGAATATAAACACCACAAAGCCAATTGCAATAAGGATGAGAATTAAAACAGCTTGACAAACTACTATACTCATCTAGCTATAGTCCACACAGCGGTGGGATTCAGCTGGTTTGCACCACTTCAGCAGTACCAGTAGATAATTTTTTGTTGCCTAGGCCCAGAATGGACTTCCGGAAGCAGCATCTACACAGAGAACCGGTTGTTCACATATTTGAATCCCACCAGTGAGTCCACACCTTACTTCTTGTGGAGGAACTGAAGCTGGAGTAGGCCCAAAGGAAACGTTGTTAGCATACTGAATTACGATAATAGCTACTGCTTTTAGATTTTTATATACTGATATTTCCTGTTCTGTGAACTCCCCCGCTTATTACAGACGAACTCAGCATTGAAAGAGGAAGTGCTTCAGTACAAAGACTCTACCTCTTCTTTTTTTCTCTTTGTAAATATAGTCTGAATAATAATTTAACCCATGGGTTAAAATACCGGTGTTTTAAGCATTCAAATTTTGTATTTATAGGCCGCTGTTTTGTGTTTGAATTGGTTGAGAACTGTGTTGCCTTAATATGGATGCTGAAATTCCAGTGAACTCTTCAAAAATGGAAACACTGGAAATTTGTCATCAGGCTGGAAAAAAGAAAAAAAAAAGAACAGGTCAAGTGGATTGAAAAATAAAATGTCAAATATCTATATCCTACTTAAAAAATAAAATAAAATAAAATAGGTAACATTTGGATTTGTATTGCTTAAAGGTGTTTATATGGTTCCAAGGATCTTTGAGGTAAAATGGTTGAACTGGCAAACTTCCTGAGAGTCCAGTGTTTGGAGACTGGATGTTTTGGGATATTTTTTTCTTTCTAGGCAAAATGTTCCCTTTCATAAATCAATAAAATAAACGCTGCTATGCTAGTAATAATTAGAAAATTTCTTGCGGTTCTTATTTCCTTATTCAAACATGGAGGGTCCTGTTAGGGGACTGATTCTGAATGGACATACCGTTTGCATTTCCAACACAGTAGCTGAAGCAAACTTTAATTTAACAAAGCATGCTTCTCAACTGATATACATGCAAACAAGTCAATCAGCTAAAATAATTCTCCATCACAACCTCCAGTGGAACCTTGTGGGGCAGTTGCAGTGTTGCAGCCAGTACGTTATTACCTTGAGAGCAGCTGAGACTTTCATTTCTCTTTCCAGTGAAAACGCTTCACACTTGAATTTTTCTGCAGTACAACCTGAAGCTGCTTCATTCCTGTGTGTAAACTGTCTGGAAATGAAGCCAGCTTATGAAACCCCTTTCTGGATTTTGGATTTCAGCATCTTTCTCTACTATGGTCACAGTCCTGGCCCTTTATTCTCTTTGGCCGGCAGCTACTTAGTCCTCTAGTGAATGGATCTTCCTGTTTTTTTACTCCTCCCATCCTGGCCATGAAACAAACTGTTGTGTTCGGATCGACGACGCACACACAGCGAGGTATACAGCAGTTGTCTTTATTGATACACGTGGAGTCAACTGGGGATCCCCGTCCGGGTGGCTCAATATATGTCCGGCAGCCGCTGGATGCTAGCCAACCCCCGGCCAGGAATCTCCCGCCACAGGAAACAACACCCAACCCAGGCTCGTGGATTTCCCGCTGGTGGGAAACCACTCCCCTGCTAATCTACCTATACAACACCCCTTCCCCCCCAGATAAGAGTTATTATTATCTAACGTAATCTTTTAAGTAAGTGGGTGGCTTGTGAGCCCTAGCAGGATATCTCCCCGTTGGAATGTCAGCTCTGTTGTTCGTTTCCCCGTTGGGCCTTGCAGCCTGTTGGGGTGTCGCTGCAGGTGTCAGGTCTACAGGTTGTTGTGTTATTATGAGGGCTACTGACTGTGCAGCCATGTTCCCCTGAGGTGGTGGTTTTGCTCGCCTAGGGTGTGTTCCTGTTCCCCTGCCCAATGGTGTAACTACCCGCCAGTCAAGACTATTGTTGTTGTCTTGTGTTATGGGGTCCCCGCTGGTCGCCCCCTGAGTGAACTCCGGAGACCTTTTCCTCAGCTGATCAATGTGCCTCCTGATCTGCCGTTCCCCTTCCCCCTCTATGATGTATGATAGTGGCCCCGTTTTGTCTATGACTACCCCTTGTGTCCACTTTTCCCCCAGTCCATAGTTCCTGGCCCACACTAAATCCCCAATGTTCAAGGACCTGGTTGCACTGTCTTGTTCTGCTTCAACGGGCAGCCGGTCTGGGTGGAGCCTGTCTAGTTTTGTTGTCAGCCTTCTGCCCCACCTCATTTCAGCTGGACTTTTCCCTGTTGCAGTGCAAGGTGTTGTGTGTTGGGCCAACAAGAACTGAGCCAGTCTCTGTAGCCAATCACCTTGGATGATCCTTTTCAATGCATCCTTGGTGGTCCTGATGTTCCTCTCGGCCAATCCGTTGGAGGAGGGGTGGAAGGGGGCCGACGTCACGTGCCTAATCCAGTTGGCCTTGAGGAAATCCTGAAATTCAGCAGATGTGAATTGCGGGCCATTGTCAGAGACCAGTACGTCAGGTAACCCGTGGGTGGCAAAGAGTCCCCGCAAGACCTGTATTGTCTTGGCGGATGTCATGGTCTTTACAGGCACGACCTCCAACCACCGGGAGTAACTGTCCACTACAACCAAGAAGGTCTGTCCCTGGAATGGCCCCGCGAAATCTATGTGTATGTGGGACCACAGGTTGCGAGCCACCTCCCACCTGTGTACTGGGTTATGTGTCAGTTCTGGCCTAGACTTCTGGCACTGGTAACACCCAGCTACTCTGTCCTCAATTGCCTTATCCAGTCCCGGCCACCATAGATGACTTCTGGCTAAAGCCTTCATGCGCACAACCCCTGGGTGCCCCTCATGCAGTTCTGTTATGACTGTGTTCCTTTGTACCTCTGGTATAACTACCCTGTTCCCCCACAGTAGCCACCCCTGATGTGACGACATTTCATCCTTCCTCCTGTAGTATGGTGTGAATTTGGTGTCAGGGTTCACATTAGGCCACCCCCCTTGGACCCATGTTGCTAAGAAAATAGACCATCTGAGCATCCTAGGAGACATGATCTGGGGTGTCTGTCTGTCTGTAGTGAATAGGCCTAAAAGGGGTTTATGGTCTGTAAATATTGTGAAATTCCTGCCATAAAGATAGTCGTGGAACTTTTTAACACCAGCCACGATGGCTAGTGCTTCCCGGTCTATTTGCGCATAATTCCTTTCTGCTTTGGTTAGGGTTCTGGAATAATATGCGATTGGCCTCTGAACCCCCTGGTCATCCATGTGGCTTATCACTGCCCCCACCCCGTAAGGTGATGCATCACAGGCAAGGTAAATTGGTTTGCCCTCGATAAAATGTGTGACAGTGGATCTGCTGGACAATATGTCCTTCAACATTTGGAAACTGTGTTTATGTTTTTCCTGCCACTGCCACGGGGTCTTTTTATCCAACAGTCTATGTAGAGGCTCGGCTATGGCCGCTTTATGTGGCAAAAATGAGTGATAAAAATTTATGAGACCTAAGAATGCTTGGAGTTCTGCCTTATTTTTAGGTTCAGGTGCTAATTTAATTGCCTTTATTTTTCCTTCCGTGGGATGAATGCCCTGAGCATCTATCCTGTATCCTAAAAATTCAGTGGATTTAACTCCAATGCAACATTTTTCCCTTTTTAACAAGTCCTGCCTCCCTGAATTTTTCCAGTACCTTTTCCAGCCTGTCAGCAAGGATCTCCTCAGTTTTTCCAGCCACCAGGACATCATTGAAGTAAGGGCATACTCCAGGTATGCCCTTTAAGGTCCTCTCCATCACTTCTTGGAAGATGCCTGGTGCTGCAGTAATTCCAAATTGCAGTCTGTGGACTCGAAACGCCCCCTTGTGGGTAACTATCATTTGAGCCTTGGTGGCTTCCTTAGACACAGTGAGTTGCAAATACGCCTGCGCCAAGTCGAGCTTGGCAAAGATGGTGCCGTCCTGGATCGTCGCGAGGACCTGCTTCACCGTCGGGACCGGGTAAGCATGTTTTTTCATGGCTAGATTAAGGGTGGCTTTGTAGTCGGCACAAATCCTCACGTCCCCGTTAGGTTTAAGGGGAGTGACGATTGGTGTCTCCCAGGGGCCTCCTTCTACTGGTTCCAGCACGCCCTGGCCTACTAACGTTTCTAGCTCGGCCTCGATTTTTTTGCTTAAGCGCAAAGGGTACCCTCCGGGCTTTAAGCCGGATGGGTTTAATCGCTGGATCCAGATTGAAATTAATGGGGGGGGGGGCTTTGTATTTCCCTAAGGAACCATCAAATACGTCTGCGAAATTATCACAGACGGCTTTGAGGGTTCAGCGGTAGACTGTGTTTATTCCCCCCACCCAAATGCCAAGGGCCTTGAACCAATTGAGGCCCACTAGACTGGTTCTCTGGCCCTCTGTGACCAGGAGATCTAAGGGGCCCTTAAATCCCTTGTAGCTGACGGATATGGTAACCTTTCCCTTAATGTTTATGGGTGATCTTTGGGAAATCAGCTAGTTGGATTTTAGTTTGTTTAAGGGGAATTTTCTGCCCACTCTTTGCTTCGATATGTGCCAAGGTACTGCCTGAAATAATTGATACTGAGGCCCCCGAGTCCACTTTCATCCTGCAAGGAATACCCTGCAGCCGGACCTCAATTTTTAATTTGGGGCTCAGTATGTGGTTGATCCTAGGGTTCCCGATGTGGTTGACCCCCACCCCCTTCCCGCAGTTGGAGGGTCGTGCCTTAGGCCTGGGGTTCTCTCTGCCACTCTGTCAGGGGGTTACCTTACCTGAGGTCCATGCGTCGATATCGTGCAGTTGGTTGTCACGTGGTCTACCTCGGAAGATCGCTTGAATGTGTCCCGTTTTTCCGCAGTTCCTGCATTTAGCGTTGCAGAACCTGCAGGTAGCTCGGGGGTGGCTGCTGCCGCAGCTGCCGCACCTGGCGTCGGGGTCTCGCGGTCGGGTTGAGTTCTTCCTCTGGAATCTTTGTTGTGGTAGTTGTTGTTGCCTTTTTGCTCGATCCGTGCCGTCTGGGCGGTTGGTCCTTGCCGGCATCTTCCCGAACCTTCGGGCAATCTCATCGATGTCGGCTTCCCACGTGTAGTCCACCTCCCCACCGTCCACATGGCTTTCCAGATTGATTTCTGCTGCGGCGCCATTGCTTTTGTGGGGGGGGGTCGCGTCTCCCTGTTGATTCGTAGGTGAGGAGCTCGTCCAGCACCTTCTGCAAGTCTCCGGTGGGCTTTGCGATTATTCTATTTTGAAGTTGTTCATCTCGCAAGCCCAGAACCACCCTGTCGCGGATCTGGATCTCTAAATTATCATACTTGCAGCGCAGGGCAGCTTCCCTCACGGCTGCCACGAACTGCGTTATCGATTCGCCTGGCTTCTGGTTCCTTTTTTCAAAGATCTGCCTCCAGTATAGCTCCGATCTCTTCGGGGTGAAGTGAACCCTTAGCTTAGCCAGTAAATCTGTGTACGATACGCTTGCCACCGGCAATGGTTGGCACAGTCCTACGGCGACCCGGTAAACCGGTGTGCCGCTGATGGTGAGGAGTGCCGCCGCCTTTTTCCGGTCGTCCGTTATGCCGTTTACGAGCATGAATCCCTCGACCTGGCCGACGTACTGCTCCCAGTCTTTGGGGTAGTTTGGGTCGAATTCCTTCAGAGATCCGACTTGTGCCATTCCGCTTTTTGTTCACGGCGATCGGCTGCTTTTGGTTGACGGCGATTTGAAATTCCCGCTTTGCGCGTTGCTGGCTTCCGCCTCTTCCTTCGCTGTTCCGCCGAGCGATCCCACCTTCGTCGCCACTGTTGTGTTCGGATCGACGACGCACACACAGCGAGGTATACAGCAGTTGTCTTTATTGATACACGTGGAGTCAACTGGGGATCCCCGTCCGGGTGGCTCAATATATGTCCGGCAGCCGCTGGACACTAGCCAACCCCCGGCCAGGAATCTCCCGCCACAGGAAACAACACCCAACCCAGGCTCGTGGATTTCCCACCGGTGGGAAACCACTCCCCTGCTAATCTACCTATACAACACAAGCTATAATAACTTTCCTTTCTTTGAGCAGGAAACGAAAGAAAGAAAGAAAGAAAGAAAGAAAGAAAGAAAGAAAGAAAGAAAGAAAGAAAGAAAGAAAGAAAGAAAGAGGGAGGGAGGGAGGGAGGGAGGGAGGAAGGAAGGAAGGAAGGAAGGAAGATAAAGGAAGGAAGCAAGGAAGGAAGGAAGGAAGGAAACCACCATACCCTTCTTCCATTCACTTGCACTAGAAATTCATGTGTGTGTGTGGATGCGCATGCATGCACATGTATTTTAAAGGGAAGAAGAAATGGTTTGTAGGTTGAAGTACCCTTAAGAAGGGGACAGCTGGGAGCCCAGGACAAGGTGATCAGACAGGACAGGAAACCCCGGAGGGAAACTTGCCTGACACCCTGCAAGTAGCCAGTTGAGAAGCAGGTGTCTGCCTGTCTGTAAAGAAATGAAAAATAGCAAGCAAATTGGATAGTAAGAAAACACTAAGGTGTTATTGGAAATAAAAGTGATATTAAAGATACCACTTACCCATATTTTAAAACATTAGCTCTGAAGGAGTGTGTGTTTATGTGTGTGTGTGTGTGGGGGGGGAAGAATTAAATGTTGAAACCAAATAGGACAGGTACTATGATAGGTGAGCCCTTTAGCATCTAGATCCTGAATTGGAGATACCTCCCTAATGGCATTTAAAAATAAAGCTAGCTAAAACTTTTATAATAATATAAGCATCTGAGATAACCATGGTCATAAACTTAGAGAGACCTTGGGAAGGATTCCATGGATGAGAATCCTCAAGGGGAAAACAACTCAAGAAGCTTGGGAAATTTTGAAAAGTGAGATAATAAAGGCCCAGTCTAGCACAATACCATCAAAGAAGAAAAATAACAGCTCTCAAAAGAAACCAGCATGGCTGCATAAAGAACTCTCTGATAAATTGAAACATAAAAAGGACAAGTATAAGAAGTGGAAAGAGGGGCACATAACTAAGTCAGAATATCAGCAAACAGCCCGTGCCTGCAGATGAAGTGAGGAAAGTGAGGAAAGCTAAGGCTCAAAATGAACTAAGGCTTGCGACCAAAGTCAAAAATAACAAAAAAGCTTATTTCAACATGTAAAACAAGAAAAAAGTTAAGGAAATGATTGGTCCATTAGTGGGGGAAAGTGGCAAGAAGGTGACAAGCAACAGGGAGAAAGCAGAACTATTTAACTCGTTTTTTTGCATCTGTCTTTACACAAAGGGAAAAAAAAGTCCAACCTACCAAAACCAGTGCCATAAAAAACAGAATAGAAATGCAAGTTAAGATAGGCAAGAAAATGGTAAGTGAACACCTGTCCAGCCTAGACAAGTTCAAATCACCAGGACCAGATGGATTACATCCCAAAGTTCTCAAGGAACTGGCAGACATTATCTCAGAACCAATGAACTATATTGTTCAAAGATCCTGGAGCACTGGGGAACTACCAGAGGACTGGAAGAGAGCTGATGTAGTTCCCATCTTCAAAAAAGGGAAAAAAATAGATCCAGGAAACTACAGACCTATCAGCCTGACCTCAATACCTGGGAAGATTCTGGAAAAGATAATCAAACAACAAATCAGCGAACACCTTGATGCAAACAAAGTCATCACTAAAAGTCAACATGGGTTTGTCAAAAACAGATCATGCCAGACAAATCTTACTGCATTCTTTGACCAAGTGACAAAATTAGTGGACCAGAGGAATGCTGTAGATATAATTTACTTGGACTTCAGTAAGGCATTTGATAAAGTAGATCACAACCTACTACTTGATAAGATAGAAAAATGTGGGTTAGATAGCATCACCACCAGATGGATTCGTAGCTGGCTGACAGGCCGTACTCAGTGTGTGGTCCTCAATGGAACTGCATCTACATGGAAGGAAGTGTGTAGTGGGATGCCCCAGGGCTCTGTTCTGGGCCCAGTGCTCTTCAATATCTTTATTAACGACTTGGATGAGGGGATAGATGGGGAACTCATCAAATTTGCAGACGACACCAAGCTGGCAGGAATAGCCAATACTCCAGAAGATAGGCTTAAAATACAGGAGGATCTGGACAGACTCCAACACTGGGCGCTATCTAACAAAATGAAATTCAATGGTGAAAAAAGTAAGGTTCTACATTTAGGCAGGAAAAATCAAATGCACAGGTATAGTATAGGTGGTACCTTGCTCAACAATGAGAGGAATCTCAGAGTTCTAGTAGACAATCACTTCAATATGAGCCAGCAGTGTGCTGCAGCTGTCAAAAAAGCCAACACAGTGCTAGGCTGCATTAACAGAGGGATAGAATCAAGATCAAGTGAAGTACTAACACCACTTTACAATGCTTTGGTAAGGTCACACCTGGAATACTGCATCCAGTTTTGGTCACCACGGTGTAAAAAAGATGTTGAGACTCTAGAAAGGGTACAGAGAAGAGCAACAAAGATGATTGAGGGACTGGAGGCTAAAACATATAGGGAACGGTTGCTGGAATTGGGTATGTGTAGTTTAACGAAGAGAAGAGTGAGGGGTGACATGATAGCAGTGTTCCAATATCTCAGGGACTGTCACAAAGAAGAGGGAGTCAAGCTATTCCCCAAAGCGCCTGAAGGCAGGACAAGAAGCAATGGATGGAAACTAGTCAAGGAGAGAAGCAACCTAGAACTAAGGAGAAACTTTTTGTCAGTTAGAACAATCAACCAGTGGAACAACCTGCCTCCAGAAAGTGGTGAATGCTCCAACAATGGAAGTTTTTAAGAAGAGACAGGACAGCCATTTGCCTGAAATGGTATAGGGTTTCCTGCCTGAGCAGGTGGTTGGACTAGATGACCTCCAAGGTCTCTTCCAACTTCTTCTTCTTCTTCTTCTTCTTCTTCTTCTTCTTCTTCTTCTTCTTCTTCTTCTTCTTCTTCTTCTTCTTCTTCTTCTTCTTCTTCTTCTTCTTCTTCTTCTTTTCTTCTTCTTCTTCTTCTTCTTCTTCTTCCTCCTATTATTATTATTATTATTATTATTATTATTATTATTATTATTAGTAGTAGTAGTAGTAGTAGTAGTAGTAGTAGTAGTAGTAGATCAGTAGCAGCATAAATAGCACCAGAGTATGATCAGAACTAATCAGTTATCCCAAAGGTGCTTTTTCAAGTGGCAACTGGATTTTTTCTTTGAAGACATTTCACTTCTCATCCAAGAAACTTATTCAGCTCTGACTGGATGACAGGGAATGGAAGGATTTATATTCCTTGCAGACAGCTGGTCATTTGCATTCTTTTAGAGAGTCATTGATGCCACTCTGAGGTTTATCTATGTGAGGGTGAAGATTTGTTCTCAGAGCTTGTGGGCTGGTTTCTGAATCTTTCATTACCAGGCTAGGTAACATCTCTAGTAGAGTTTAGGGAAGTTTATCTGTATCATCAGGGACACCTAAGTAGTGCAAATAGGTTTGGAGCCTTCTTGGAACTGCTGAAAGGACTGTGTTGTAGACAGGAGATAGATGATGTCATATCCCCTCTGTTGAGAGAGGGCTGTGCAATTTTGACATAATAGCTTCTTTGACCCCTCTTTCAAACTACCGGTCCTGTCTGTTCAAAATGTGGACTTTGCTGTCTTCAAAAGAGTGGCCTTTGTCTTTTAAATGCAGATGGCTCTCTTATCTTGATGGGTTTGTTCTCCTATGTTGTGCCATGAGAACAAACCCATCAGGACAAGATTCAGCAGTCCATCTGCATTTAAAAGACAAAGGCCACAGGTGACACTGAGGGCATAGATACCCATGACCTGGATGACTGAGAATCTCCATAGACATTTAGGCCAAACAGTTACTGAGGCAATTTTTTTTAAAAAAGCGTTCAACTTTTATTAGTGGATGTGGGTGGGAAGCCTCATAAGAGATCTTCTACATGTACTGATGCCAAGACCATGATTGAAAATGTTACTTCTAGATTATTCTTCACCAAACACTTTCCAGGTTTGAGTTAGACACTGACATATGAAAAGGAGATAGAATTACTGGCAATGAAGAGCAGAGAAACCTAATATGCAAATACCTGAGGGAATTAAAGATATTTTATTTGTGCTCAAATAAGATGGAAACCTCCACAAGAAGGAAATTTTAATGATGGTTCATGTAAGAGTGTGTGAAGAAATGGTGTGAAACTTGTCAAGAAGAGGACAAGAGAGTGTTGGGGAGCAGTCCCACTGCATCTCTTCTTGCTTCTTTGTAACAACATTAGTGTGTGCAGAGCTCTGGAATTTGTAATATTTTTGTCCTGCGGTTGACATGTGAAACAGTTCAAGCACAATCCACCCTCGCAACATGAATCTGAAGCTGATCTGCAGGCCCTGCTTGTTTACAATGCTAACATTACTTAGGTGGGTATGTTGCCTGTTTCTCTGCCTAGCAGGAGAGAGAGGAAGTGGTTTTCTGTGGTGTTGCTATACACCAGCCATTGCCACAGTAACTTTGGCTTTGCAGTCTTCACGCTGATGATGTGAAAAACTTTCAACTGCCAGATGTTCTTTCTGAAAAAAGTCCCTGAATAAATAAAGACCCGTGCTACTTATATGGCTTCCAGCCCAACAGAAATACAGGTTGAAAAAGAAGAGCAGCATGGCTAGCCTTTCCCTGAAAATTTACCCCTCTCTCCCAATTATTTAAGCCTTAGGTATTCTGATTTATTTTCTCTGAGCAGTGTGAAAAAAGAAAAGAAAAGAAAGAAAGGTCAGACTTCCGAGCCTGATGGGCTAACAAGCAACTATATGCAACTGAACAATTTCATTCCCTTTTAAGTGGCAGTTACAGTCTTTTTTTAGGAGGGAATGGTAGTTGCTCCTTTGTGGGGTTCTGCAGAGCCCTTCCCCCCCTGCTGTTTATTATTTACGTGAAGCCACTACAGAGGTCATCTGTTGGTTTGAGGCATAATATCTTCACCAATAGTAATAGCTATCGCAGGCCAGAGTGGAGATGTCATCAAAATCCTGGCCTACTTTAGTGTGGGTGACGGACCTCTTGTATGGTGTTTTGGTCTATTAAACCAAAGTTTTTTTGGACTTTTTTTTTCTTTTTAAATGTTTTGCTGTAGCTTTTTTTGTCCTATCCTGTAGGTTGCCCAAAGTTGCAAAAAATTGGAGGATGTAAAAATTACCTAAATACATATTCAAGAGCCATGATAGTGCAGTGATTAGAATGTAGTTTTGCAGGCAAACTCTGCTCACAGCTAGGAGTTTGATCCTGACAAGCTCAAGGTTGTCTCAGCCTTCCATCCTTCTGAGGTCGGTAAAATGAGGACCCAGATTGTTGGGGGCAATAGGCTGACTCTGTAAAGCACTCAGAGTACTGTAAATCATTGTGAAGTGATATACAGTATAAGTCTAAGTGCTATTGCTATTCCAGAGATTACCTCCTAAAAGCACTTCTTTTCATACTTCATGTAGGAAGAGCTAATCTGGAGAGAAATTGAACATTCTGGAGTTCTCTGGAACATTCCATTCCTGGACTGATGAATTTTACACATTCCTTTTCTTAAATATGCCTACTTAAGGATCCAGTAATTTCTCTGATCTTCTTAAAAACAGCACCCATTTCTTTTTTTTATTCATAGACTTTATTGATTAATACTCTTGACTGAGATCCTTTTTCTTCAGTTTCCTTGCTTGAAAAAATAAATAAATCTGAGTTTAGTTACTGACTGTACATCTTTGTTGTTTTTTTTCCTTTTGGCATAGGTTTTGTCCTCCATGTTTCTCTGACTATCGTATTAGCTTTATTCTGAAAGCCTCTTGAATCCGAAATTTTAAAAGCATAATTTTTCTGCTTTAGTTTTCACAATGCCTTTTATCTGTAATCTGTCCCTGGCATTGATCCTACATTATGACTGTATATTGTCAATGGCACACAATTGTCATCAATTTTCTCTCTTTAAAGTCTGACTTTTTCACAATGTGCACCTGGCACTATCTTGGCTAAGTAGCAATTCAGCGCTGCAGTTTTGGTGGGTTTATTTTAATATAGAATTTTTTTTAAAGAAAGAAAAAAGACAAAACTTCAGAAATTAAAACAAAAAAGAGATAGAAAGCAGCAGTTTCTAGTTTCCTTTGCAGCAAATATAACCATGATTACAAAGTTATCTTTTATGCTACGGCTATAAAAACAGCTTGCTTTATCTATTTTTCCCCCCTAATCATCCATCCACAAGTTATACAGTAAGTGCATTTTTTCTTTGTTTCATGCAAAAGAGCAAGAGGTTTCCAGTCAGCCACAAATGTAGATATTATCTTTTCTCTAATCAAGGAAGTCAGTTTAGCCATCTGCAAATTCTTCACCAAGCATTCTTCTGTGGTTGGTAAGGTCAAATCTTTCCACTTTTGAGCCTCTAGTAATCTCCCTGCACTTGTCAAATATATAAAAGATGGCTTTTTTTCTAACTATCTGCCTATTAATCCCAAAAGAAAAGTCTCTGGTTTCAATTCTACATTAGTCTTTAAAATATCCTGAAATAGTGTATTAATCTGCATACATTTTTCCCACTTTTTAATATATCTGCCATACATGATAAAATATCCTTTCTTGTTGTTTTAGATAACAGTTTTTCAAGCACTAGACCAGGAGCTTAAACTACTCAATCTTTGTTAGAGATTAAACTTGATTTGGGTGACAATATTATATAATGGAGTAAAAGCACCTTTAAGGAGTTAAACGGCCTAAGGGTGTGGCTGTAATTATTCCACATAAAAGAGAGTTAGATGTTACACATAGTTGCTCTTGTATATGTGTTTGATGTTAGTGTTTGGATACCTCTTGTTCTCTTGTTTGCTAACTTGATATTTATTCTCTCAAGAATCAACTGCTTGCTACAGTGTATATTGTTTTTGATATTGGTAAGCAGCTTTTGTATTTTGATACTATGTTTTTATGGACTGACTTTTATGTGCATGATACTGGATTGATACTTGGACTATTTCTTACTGTGTTTCTTTTTGTTGTCTGAGTAAAAATAAGTTATAAAACTCGTGTTAGTGCATTACTGTTTGCCTAAAAGTCCCAGTACAACTTCCACTGTGTATTAATAATACTCTGTTAAACAAACCATTTTTTCAACAACATACTCTAACAATCTTTCAAGAAGTTCTTTCTTAGATAACCAGGCCCCATGCTATGATATTGTTTTAATTACATTTGATTTCTCTTTTTAGCTACATTGATAAAGTAATTCCTGCCCTAGTTAGCTACCTCTATCTCAACAAATAATTATTTTTAAAAATAGAAATATTGAATACAGATGTTTAGGATTTTGTATTTCTCCTTATGTTTACACATGTACTAATGCTTACTCCAAATATTTTTTTAAAAAAATATTTGCTATTGTGTAGTCTCTATTTTTGTTTTTTTATTTCAGTTTTTTGCTTTTCCGTGTTTTGTTCATCTTTTTTTTTAAACAAATGAAAAAGCAAATAAATAACATAGGAATTGTACATTTAATGTTTTTGGGAAAGTAAATTCCAAATTTAGGACAACGTGTATATACCAAAAAAAAAAAAGACATTTTAATTTCATTTCTTACAAAGTTCACAGGGAAAAAAGGGGAAAGAACAAAGTAAATGATATTTGGCTTGATCTGTCAGTCTATTCCTGTCCAGAATAGATGTTTTGCATCAAACTGAGTTAATGTTGGCAAGGAAATTAGATTACATTCTCCTCACATCATAGCATGACTCGTAAATCAAGATATTCAGAGCTTTCTGACGTGCTCAATAACACAAACAGGAAGTGGCTGCTGGAGTGATATGGGAGGGCTGTCTCACTTGAAATCAGGTTTAACCACAATATGAAGGTTATCTATAAATGCCCTCAGGACAGAGGTAAATATTTGGATACCCTCACTGACCCATGTAAAATTTTATGATATGCATCTTCGCACATATTGGGAGACATTCATTCCACTTAAGCTTTGTTGACTGGGATTTTTAGTCTTTTGTGGTGCTAAAGAAAGATGCAAAAATTGGGCTAACAAGAGAACCTTCTTCACAACTGAGTGTGTATTGTAAGCAGTAGTGCCTCTTTGATACCATCCTCGGCTTTCTTAAAAACACTTGCCCCTTTCCACCCTCTTGTCCCGAATAGTTTTTATCAGGAGATTTATTTCCGAATAGACACAAAAAGGATTTCAATAAATCTGGAAAAACCAAGGGACTTTTATTCCTAAGAGTTTTCAGATTGGTTGCTCCATTGTTTCTTTGCACCTATAAGCTATTTTGTCCACAGGGACAAATGGGGTCACACAGATAAGGTCTTCCCATACTGCCCCATGTCTGTTTCTCACTTGATCTAATTGTTAGTCAGAGGAGAATGTGTTTAAGAGGCAAAAGAGAATTTTGTGCATGTTGTATATCTCTTCAAGATAGAAGTGAGATTCTTGTATCCTCATGTATTTTCTAATACAGGGGTCCCCAACCCCTGGTCTGTTGGCCAGCAACCAGTCCACACAAACAAGGAAAGCCCCACCCACAGGATGCAGGCAGCACACAAAACCACACCCCCTCCGGTCTGCGGAAAAACCTCTCTCCACAGAATCGGTCCCTGGTGCCCAAAAGGTTGGGGACCTCTGTTCTAATAAATCTCCTTTTACTTAAAGTGCTGTGAATATCCATTAGCAATTCACATTTTCCCTCCAGGACAGCTTGATCCCAAGCAGTTCACTTTTGCAATGGGATGCCTTGTGACCAAATTACTTTATGTAAGCTCTGCTTACGTTCAGGAGCATTTCACTTAACAAGGCTTCTGCTGAATTCAAATGTACAATACGTCCCGAATCTTTCTGTCTGTTGGACCAGCAATCGTGGCAGGGGGGAGGAGATGGTTTCACGCGCATACCTGCCACTTGCACAAATGGAGCTTTGTGCACTTGCCACCACTTGCGCAGCCCAGTTCACAATGGGCCGTGGACCGGACCATCCATGGACCAAGGGTTGGGGACTCCTGCAATAAGGGCTTTCAGTGTTACATAATGTATGAGCACAATTGGACTGGAATTTCCAATGCTAATCAAGGCAACAGTTCATTGAGTTTCACTTGATTTTTCAACATTTTTGCCATTGTTGTTGAGTGAATCATGCGGTTGTTAAGTGAATCTGGCTTTCCCCATGGACTGCTTGTCAGAAGTTGGCTGGGAAGGCTGCAAAAAGACCGGTTTTAAGTCACTTTTCTCAGTGCCACTGTAACTTTGACTGTCCACTAAATGAATGGTTGAAATCAAGGACTATCTGTGTTACCTAAGTTAACGCTGATGGTTTTTCCCTCGTAGAGGATGTTACAATAAGGTTCTTGAGCTCTTTGCTAGACATGTGGTTTGTCTGCAGTGAGGATACGGGAAGTAGTCTGCAATGAGAAAAACAATGGTTGAATGAACGCAAGAGGATGTAAGAGGAAATTATTAAATTCTGTGGCCCTTTGGACTTAGTCCTACCAGATGTTGACTTGGGTGAGCTTAGGAAGGAACAAAGAAATGGATGAAGCAGGCAATAGGAGGGCTGTCCCTGCCACTGACATCCTTTGTCTGTTCAAATGCCAGATAAAGTGGGAAGTTAGGGGTCAATAACAACAGTAGTGGAAGATGGGAACTGTTGAAAGAAGAACTTAGTGCTTTTCTCCTATTGGAAATACCGCCCTCCCTAATTTATGACTAACAAAATTGAACAAAACCAGTTAGTATTTTAAGAGTAGGGTCAAAGCATTTGAGTCATAACATTTGAGGGATGTTTATCTAAAATTGGAACAGGTGGGTCAGGTCACATCTGTGATATGGAGGAAATGGCTGACAAAGTCTTCAGGTGTGTTCTGCATTATAGTAGGAAAGAGTTTCTCTACCGCCTTCATGGAAATAAATCAGATTTTTAATTTATTTGTTCAGATAAAATTCCTTCACTGAAATCATTGCTCATCATGAAACTTTGGGACAAATGGCTGACTTTCTGGAGCTTTTTAATTAAGTGGAATTTTTGATTAGATGAAATCTGTTATTCTGGCCTGCAGGTGGCAATAACGAGCCCTGGGCCTGCCTTGTTCCATTGAAAAGTTCACAAGATTATTGCACTTTTAGGCAATTGCTAAGTGATTCTGAGAGATGATTCAGTTTTAGTTCTAAGAAGTCAGAGAGATGGGGAAACACCCATCCTCATCCTGATTTGGTTTTATAAATTGGCCTGCGATTATTTGTTAAAGACTAACTTTATTTGTATTGGATGGTGACAATTTACTGGGACTTGGAGCTGACTTGGACTTTGAAGACCAAGCAGGAATTACTGCTGGTACAAAAGGCAGCTATCCAGATACTTGCAGGACACTCCCAATATTGTCATGCGACAACATTGCTGTTGTGGGAGTTGCCCTGACTGTCTTTTTGTTCCCCAGGGCAAATGTGGTTCAGGGCTTAGAAACCATCTCTGATGGTTAGACACCATCCCAAATGCTGAAGCTAAGATGAGAAGGTGTATAGAGACAGGCATTCTTTGGGCCTGCTCCTGTCAGCTGCCACCTTTTGCTTGCTTGTGCTTTGCTGCAATGCGATACAGACTGCCATGAACTGGGGGGGAGGGGGAACGAAGGGGAGGGAATGCTTGGGGAAATGAAACTAAGGGCTGTATCCCTTTGAGATGCTGCTTCAAGGTTACTCATCTGGAAGGAGGAGGGAGCTGCATACCAAACTATGCTTGGACTGACTGTTATGAAAACATCTTGCCTGAACCTAATTGCTTACACGCGGGTGGGCAATGAGAGACATCAAAGAGAGGAAAAAGTTTAACTTAGGGATTTTGGCACATGGTTCTCAGTTCTGGCTTTGCATTACTGCAATACGCTTGACTTCTAATAAAACTATGCCTTTCTCAGCTGATGGAGCCAAGGGTCATTTCTATTTAGAGGTTTAAGTTGTGGCAGGTCTAACAGCTCTCCTCCTTTGAAATAGCAGGAATAGTTTCCTCTCAGCCAGAAGTCCCAGTTTTTCTGGAAAGCATTTAGAGATCAATACAGGAATTTAAGCTGCATCACCACAGTTCTTGTTTCCGTCTTGCAACGTATCTAGTGGTATTATTTTCTTCTGACTTTATTGCTTTGAGGCTCTGGAATGGCACAATCATTACAAACCAACAAACTATTTTGCAACAATTAAGTATATAAAATTAGTTCTTTATCTGCTTTTCTTATTAAAGCATTAGCTGCTTCGGTACTTTACTCATTCTTCCCTATACCTATGGAGCATTGGTGCTTTTTCCTCCTATTTATCATTTAGGATCACATTCTGTAGCATTATCCTCCATCCTCATCTGGATAAGGTATTGACTTTCCCCTCTCCTAATTAACTAATTAAGATAAAAACACTTCTGAAATATCTGCTATCACAATTATGAATTCACATTATTGGAGGCGTCACTATTTTCCGCCAATTGTTCACTGAAATACAGTAGATTTCTATCAGCTTGCGTATCTGGGCTATAAAAATACTGCATGGACAACTAAACCACTAGAGAGGAGCAAAGTGACAGTGAAGACTCTTTACTGCCATCTACTGGTCATCAGAAGTTTTGCAAACCAAACATGATTCGCACAAGCAGAGATCCTGGTTGATAATTAATATCAAAGCCATTTCTGTCTACCTGGAGCTCATTGGAAAAGAAAGATAGTACGGTAGATGAGTAAAATGAAATGATTCTACTTGTTGGGCCATTTGTTAAACAGACAAATGACTTCTTGCTTAGGAAAGACCCATCTTCTCTTTCATAGGTTTCACTCTTCACAAGATTGATTCTTCCATTATATTCATAAGGTTTCACTCTTTGAGAAAGAAACAAGACTGAAAGTAATTAGGCATACACAGAGAAAATGAGAGAAAATCAAAGGGGAACCACAAGTGAAAAGCAGTTTAAACTTCTTTGTATAAAGAAATACACAAAAGCATATGAAATCTAATTTTATTTGTTTGCTGCCCATCTCACTATCAAATGACTCTGGACAGCTATTATCCTACATCACTAACTTTACTTCCTTGCTGTAGATTTCAGTGGTTGCATTCTGATATTTAATTTGCCTTAATTTGCCATGATGCCAAGCATTTTTTGCAACATTATTGATCATAAAACATCTCCCAGGATCTAACATCTGGAAAGTGATCTGACTTGAGGCCCCCCCCCCAAAAAACTTGGATTGATAGGCTGAAGTTTTGCTGAGGTTCAATTTCGAAGACTGAAAAGGAACATATTCACAGAAAAAAAAAAGCTTAATTTGTACATTTGTAATTGATAACTATTATGTACTGGGCTTTTGGTACCACACCACGTGCGTTGCTGGAGAGCTAACGGCTCTCCAGCAACCTAGACAGGACGTCTCCAGTCCTGCAATTGGTCAACCTCGGGCGGCAAGCACGGGTTCAATCTGATTGGTTGCTACCATAGGGTTTGGCTATATATTGTGACGGGGTGCACCCCAAGTCCCAGTACAGTTCCAGCTTGAATAAAAAAATGAGTTTCTCTGTACTCAGCTGTGTGTCTTCATTCCTGCTCACCAGAGCTCACGACATAACTGTGGCGACGAAGGTGGGATCCTGCTTCACTGCCTAAAGGGCTGAAGTTCACAAGGGGTCGGAATTACACGCTGGAGGGAAGAGGCATCTTCCCCCCCCCTCTAGGCCAGCTAGTAAAGCTACACTAGTGGCTGTGTGCTCAGTGGATGCATTCCCTAAGCCCAAGAAGCAGGATCCAAGAACGCAGGAATCGAGGAAAGATGCCGAAGGTCGGCAAACTCAGAGAGTTAGATGTAAAGCATCCAGAAGAATGGCCGTCTTACCTCTCACAAGTGGAGAACTATCTACGAGCAAACCAGATTGCAGAGGAAGGCCTAAAAGCTGCCACATTGCTGTGCATGTGTGGGCCAGCGACTTTCGATCTAGCGGAAAATCTTTTCGCGCCAACGCTCATCGAAGCAGTATCGTTTGCAGACCTTAAGAAGAAGCTGACAGGGCATTTTCAGCCCAAGATGTCAGAGATGGCATGGCGTTTTAAATTCAACCAAAGAGTGCAGCTTCCCAGAGAGACAGCTTCGGAGTTTATCGTGGGCCTAAGGCAGGCCACACGCCTTTGCAAGTTCTTGAATTTAGAGGAACGACTGAGAGACCGACTCAACTGTGGCCTTCGAGACAGAACCCTCCAGCAGAGACTGTTTGCCAGACCCAATCTCACATTCGCCAAGGCACAGGATGAGGTCACGGCTGATGAAGCAGCCGGATGTGCAGTGCAAACAGTGCAGCCCACAAAATCTTCAAAAGTAGAAGATTCTGTCCATCTTGAGGTTGCCAAACGCGTTGGAGAATCATCAGAAGACGAAGAACCCAAAATAAAAAAGCTCCAAAGGCAGCCAAATGTGCAAAACCACGGCAACCACCAATGAGAAAACGATTACAAGGCAGTTCTCTTACCTAGATGTAAGAGGTGTGGAGGCAACCATTTCCGTGCCAATTGCAGATTTCGTTTGGCCACGTGTAGAGCTTGTGGAAGGACTGGCCACATCGCGTGGTGTGCAGAGCCTGCCAGAGAGACAGGCCACCCAAACACCAGTCGGAGGAACCGACTAGGAGAGGTACTGGGGCCCAGGGTCCAGTTAGTGTGGGGTTCTTCAGAAGCCGGAGAAGTGTTTGCCACAACTGGGGCTCATCACCCCCTTAAGCCTAAAGTCAAGCTCTTTGTAGAGCTACAAGGAGTTCCATGTAAGATGGAGTTGGACTCCGGCTCAGCGGTATCGATCATCTCGCATGACACATTCAACTTTGTGTGTAGATGCAGTAACCATTGGGCTAAACTAAGGCCCTCAGATATTATTTTAACAGATTTTCAGAATGCTCACGTTAAAGTTAAGGGTGAAGCAACCTTATTGATAAAATTTAAAGGGTTTTGGGCATCTGGATGTCATAGTAGTAGAGGGCCAAAGAACAAGTCTTATTGGACTTGATTGGTTTGAGGCTTTAGGCATTCAAATTATAGGCATTAACCGGACACAAACAGCATACCTCATGACTGTTTGCAAGGAATACGTGGATGTTTTTGAGTCAAAACTGGAACTTATACTGGCCCACCAATTTCTTTTAAATTAGATCCTCGCAGGGTCCCCTTTGCCCTAAACACAAAATTGATTCCAAAATCAATAAGTTGGTAGAATAGGGCATATTACAGCCTGTTGATAGGGGGCAGTGGGAAACTCCTATTGTCACCCCACTAAAGTCCAACACTTACCCACCGGGTAAGCTAGTAGACCACAAAGTGAGTGGAACTCCAAGGAGTTCCTCCAGGCCACACAACCCCCCCGGCATATCTTACAGACTATATTGTAAAATAAAGTGATGTATAATGTTGTGACAATTGTACCACTATCTACAGAAATTGGGGCAATTTGTAACTGCTGGCAAGCATGTTCATTGAGACATTGTTTCATCTCTTTGTAGTCCTTACTGCATTGACTAGCCATTTAACCGTTGTTTAATCTTATTGTAGTCCATACTACAAGGCATGTCTGTAAAGGTTGCGTAATGTCATTCTAACCACCTTGAATTAACAAGCATTATTTTTTGTATTATTTTGTTATTATGTATTTTGGTTGTTGGAGTGATTCATAGTCTTGACTATTGTCAAGTTTATTAAGGGGATTATAGCCTAATCTTAGGAGGGAGGGGTGTTATGTACTGGGCTTTTGGTACCACACCACGTGTGTTGCTGGAGAGCTAACGGCTTTCCAGCAACCCAGACAGGATGTCTCCGGTCCTGCAATTGGTCAACCTCAGGTGGAAAGCACGGGTTCAATCTGATTGGTTGCTACCATAGGGTTTGGCTATATATTGTGGCGGGGTGCGCCCCAAGTTCCCAGTACAGTTCCAGCTTAATAAAAGAATGAGTTTCTCTGTACTCAGCTGTGTGTCTTCATTCCTGCCCACAACTTAACAATAACCATATTTATTAGATAGCTATCTCACCTTTCCACCACAAAGCACACTCAACAACCTCCAAGCCAACACAACACAAATGCACATTAATAAAAAGCATGATGAAATCATCACAAAAATAGAACATGAAACATTTGTACAAACTAAACACTATCCCCAAATGTACTTCAAAACCTAAATGAAAGAAGTGCTTCTTAATACCCTTCCTAAAATCAGAGAGAAGGGGACCAGTTACAGTGAATTGCACTTCAGGAGCAACACAGTTGTGAACGCAAACCACAATCCTTTGGCTCCACTGCTGACAGGAGAGAGCTTTGACACACCTGTGTTTTCTTTGTCGCAGGAAGCAGATACATGAGGAATAAGTGGTGCTGAAAAAACAGGTTCTGACTGAGTAAAACATCACTGAAGGCATTATATACACGAACATTAATTTTAAGTGGAGATGCATCCTTCTAGCACACGGCACACTGGTTACCACATGATAAGCCATTTGCTGAACTGCATGATTAATTGGTAGACAAGCTGAACAGGGTATTTATGTACATTTCCATATGGCATGCTGCAATTAATCAATGACATGCCACAGGATTTGGAGAATGGATCACAGCCTAGTTCCCTTCAGTCTGCCCCCCCCCCCCAAAATAAAAAATCCCTACCTCCTTCCAAGCAGCATCTCAATGAGATACAAATTGGCACAGGAAAGAAAAGGGAGGATATTCTGAATAATAATAATAATAATAATAAAGCCCTTTTTTGGTTCCAGATGGTTTTAATTATCTTCAGTATCGAAGAGATTATTTCCAGTTGTTCTGTGATGTTACATGCACAATTATTAATAATAAAATAACCAAAGGCCTTTGTATACTAAAATTATCTCCAAGTTAGGGTTGGAATGCATTCCGTTTGACTGAAATAGATGCTGGTGAGGAAGAACAGTTTCCCTTCAAGTTCTTTAATCTATAGCAGGGGCCTTCAAACCTGGCTGTTTTATGGCTTGTGGACTTCAACTCCCAGAATTCCTCAGCCAGGCACACTGGCTGAGGAATTCTGGGAGTTGAAGTCCACAAGTTATAAAAGGGCCAAGTTTGAAGACCCCTAGTCTACACAGCCCTGGGATTTCCCATCAAGTCTTAACTCTGTTTAGCTTCTTGATATCAGCTAACATATGCTAAGTGCTGCCATCTGCTGCATCACTGAAAAAGTGCATCGTTTTCACCAGCAGGTGCTGCTGCCAATAGCAGAATTATCTAGAAATCAGACTGTCAGAGAAGGACATTTAATGGCTAACAGATGTATTTCCTTAGCTTCCAGCTGGATAATACCATTTTAATTTCAGAACAAAAGACCAACAGAACAGTGTTGCTGCAACACAGTCCTAGAAAACCTGGAAATGCTCGCTTTTAAAAATTAAAATATTAATTATTCCTTAATTTCGTATCTCTGTATTTGCAGCTCATATAAATATGCTGGTTCTTTCTTAATGTGCTTCTACAAGGATATGTTTTCACTATTCCAGAGTTTGCCTCCTAAAAGCACTTCTTTTCATACTTCATGTAGGAGAAGCCTTCCATCGTTTTGCTGAGTGGTGGACTGAGGGCTACAAGTAGACGCCTGATCTGCAGTCTCAAGAACCTTTTTTGATAATGTCCTAAGTCTGGATCCAATGGGAATTGATCAGATATTTAATATACTATATAATACTCCAGGAAAAAAAATAGTATGATGGTAAAAGTAAATGCCCTCTGGGTTGAACTAAGTGTCTGGTAATATCATACAGTTTTCTTAGAAACTAAGAGGCCTTGAATTTTAGTCTTGCCTTGCTCATTGATTTTTAGCAAATCATTCAATTTAAAAATAAGGCTATAGCAAACTAATTCTGGAAAACTGCATAGATTTGTCCCCCTGGTCAACAGGAGTCAAGGTAGACTTAATGGGCCATTAAAGGTAAAGGTAAAGGTTCCCCCCGCACATACATGCTAGTCGTTTCCGACTCTAGGGGCCGGTGCTCATCTCTGTTTCAAAGCCGAAGAAGCCAGCGCTTGTCCGAGGACGTCTCCGTGGTCATGTGGCCAGTTCACTCTAATGTCTAGACTAGAGCATGAGTGTAAAACTTGCTGTGTCACGTGACGTGTCACGACATGTCACGAATTTGTTTGCATTTCCAGAGCTGGGGTGGGCGCAGCTTCCGCATGATCCAACTGGCCTACGGGCCAGCAGTTTGACACCCCTGGTCTAGAGAAAATTACCCACTTCTCATGCATTTATGTATACACTGATTTCCCTGCTAACAAGTCTTGCACCTGTTTCAGCACCAAAGAAAGAACATGTCCCAAATGGCTTGAAGATAGGGAGAGCTGTACCCTTAGGCAGAGTAAAGCAATAATTTCAAGCAGTAGATGCTGAAGACTCCCAACTGATCCTCCTGAACATTTTTGTTCTGACCTGTCCATCATATCCATAGTTACCCATATGCTTAACTGCACACTGCCCAGAGTCACTCTGTGAGTGAGATGGGTGGTCTTCAGAGTTGATATATAAACAAATATCTACCTTGTCCCATGACACTAAGCTAACTGTTATCTCAAATCTAGAGGAGGATACCATCCCATCATCCAGGTTGAAAGAAGGTTCAACTGTTGTCCAGTTCTGTACAGTGGCTGAAAAAAAGAAGCACTATCTAGTCTTTCACCTGAAATAGCAAAATAACTAGAAAACAATGTAGGCTCCAATAAGAAGAGTCTTAGGCTTCAGGTACAAAGGATGCCAGATATAGAAAATGTCCTCTTTCTTGAAAGTTGGATTTATTGGTACCAAGGTTTTCTAAACAGACAAGTATTGGAGGCAACCAAAATCTTATATTTGGTCATCACCATTTGAATCTGATGCAATAGTTTCTGATGCAATAGCTTGAGCTAGGGCATGTTGTATAAACCCAGTGGCGGTATTGATAAATCAATGGCTCTCTATGTGTGAATCCCAACTG
Organism: Vipera ursinii; assembly: GCF_947247035.1. Lineage (NCBI taxonomy): Eukaryota > Metazoa > Chordata > Lepidosauria > Squamata > Viperidae > Vipera > Vipera ursinii. The sequence goes on along the minus strand of NC_139512.1, from coordinate 148,290,445 downwards.
TGGTTTTACTTAGCAAATTATGACCAATAAACACAACATGAAAACCTTGTCACAGATTGCAAACTGAGCATGGTAATGTAAGGAAGAAGGCAATTCCTTGGGGAGGTGACTTTCAGGCAATGCCATTTTCCTACAACAGACAAAAAGATCTCCTGCATGAAAGTTGTCAGGCGCAAGATCTATCGCTTAATGACACATTTTATTTGCACACACAGCTAAGGCATTCATTGACTACCTCCACTTTGTTTCTCAGTGATGGCTGACCATCAGGGATTAGATATTCGGTAACTAGAAGAATCTCAGTGACCACCTAAAGCTTCTGGGCTTTTTTTTCCATTTCCCAGTGTTGGACCTGAGCCCAGCAGGTTGACTGTGGAAGAGGGGAGAAAAATGGAGAAAAATATAACACATAAATCTTCAATGGGAATATCATTCAACTTATATTGTTTTTTGTACAGAAGTAGAACAATGTTTCCCTTTGCTGAATTTTATAAAATAAGTACTTCTAACATTCCATACTGTTTATTCTGTCTCTAAAGCTCATGAACTAGATGGCAGAAATGTGAATATTCCACTTTTGATGGGAAGCAAGAAAAAAAAAAGCTCATATCTGCTCTTCTGATGGGCTGGGGCAAGATGACAATGTTGGATGCTCACATCCTTGACAGATTGCTAGTGGGCATTTTCACATCTGAATAGGACAAGCTAGGCATGCAGCTGTAATGCCTTGGAAATACATAATAATATCCAACAGAAAAGTGTCTTGTAGCATATAACTGGAGCTTATCTGGAGAACTGCCATACACATACACATAACATTGCAAATGTTACTGGTTGTTGTATAAGGTACCTATGCCAAATAGTCTTTGGAATCTGGATGAGGAAATGTAGTGTGTTAAGAGTCTGATCTGAGGTTTTGTGGTGCAGCAATGCTGTAAATCAGTTTCTGATATTATCTACTAGGTCCTGGGATGGAGAAAAGACACTTGAGTGGCATCCTTGATCTGTAATGACAGAATTGTTCAGACAACTCACTGAAACATTTAAGAGCATAGAGAAATAGAACTGAAGACAGATCTTCAAGATCTACTTGACAGTTGTGTCACTAAATGGCAAACTCCATTTTGCTGCCTTGACTCAACAACACTAAAAAATGTCTCCTTTACATCATCAATAACAGAACTTTACGTTGTGGCTATTTTTTCCCAATACATTGATTTTTAAAAAAGCATTATTACCTTATGTAAGACTTTATTTTAATTTTTTTTTAAAAAAATGCCAGGTTAAAAATGGGGAGAGGGCAGGAGAGATAATTATACTGTACCCAGAATAACATATCTTGGGGGGAAAAAGTGATGCAATCACAAGCAAGATTATCCAGTGCCCACTTTTATTCTTTCACAAATGTCAAATGAATTCTTCGTCTAATCCAGGAGGATATCAAGGTTTAACCAGAACATTTAACCTATTGGGGAATGTTAATCTGTTTATACTGCACTACTGTGCCTCAAGGTGGTCACTTGGTGCAGATTAAAAGGTTGGGACAATCACACTCTTGTTTCAAGTCAAGTGGACAAAGAAGCTTTATAGTGGATAGACAAAATCTCTGCTTATTTCAATGGGGCTGATATGCGGAAAGCTCAGCTTTACATGCCAGCACAAAAAGCTCTGTTGCTTGTAGATTGTTTGTTTATGTAAATTGAAAATAATGCATTTATTATGCAACAGAAAGGCTAAGTGACAGGAGAGCTACTGATTGGCTGGCTTCTTGTGAGAGCTCGGACAAATCCAAGTCAAATCTATTCTCTATTTTGGTTGCAACAACTTGAAGGGAAGGGAAGCTTGTTGATTCTTCAACAATTCTTTATTCAACACATAAACACACCTACACAGAACAATTGGTTTGAATATTGCAATAATTGTACGATTTTTAATTGCCACTGGATACAAATCTGCCAGGAAGCATCTGGACACGACTTTAATCATGACAGAAGATATCCAAGCTCCGGCCAGTATGTCTGAATTTAATCGGAACATGTCTTCTGAAAAACCTCAGCTCCAGGTTATTGATATTATTGATCAGATAGCTAATTCTTCTGAGATACTTCCATATGAAATTACAGCGATCAATCCCAGCTCTCCTTTTGTAGAAGAAAATCAAGAAGGTGCCAAACATTTGGCAGAGAATTCGGTACACCAAATTTCAGAAGCTGCAAAAGAACTTCAAGGTAAAATTATATTGGCAAAATTGTTCTTTCCAGTAGCTTTAGGGAAAGAATGATAATGAATTTGCATTTTGTTTTAATTTTTTAAATTAAATTAATTTTTTAAAGAATATTTCATTTTTTAAGAATGAAAAATAGTAACCCAAGGTTACAGAGGCCATGCAAAAAAAAAATATCTGAGCTTTTAAAAATGATGTAAACAAAGAAATACATTCCATTATTTTAGATAAGGTCTCAGTAAAACTAACTACTTTTAATTCTAAGTTATTTCAAATTCAAGAAATGTAATCATGTGTACCACATGTTCTTGTTGAAAGTAGCCTGATTTAAAAGAGTTGTATTTTGGCTGAATTTTGCCATTAAAATTCATTTTAACTGACTTTACTTACAAGTCCTCAGTCTTAAAAAACAGTTTAATTCTAAATTCAGTTCCCTTAGAGTTCCAGCTGAATTGTATGGTGAAGGAATTAATAACTGCAAGTTATAATCACTAACCCCTGTTTTTAGGGAAATATCACTTTTATACTTTATATCTTTTCAAGGAAAGCCAGAAGGAAAAAATGAAGAAAAAAATTGTCTCATTTACCAGGAGTCAAGAGTCTGTGAAGAAGAATCCAGAGACGGTGAGAAGTATACTTAGTTTTTGGAATTAAGAAACATCATGGATATTGTGAATTACAGCATGATCTAACCTGATTTAAACTTTAACCTGGGTTCAAGTTTATTTTAATAGGTTACTTAGCATGTTCACCCTGCCTCAGATTTAAATTAATTAAAGCTATGCTCCATCGAAGTATGAGGATTTCACTGTAAGCCAAACTTTGCTTTCTAACAGCATCTCTCAAACGAATACTATTTCAAGGACTCTTTGCAATGGCCACGCTCGGCTGGAGATATGGGGTTATAGTAAGGATCCAGGTTGAGAAAGGCTTCTTACAGGAATAGACTAATAGTGTACATTTTTGTTTTTTCCTGGGCTGGAGGCCAGACCTAACCTTAGTGGAAATAGCTACAACAGATATGTGAGAGTGGGGGAATCAAAACAGTCATGGGAATGGTTAAACTTTGTCTGTTGTTGCAGTTTTGGTTAAGATGATCTACTAAAGCCATGATTAACCTTGGAAAGGAATATTTCTCCAGCCCTTATGTGGGAATCTTGATTGTGGGTATTAAGCAGCCTCTATGATGGGAAAATGCTTATAAGGAGAGTGTTGGAGAAGAGATAGTTAACCTGCGGGTGATTGACCTCTTGTGTTTTGAAACACATGCCCATTGCTTTCCTGAAATTAAGGAATGTATAGTTTGGTTCATTTACACAGAAATGAATATACTGAACGAAACAGGAGAGCTTCATTTATTTTATCAATTTCTATCCTGCCCCAAATGAACCAATAAATGTTGGCTGGAAAATTCTAGCTAGCTTGTATCAGCATTTTTGAGCTGACTCACTATAAGCATCAATGACAAGAAGTCATATATCTAGTCCACATTTAAGCCTGTCAATTTTGTTGGACTAGAGACACATTTGTAATTTTTAAAACACATTATAGGTACTTTCACAAAATGGTTGTTATGGAAAAAGGGCTTGCTTATTCACAAAATGGCTGCCATGATCATTCATAAAACAACACTTTCTCCAGGACCCCCAAATTTCTGCCCAGTTTATCTTTGGCTTCCTTTCAAGCAAGTGGATATGAGGGGGTTTTAGAAACAATTTTCTAAGAATGCCTGAAAGACACGTTCTTTACCAGAAATTTGTAGTATTACAAGATGATCTTATAGAAGCAGATGTTTTGTTTTGCATATTGCCACCATGTTTCCTGTTGATATTTGGTAACAAACAAACAATGTGTATTAAACTCATAGATGAACAAAGAGGAAAAAGGACCAGAAAAGCAAAAACTGCTTAAGAGTCAAGGCTATCCTATCTCTTGAGTCAGGGAGGGCCATTGTTCCATAAGGCAGGCACCATAACTAAGAAGGCCTGACTTCTAAGTTCCACAAGATGATTTCCTAATAAAAGGGACCTAGAGAATGCCAATTGTGCAGATTTTGGTGGGGAAAGCATAATGACCAGCGACAGATGCTCTCATGAGTTTTCTGGTCCCGTGTCATGTAGGGTCAACAAGCGCTTTGAATTGCACCTGAAAGCCAACTGGGAGCTAGTACAGCTCACAGAGCTGAATGAAGGCAAATCCCATGTAGAGCCCATTGCAGTAATCCAGCTGAGAGACGACTAAGGTGTGAGTTATCATGTGTTGGGCCTCTTGATCTGGCAACAGGAACAATTGGCACACAAGATGAATTGTTATAAATCTCTTCTAAACTAAGGCTGTCACCTGTTTTTCAACTATAAACGATGAGCCCAGAAAGACCCCCAATTTTTCACCAACTCTGATTGGAAGAGTGTTATTGCATTCAGAAATAAAAAAAAATCATCCAATTGGGCATGGTCAAAACTCACAGATACCTGATCCTACTAGGATTAAGCTGAAGTTTGGTCTTCTCCCATCTAGATCCCCACATCTTCCAGACACACAGACAGAATCTTGACAATGTCCATTTGGCTGGCCAAGAGCAGAAATATATGGGCATCACCAGCACATTATAACTTGGCCAGTGTCAATGGATGATCTCCCACAGGGGCTTCTTATAGGTATTAAAAAGAAACAGGGAGGTAGTAGAGCAGACCTGGGCATTTAAAAGCCTGTGAGCTACATCTGGCCCACAGGCTGTTTCAGTCTAGCCCACTATGGTGGGCATGGTCATTGGGAAGATGGGCCATCATTGTTGATGGAAGGTAGGATGCCATCATTGTTGGAGCTGTGGGAAGCAGGGCATCAGTGATGGCAGGCCTTCACAATTGTCCCAGTTTCTCATGTGGCTCCTTGGGAAAATTAATTGTTCACCCCTGTAGTAGAGCCTGGAGAAATCACACAAAGCAGGGGCCTTGAATTTGATTGCTTCCCACTGACCAATATGGCTAGACTGTTTTTCACAGCTACGACCTCTGCAGCATCCCCATGATCATGTGATCAAAATTCAGACACTTGGTAACTGGTTCATATTTATGACCGTTGCAGTGTCCCAAGGTCATGTGATCCCCTTTTGCGACCTTCTGACAAGCAAAGACAATGGGGAAGGCAGATGCACTTAATAATCAAGTTACTAACTTATCTATTGCAGTGATTCACTTAACAACTGTGGCAAGAAAGGTTGTAAAATGAGGCAAAACTCACTTAACAAGCGTCTCACTTAACAACAGAAATGTTGGGCTCAATTGCAGCCATACATTGAGGCCTGCCTGTAATCCCTAAAGAAAATATTAACAAGTGTTCCTACAGTGGAGTTTTGTGCTTCACAGAACACTTTGAGAAGATGGTGTCTCTTCACCTACACAAGAATTTGGCAAATGGTGCTTAGCAAACATTGGCGAGGCTCCTACATTGCACTAGCCATGGCACTCTCACTGTCTTACCAAAAGAGGCTAACCCAAACCCAACACTTTGTGAGTTAGCATTATGGATGAACCCAATGCCTGTCTTGAGAACTCTGCAGATTGGTACATTTTCCCCATTTATGTCATTTATCTCTATGCATTTTTATCTAGGGATAAAGTAAGGGTCAAGCCCCTGAGAGGAAAGCACAGTCAAGGAAGTAAGAATCATACAGACTTTGACAATACATGTTAATGCATGAATTATGAGCTGAGTATCTTGGGAATTGTGATAGGACTCTCCACCCCTCATGGATTTATGTGAGATCATGAAGGTGGGATCTCTTTGAAAAGCCAACTCTTTTCTTCCTGTGTTTTCTGCAACCTGGACTGAGATTCCATTTATTAGATAAGCCACTAACAAACTCTGCCATCTATTGATTGTTTATGTCTAGAGGTAGTCCTGGTTTATTTTCAGGCTCTTCACAATCTTTCCATTAAGGGAAGATAGGATTACCACATTAAACAGGATACTGTTTAATGCCAGGATACTGGAATTAAGTATCTTCACTGTTCTGTTTATCCCAAAATGATTACACTTCTTTCTAAACATAGATTTCTTCAAAATTATCAGGGGTATGGTACATCCTGACATAGAGATTATCTCCTACTGAATGAAAAGACTTTTAATGCTACTTCTTCCCCATGGGCTTTGATGCACGAGGCTTGTGCAAATCCCATTTTACAAATCAGGTTGAGTTAGCTTTGTTCAGTGAAGGCTTTTGCTTCCGCAGTTAAAGTGGCTTTAAATGATTGGAATGATTTGCCAAGCTTAGTGATGTGAAATGTGAATCCTGGGCACTAATGCAGTGTCTGATTTCACAGCCTTCACACTGCATTAGTGCCCAGGATTCACATTTCACATCACTAAGCTTGGCAAATCATTCCAATCATCTAGAGCCACTTTAACTGCGTGTCAGAAACCATACTCATCCAGTGACACAAAGGGGCACAAGAAAATGCAAATTTCTGTCTCTCTTGCAGTGCTGACATTCATACACCGAACTTTTACAAAGTGACTTTGGGTGAACACCCCCAGAAAAGTCTTCAATGTATTTATCTTCAAACTTATATTTTTGAGGGAATCACACCTAGAGGTTAGTGTTTGCTGGCTTGGTAATCAGGGGAAAAACACAAAATCTTTTTTCTGGTTCCTGAGAAAAATCTCCTATTGATTCCCTTCCTCACCACTTATAAAGAATCAAACAAAAAAATGAGAAAGTGGAGATAAAAGCTTAGATAACTGTGCATGGATTACTATATTGTCAGGAAAAGAAGATATAGATATTTATGTAACATTTCACATTGACTGACCATTTATACGTACAAGCTACAAAAAACCCCAAAATTATGAGGCCCACTTTTGAAGATACACATATACTTATGACTGCACTATTAAAGATTTTCTGTGTTGCTTGGTAAATTAGTCAGGGTGGCTGAGAAAATGAGATTGATTTGTATTACTGATAAGGTACCTATTATAGTAGATGCTTTTAATTGCTTCCGAGAAATCATTGTCCATATCATGGCCACTTGGTTTTTTAAGCAAGTTTGTTAATATTTCTTGGGTGTTAAAAGTTCCCTTCCTCAGAGTCTTTGAGAACTAACATTTCTGAATAGATTGGTGACAATGGTGGCTGCCAGTTTTCTCTAGAATATACACACATATGAACCCAAATGCATAGTGTGGGAAATTAGCTGTTATTTTAGAGATCCATGTTTACAACTATTGAGTATGTCATTCCTAACATGGTTAGAGACCAGCCAGATCCAACTTGGGAGACCTTCAGAAGTATTTGATTTCAGTACTCATCATCTCCACTGACATGAGTACTGATTACATTTGTTAGAAATAATGGAAGTTGCATCCAGCAAATCTGGAAGTTGCATTTGGCACAGCTGGTAGAGGGCAGGTGCCCCAATCCACCATGTGTTACATTTGAAAATAATGAGGAAGATTTAGAACACTGCTGCCTTGGTGATAATGTAAGGTAGACAGAGGCGGATAAACACAACACATTAAAGCAAAGGTTGAAAAAAGCTTGTCAAAATGTGTCCAAAGAGCAAGACAAATAGTTTGAGAAAGAAATACATCTCTAATTCAGAGGTATCATCATGAAGGAATGAAAGGAATCCCTGAATGGGCTGTTGGATATGAACTCTTAATATAGAACCCATAGACCAGGGGTGTCAAACTGTCGGCCCATGGGCCAGATGCATCACGGGGGAGCCGTGCTCTCACCATTGTTGACAATGGCAAAACAGTCCCGATACGTTGCATGACATCACGTGACGTTGCGAGTTTGACATGTCTACAAGAGTCAATGACTAACCAAAAAGACAAAACTTTAGTGTATGTGCTAGGCATAAAACTAATCAAGGATGGGATTGTCTCCAACAGACATGGGAAACATAAGGCTAGTTTTTCCAGCAATTCAGTAGTACAGTCAGTACAGCCAATTTTGGTGTGGTGATTAAGGTGCTGGAATAAGAATGAAGAAACTATGTTCTAATTCAGCCTTAGGCATTAAAGCTGGTTTGTGTGTGGTGGATGATCTCAGCCCAAGAAAGAAGACATGCTGCCTAGATCAGAGGTCCCCAACCTTTTGGTCACCCGGGACCGGTTCTGTGGAGAGAGGTTTTTCTGCAGACCGGAGGGTGCGTGGTTTTGTGTACTGCCTGCATCCCCCAGATAGGGCTTTGCTTGTTTGTGCGGACTGGTTGCTGGCATGCTGTGGCCTGGTACTGGTCCATGGACTGGGGGTTGGGGACCCCTGGCCTAGATAACCACATGAACCTGTCCAGGCAGTTGCCAGAAGCCAAAGCTGACTTAAGGTTGGTTTTTTTTTGTTTTTTTAAAAAAAAGCTGTACCAAAAGTTAATAATATAGTAAGTGATGATCCTAAAGTCCCTTAGTAGGGGGGGAATCTTAGTTAACTTATGAGTTGAGACAGACAAGCTTGCACTGTCAGCTTGTTAGCATACTGCTATATTGTGAGTGTTGTTATTTGTTACAGGGCTCCATGAGAAGACTGCTACTTTAAATACAAAAGAATTTCAGGGGGAAGAAAATGTCCCACCCAAGCTTCAGGATGAAAATATTGATAGCCCTACAGAAACAGAGGAAGAACAAGGAAAGATACAGTTGAACGAGACCTGTGAGCAAATTAAAGAAGAAACCCTGTTAAAAGACAGCGAGAGCATAACAGAAGAAGACTGGGAAGATGCAGATGATGAATCTCAACAGGAAAACAGTGTGGCTTCTCATAAAAAAGGGCAAGAAAACAATGATATCCAAAGCCTTCCTCCCAGTCCCAGCTGTACCTCCCAGACTGAGGAATATGATGACCAACCAGGTGCCCTGAAAAAAAATGATATCTCTCGGCACAGTTATTCTCGTTACAACACAATATCTTATCGGAAGATCCGGAAGGGAAACACTAAACAGAGAATTGATGAATTTGAGTCCATGATGCATTCATAAACTGAGGCAGAGGACCAAATAGGCTTGCTAGGATTCTTCTCTTCCACCTATCTCCACTCCAGATGTTTCTCCATCTACAATATCGTGTTATTGTAAAATCTTTGGTGGCTTCCATCCAACTAAATATAGTAGTCCTGACTAATGGTGTAACAAGAGGCTCCCTTGCCACTTGGGAGCTAGCCGCATTGACTGCATGAAGGTTTACTTCTAAATCAATATATATATATAAGAACAGGCTGCATGATTGCAATCTTATACCATATGCACTTAACTGGAAGAAGTCCTACTCAATGTAATGTAACTTACTATGGCAAGTACGTACCTACATATCTTGCAACAAGCTTGTGATCTGACTTCTGGCCTACTGATTTCAGTGGACGTAGATGCAACTGATTGTAGCTGGATTGGGGCATCGAAATTTCATTTTAATGTATGCCAATTAGTGTACATTCAAAGTGACAATAAAGTTATTCTATTCTATTCTATTCTATTCTATTCTATTCTATTCTATTCTATTCTATTCTATTCTATTCTATTCTTCTATTCTATTCTATTCTATTCTATTCTATTCTATTCTATTCTATTCTATTCTATTCTATTCTATTCTATTCTATTCTATATTGGTTGGTTATATACTTAAACAGTGTAACTACTTCTATTTTAAAATGACAGTTTTAGGGTTTAAGTCAGTAGTATGACCAATTTACCCTAATTTGATTTTAAAGATGCATTTCAAACAAAATGTTTCTGTCCATTTTTGGTATGTCATTGATTCTTTCTTCTGTTTTAACAAGGTTTTTTTTTGCCAGTTTTTCTATAGTGCTGTCCTATCACATCAGCATTTCACATCAGTCTTAATAAATTACATATACTGACTAATTCAGTCCTGTAGCATCTTTCCAAGAGAGCAGTCTAGTTCACTCTCATTTGGCAGCCAGAATATAGAAAAACAGGCTGCTTTGAAAATATGACTCATCGGGGTTCTATCAACTCCAGTCCTACCGGTATACACATGTACCATCAGGTAGAATGGTTCTTAGTTCAGACTAAACATTCCAGGAAATGGGCATATTCTTTAATTATATAAACATAAATATATATATATATATATATATATATATATATATATATATATATATATATATATATATGTGTGTGTGTATGTGTGTGTGTGTGTGTGTGTGTGTGTGTGTGTGTAGATCTAGAGTCTCGGGTTTCTTCCCGCGTTCCTTTCATCTTCAGAAAGTTGTGGCGACGTTTCGACGAAATCCCATCCGTCATCATCAGGCCGGAGTGTTCCTCCTGCATTGCTCCTGGAAGCAGCAGGAGGAACACTCCGGCCTGATGATGACGGATGGGATTTCGTCGAAACGTCGCCACAACTTTCTGAAGATGAAAGGAACGCGGGAAGAAACCCGAGACTCTAGATCTACACATACAGAAACCCGCGAGAATCTACGAAAACACACACACACACACACACACACACACACACACACACACACACACACATATATATATATATATATATATATATATATATATATATATATATATATATATATATATATATATATAAAGGTAAAGGTTCCCCCGCACATGCGTGCTAGTCGTTTCCGACTCTAGGGGCCAGTGCTCATCTCCGTTTCAAAGCCGAAGAGCCAGCGCTTGTCCGAGGACGTCTCCGTGGTCATGTGGCCGGCATGACTAGACGCCAAAGGCGCACGGAACGCCGTTACCTTCCCACCATAGCGGTCCCTATTTTTCTACTTGCATTTTTACGTGCTTTCAAACTGCTAGGTTGGCAGAAGCTGGGACAAGTAACAGGCACTTACTCTGTTACGCGGCACTCGGGATTCGACCCGCCAAACTGCCAACCTTCTGATCGACAAGCTCAGCGTCCTAACCCACTGAGCCACCGCGTCCCTCTCTTTCTCTCCCCCCCCCCTCTCTCTCTCTCTCTCTCTCTCTCTCTCTCCATATATATATATATATATATATATATATATATATATATATATATATATATATATGATTTGATTATGTCCATATTTGCTATGAAGACACTTCATTGGTTTCATTTGCAGTGTGTTCTACATAAAAATATGTAAGATTATGCTGCATTTAAATTTATTAATAAGCATTCTTGGTAGGCTATAATGTCAGAAGGCAAATTAAAGAGAGGATAAGGCTTCTGTACTTTTCACAGCTGTAGTGAAAATCAACACAATGCTGTGTTATCTGAAGGTATTTAAGATAACCCCTGCCCCCCCCAAAAATAAGAATAATCAAAATTAATAAAGCAGACAGCCAAAAACTCTGAGCAAAGCCCAAGTTCCTTCCCTTTTTAATATAGGTGTTGACTACAACTGAAACTAATCCTGAGGCATTCCTACTTCCCAATAATAACATGCACGTGTCACAATTATGTATGCAGATGTGTGTTGCAAGAGGCCATACTGCAAAGAAAAAAACAAACTTCTCCAGGATCAAAAAATAAATTAATCTTCTCCAAATTAATAACCACACATTGTCTATAAAATAAGACAACCTCTTTATAGGATTAGTTGATCCTTCTTGTACATATATCAGCCATTCTCTTTCGCTCTAATAGGGGAAAAACCTTGGGAGAATTGGGCAAAAAAAATGCCACCTGAGGAACCAATGAGATAAGAGTCGGCAGAGCCTCCAGCTGGACAGCAGGTGGGGCAAGAGGCTCTGTGTTTAAAACATTAATCTCGGTTCATCTCACATATCTTTCTCCTGTAGTTTGTTTGGTTTGGAATGAAATGCATCTGAAGAAACATTGAAACCTGCTGCACTTTTTCAGGAAATAAATTGTGGAGAAACAGTGTAAATGCATTGAATGATAATGTTTATTAAACTCGATGAAGTTCATATGCTTTGAAGGTATGGATCAAGCAACGATGCAGATACAGGCAAAAGGGTCTTCAAAAGCTTCAGGTTCTGCAAATCCCTGATAAAATAAAGTGGGTGGCTGCTTTAAACCATGAAATCACCTTTGGAGAACTTGGGGCACCTTATATGGTTTCCCCAAAAATACAGATGATCATGAAATGGCTTTCCTAAGATAACCACTCCAAGCAAGCAGATGTGCATAACAGTTATGTCTCCATTTCAACCATTTGAGAAATGAAGGGAAATTGTGAATAGTAGTTTCCATGTCTATCTCCTGAAGGTATTCAACAGAGTAACAGATCATAAGCCACCATATGGTTAGTTTTTGATTTAGCAAAATAGATGTATCTCAACAGACCATGATTAAAATATCATGATTTAATGTGATCTGTGAACTGATTTCTTAAGATCTACAGTCATGGGGGGGGCAAGGAGAGGGAGAAGGTATTATGTAATTAAAGTTATTTTGTAGAGTTGAATGTGTTGGTTGTTTGATAAAGTTTTTAGCAGGATATGTTACTTTAAGTGACTCTTTATAAATAGGTGTGATGAAATTGTGGAAGCCACGCTTAGCTCTCATTTTAGGGCTACCAGATCTAGGCTGCAAAAATCCAGATGATCACTAGATGGCAAAATATAATCACACAGATAATACTTGCTTATCAACGACTATTTGTTAACCCTAACCACCCATATCTTTCTATTTATCTGTGTCTGTCTGTCTATCATTTATCAAATTTATTTAATCATTTATTTATTATCAAATTTATTTGCTACCCATCTGGCAGTTCAGGCTTCTGACTCTGAACGTAAGCCTGTAACTATGACCAGTCTTCAAAGTTATGGCCGTTGCAGTGACCCTGTACTTGTGTGATCAAAATTAAGTTTGTTCCCATGTTGGGCTACAATAAATGCAGGAAGACACTTGTGGACAGATCAGGAAATTGTTACAGCAGAGCCAAGATCAGCAAGTATACAGAGATAAATGGTATTCACATGAAGCCATTCCTCCCCACCTCTTATATATTTCTAATTCAAAAGTTTAGGCCAATCATTAATAATGATAGTATAAGGCATAAGCTCATGAATTAAGATTTCTTAGCAAGGACCCCTTATGTGCAGTCCCCCACCTCCTATTTATGGTTCACTGCAATGGCTACTGTAAACAACAACCCCTACGTTTTTAATTTTATTTTCAGGCAACTTTTGCAGAATGCTTATTTACCCAGACAGAGCTACTGCTCATTATAACCTTTTAACTTTTTATCAGTCCTTATGCTAGTTTAGGTATTATTGTAAACAAAATATTCCAACACTTTGCTATTAGATCTCTGAATATAAGTCAACCAATGTGAAGTCTGCAAAATAAATGTCACACTACTGAACCATCTCTCATCAATTAGCAGATTGCCAAAATTCTCAAATGCAGTTTCCAGATAATAGCAATAGCACTTAAACTTATATACCGCTCCATAGCGCTTTACAGCCCTCTCTAAGCAGGTTTACTGAGTCAGCATATTGCTTCCATCCATCTGGGTCCTCATTTTAACGACCTTGAAGGCTGAGTCAACCTTGAGCCAGTGAGAATCGAACTGTTGGCAGTGGGCAGAATCAGCCTGCAATACTGCATTCAAATCACTACACCACACCGGCTCTTACCTTATTTGCAGCCTTGTGTATACCATGTTGCAGCCATTCAGTCTCGAGGCTTCACACTCCAGAAAGGGTTGCTTTTGAAGGACTGGGCATAGCTTGGAAACAACACTCTTGTTCATAGCTTTCAGTTGCGAAGGACCTGTACTTCGTGAGGTTCAACAAACTGCAACATTATGTTCCTGGAATTCCTTTCAACTTCTTTTGTTCTGCCTCCAGACTGCAGGTTTCCTTAGCCTTTCAAAGCACAATCAAAGGACAACCATCTATGCCAACTCATTTTCCACAGGAAAAGTTGCTCAGTCAAAGTCCAACTTAAGAAGGGTTCTGTTAGTAGAATGGGCAGCCAACACAAATCTGGACACAATCTTTGATCTGGCTTTCTATTTAAATTATATCTAAATTTGCATTTAGATGCATAAATTGGATCACACACATTTATTCAAATCTGTTTATCAGCATTACGCTTGTTTCTTTTTGGTGTTGTGTACGTGGTCCACAAAGGGGTCGCACATATTGACTTCCCATCCAGATTCTATCATTATAAATAGATAGGCATCTACTTCAGACTGTGCATATATTACATTTGCAGGTCTCTTATGATGGATAAGCACAGCATCAGGGACATCCATGAGGGGTCAACATCTACGTGACAGGGACATCTGGGCAACTGAAGCCCCATTCGTTTTGAACATCCTTTGTACCGTCTGCAAAGTGGGTCTTTGATTGCCTGAGTTGTGGCTTCTGTTTTCATGCTGCTAAGGGCACCGCTGCTCTGCAGCTGCCCTGCAGTTGCCCCTGCCCAGTCAGGTCTTTATCATTTTTATTAAATTTCTTTTGCACTTGACTTAACTGAACATCAGGGGTAATAAAAAAACCCAGGAAAAGTGAAATGGTGCGGGGATGGAGCTGTTACAATGCCACTAAAGTTTAGAAATGAAAGAATGCTTTAGGTTTATTTTTCACGTTTTGGAATTTATTTTTGTTCATCATACTTCTTCATTGTTTAAATGAATAAAATGACAGTATTGTACATACTAAACACAAACCTCATTGTACCAAGGCAAGTTGTTTATTTGCCCCATTAGTCTGTATGACCCCAGAGGATATATTTGCAAATAGTAGGCTTCTGTTTATGATCCTTGTCTCCAGACAAATGCTAAGAATTCAGTCAACATTTCATCTTCATTCTGAGAACACATTACTTTGTGTGAAATAAAAATGTGTGTGTACGTGCACAGATTTATTGGAATTAATATTTGGAAAGAAATAAACTGAATTAAGAATCTACTTTGCTCTCCAAAGTTGTGAAGTAAACATCTCATTTTTATCCCAGCTATATTCACTAGGTATAGTTTTTATTTGTTGCATAATGAAAAAGCTGACCATATATATGCAGTTACATACATAGTCACATACATACATTGTTACATACAATCCCCCCTCACACACATACACATTGCAACAACACATAGCAAGATTCTTAAGATCTGAATTTTGTTGCAGAGAGTTTCCTTCCAAGAATAGCTTTCAAAGTGGTCAAGATTGGTACAAATATCTTTTCTTTCTGAAGTCTGGTAAGTGGTTCCCATCACCCACCCTGTAATCAAATTGTAATTAAGCTTGGAGTATCGGTTTTCCTGGTTACTTTCCATATATTCTAGTGCAAACATTTTAGTCTCAAGCCTACAGACTTCAGCAGCTTTGGTGAGCTTTTGTTTCAATAAATGCCCCTGGTAAATGTCTCATTATCAAGGCACAATTTGGGGGTGTTTTAAATTTGCTTACAACAAAAACTGCAGTTGAGTTGAAGAAATCAAAAATCTGGGTGACGTCAGCTCTAAGCTGCTTAGTAGCTGCCCCTGTTGATTTCACACACAAAATTGGTGTTAAAGAACCAGATCCAGAAAAAGGGTCACTTGCTTTATACACAATTAGTGATCATTATTTTAATGTGAGTTTTGTATTCCACTAGAGAAGAAAGCAGAAAGACAAGGGCCCAAGTGCACAGGTGCTGAATAGGTAACACCTGGCTCAACCGCCGTAACTGTACGAGGGATCTAGGAGTCCTAGTGGACAATCACTTAACTACCAGTATGAGCCAGCTGTGTGCTTCAAATAACATGCAAAGTATTTTAACAGAATGTTTTGATCTCTCCTGAATTTCATCATTTGCCCAAAAATTTTAGGGAGCCAAACATTGCAAAGGTGTACAGTATTCAAGAAACCCTATTTGACCATATCAAACTCTCAGTCATGCAATCATTCATGGAAAAAATATTGCACTTCAGATGCTGAGCTACATCTGAGAAACAACTAAATATCCGTGGCGCTGCAAAATTAAGATGAGGAGGCAGTAAAACACACAAACCATTTTTATATAGCAATTTTGGTATTTAATAGTTTTCAAAATTAAAATTTTATGTCAAACATTATCAACAAACAGCATCAAGGAAGGGACATCTTATATAAATAACATGTGCTCAAGTTTGAAAAAGTAATCTCTTATACATATCTATTCTGCAATAATTTCCAGAGAGTTTAGTGAAACTTACTCCAAAGTAAGCCATAAGGGACTGCACATTAAGGCACGTCTTGTTAGTTCAGATATTTAAATCACTGAATGGTTTACAAGGATTTACAAATTCTATTGATTTTAATAAATCTACCTAAGCATGAATAAGAATCAAATCCAATAATGAAATCCAGTAATGATGGGAGGAGCCTGTATACAAATCTGTATCCAAATCATCACAATAATATACTTAAATTCACCAAAGAAAAGATTAGCTCTTCTCTGGATGCTAATTCAGCTAAAAAAAAGAGCAGCTATTAAACTGAAACAATTTTAACATCAAGAGCATAACATACAACCGGAACAAATTATATTTCATATAAAAATAGTGGCAGAGTTCATACATTGATCCCTAACGTTCCTGCCTTTTGCTGTTTCAGACACAGATCTGTTTCACAAAACACGGGAGTCTGCCTAAAACAGTTTACTGAAGAAGTCACAATTGCTAGGTTCATACATGCATACATACAAAGATGAAACAAACAATATATTAGGTTAGTGTGTGGCATGAAGCCAACATGGTGACATTTAAGGCTCCCTGAAATAGATATTAGGGATTCATTTTGAATTCCCAGGATCAGTGAAAAAGAGAACGGTTGCATCAGTATCAGCACCTTCATTCATCATGAGTAATAAATTTTGATTTAACAGAATGGTCCATATTTTCAATAAATGACCTTTTGATCCAAGACTTTGGTAATACATCAAAATACAGTAATGCAACATGTTCCCTTACTGCACAAATAGCTGCTGTTCAGGTATCTAGCTGTGTAAACTCATTTGCCAGGTCCGCATGGATTTTTTGTTGTTGTTCTTAGGCAAAACCAAGATTGTGCTTTAAGTAGATAACAAAGGGAAAATAACTGCAGAGAATTTGCAATCGTTTCAGTGAAGCTTTATCTAAATTTAGGTTTATAGGTGCAACTTGAGATTATTCTCATTTCAGAGTTGACACCTATCTTGGAGAGACGTTAAAGATGTCCATGTTTTGTCACATGTACTACAGATCAACGTGGAAGGGTCAGATTTTCAATCTAGGTGTGCTGCTGTTATGATGTATCAGTGCTGTGCCAAATACAGAAGTTATCCATGCAGACAGGATGGACCACTAAGTCTTTTTTGGCTCTCTTGTTTTCTATATTTCTATCTTTAATGGGCATTTCATTCATTAATGCAAAAATCATCACAAGCACACAGTTCAGTTTCATTGGGCTTTACAGAAAGTGAAAAGTGATGGCAGGCTGCACTGGCAATTTATTAACATTATCAAACCAATTTCACATGGCTTCTTTAGATATTTTTAGACGTTCGGTGCCAGGATCTTAAATTACGGTGAACATGAGGCACAAACATGTGACTGATACTTGTTCATCAATCTATTTTGTAGGGAAAAAAAAGTGTAAGAAACATCAAAATTGGATTGTGATTTTTTTTTAAGAGCCGAGAAATGGATTGGATAAATTCAAACAGTAAAAAAAGAATATAGTCAACTGTATTTGAAACTTTTTGCGCAAGAGACCAAAGCAGGTAGATTCACTTAAAAACATGGGCAGAACCAAATCCTAGAGCAGGGGTCTTCAAAGTTGGCCCTTTTATGACTTGTGGACTTCAACTCCCAGAATTCCTCAGCCAGGCATGCTGGCTGAGGAATTTTGGGAGTTGAAGTCTGTAAGTCATAAAAGGGCCAAGTTTGAAGACCCCCTGTCCTAGAGCACATCTATATCTTGGCTTGATTCTGAAAACAATTACACAAAGAGCTGCAACACACAGAAGCCAAGGAGGCAAAGTAAATACCAACTCAGAGCTAATGTAAGGATGAGGGGCTTATTTCTTTTTATTTCCAGATATGAATTCAATAATCAGGGTGGGAGAATGAGGGAAGATTCTTTCTGTCCTCTTCTACACTGCTTGATAGTGACATCCAAAAACGCGACATCGACTTTCTAAATCTGGTTTGTTTTTGGAATGCATTTTTTGTAATTTTCACCAGTAAGCAAAAAAGATAACATATGGTTGCAAACTGTAGGGAAATAGGCCAACATGACTACTTGTTAAAGAATGAAAACAAGAAATCACAATTGATTGTAAAGGGATATTTGTGCCATTTTTTTAAAGCTTGCGAATGCTAATTGTATCAGATACTCTGCTTTGGAATGAAAGGAATTTCACAGGTGCTCATTCTTATATCCTGGACTTCAAATTTTTATTTGGATATTGAGCCCCAGATATCTGTTTCCTGCAAGAAAACCTGGGTATAATATTGCATTTTTTTTTCTTATGCTGCTTTGTTCCCCACGCTGCACAGAGAATACAGAATGATTTTTAAAGCCTAAATTAAACCATCGCTGAAACGGACATTTCGGAAAAGGAAGAGTGAAAATGCAGTGGGACTGATGTGAAATACAATGTGACTGTTATGTACGGCCTCTCTATGGTTGGCTAAATGAAGAAGGATAGAATATCAGCACACAAAATGTAATGAAATTAATGTTTTAATGTGATCATGAGATCACAGACAACATCTGTGTAATTTTTTTGATAGTGCCCGCAGGGTAGCAATACTAAATGATATTCAAGGGTAATTAGAAAGACAGTTGGGAATGAAACTGGGATGTCTGCTAGGCAAATCAATATTTTGGCAACTTTGCTTCGCCAAGCATTGTCAGCACTATGTGAAATTAGGCTGTTATTTGACAGAGACCCTCTTAAGACACCAAATAATCTTGTAACCAGCTGTAAATATGACGGCTGATGAAAGCTTGGCTGCCTTCTAAGCTTATATTACAAAAACATACAATAATGGTTTTAGCATAATGTTCTGAGACACAAGATGTGAATTTTAAATCTTTTACTCCAGAGCAATTCACAATCATAAGAATTCTTATGCTGATAAGCAGCTAATTAACTCCAGAGTTACCAGTGTTCACTGCTCTTAAATTAATATCTTGAGAGTATTATTGTTAAATGTGTTGGTCCTGTCAAATAACAGCCTAATTTAACAGTGGGCGTGCCACAACCAACTAAGAGGATGTAGGGAAGCAGGACCAGACTTCCTCAGGACCCTCAAATCCTGAGAAACACACATTTTTCATATTGTTTAAATGGAATGTGCTATAACAAGGGTGTCAAACTGCCGGCCCGCGGGCCAGAGCGTCATGGAGAAACCGCGCCCATCCCATTTTCGGCAATGGGAAAAAGTTCCGATACGTCGCGTGACGTCACGTGATGTCGCAAGTCTGACATGCCTGTGCTATAATGTCAGGTATCCACCTAATGGGGAAGCCTATATTTTATTTATTTGTACCCCTTTTATTATTTTTACAACTTAAGGTGGGGAAAACATCCCAACACATCATCTTCGTTCTATTTTTCCTACAACAACCTTGCGAGTTGGGCAGAGAGTGAGTGACTAGTCAAAAATCACCAAGCTGGCTTTCACAGCTAAGATGGGACTTGAACTCACGGTCTCCTGCTTTCTAGCTTGGTGCCTTAACCACTAAACCAAACTGGCTCTAGGTCCTTAATTAGGAGTTTCAATTCACTAAATATAAATATCTCGAGATAAAGTGGCTGCAAGCCAGGGCACAGTCCCCTTGTGCTATGCACAAGTATGCTAAATGCAGAGAAGTATATTTATAGTGTGCAATTATATACTGTATAAATAATTTCATTATACTGTTGGGCAATGTGACTTCAGATAGTAGGTGGATAACTCAATGGTGTTTCTCCCAACATCAAAAAATGTAAGTTCACATATTGACATTTGGAAAACACAAGTATTTGTCTTTTTAGAAGATGACAAACTATTTCAAGATGCTGGGATATGTGTGAAATTTGACTATGCTTTTGGAAAGATTATTTTCTGTTAAGTTCTGTCTGTTTCAGGGGATTATGCCGAGAGTGGTGGGACCCAATGAGTTCTATTCTTAAGTAACATCTTTTTTCGGAGATGTTCACTTTGAGCCTTACATCAGGAACATCCCAGTCCTTGTAGATTGTGAAAAATCACTAAAATATCATAGAATATTAACTTATATGATGGCAAGTTCCAAAGTGCACATCAAGCAGTCTTCTGAAAAATGTTTCTGTGACCCAAAGAGTTGCAGGCATGTGGCAATGCTTGAATCTCTGTGTGTTTGGAGGCTACAAGCATCTGGCACTTCATGCTGTCAGGAACATTACACTTAAGTTCCAAATTTGCTATCAAATAGTAAATGCATGACAGATTCTTCCATCTGGGAGTGCCTTATGATAGTAATACGAACTGCTGGAGGAATTACCCAATGTGAATTTATGTGGTTCTTTAATTTTTCACGCCTGGTGAAATGAATCACATCATTGACATATATGAAGGAATGCTGTTTCAGATAACACTCTATAAGCTCTACTTCATGAGTTCTCTCATTTTGCCCTCTCCTCCTGCTGAATACATGCTTGTCATCATTCTGAAGGGATCACACCTTTATGTCCACAGTTTTTCTAAAACAAGGAATGTGAATTCTTGTCACAAGAAGGAAATGTACACAGAAAACTCAGCCAGAGTTGTAAATTATCCCAAAAGAAATTTCAAGGCAAAATAAAGTATTTTAAGGCCTCCAATCCTGTTTTCAACATAGCTATGGGATTCTTCTTTCTCCTTCCCATCTTGGATGATCTGAAAGGTGACGAAGTGACCATAATTCTAGGAGAAAGGGTCACTGAAAAAGTTACTTCTGAACTCTACCGTCAAGTGATTTCAGCCTGAGATTCTAGTGCATTTTCTTGAAAATGACAACAATAAGACTTTTTCTGCTAGACTTGGGAAGACATTTTCAACCTTCTGTACGTGCTTTTGAAACAAAGGTTTTTTAGATATTTAAGACTACAAGGTCTGCCAAAGTTTTCCAAGAGAGAGAGGGGAGGGGGAGGGAGGGAGGGAGAGAGAGAGAGAACACTAATGAACTGAAATATTCATAACGACTTCCATAATAATATCAAGCATAATATTTCGTTGTTAAGTTTACTTTTTATCATGGAAAAAGATACTCAAAGTACTTCCTTTTTGTTGAACTTTTTTTTTCCTGCCAGATTTCTGCCCAGCTTCCTTTGAGGTAACAGCCCTGGTTGGAATGATACCACCTTAAACCAGCTGTGCCTTTCTCCATCTCTGTTGACTTCCCCATATGCTGCTTTTAAATTGTGGTTCTGAGAAACCTTTTGTACATTTCTAGAATTGACGTTCTTGAACTTATCAGCGTACTAAGCAGCTCCTACATATAGCTTGCTTGGCTTCTGCTTCACTCAGCATAGTAGTTTTCAAATTGCCACTTCTGATGGATATTGCTTGGAAAACAAATGTTAGCCCTCAGAACTTTCTGAGATTGATCTATTTCCAAACATGTAGCCCTTGAAAGGTGCTCTGAAACAATGTGATCCATCTAAAGAGAAGAGAGAAGACGGTGACAGTGGGTTATACACACAAACCTGAAAGGTAAACCATTGATTTAGTACTAGAAAAGCTTGGTCAAAGTAAATCCTGCCATGTTTCCCAACAGAACTAAGGAGAAACTTCGTAACAGTTAGAAGAATTAACCAGTGGAACAACCTGCCTCCAGAAGCAGTGAATGCTCCAACACTGGAAGTTTTTAAGAAGAGACTGGACAGCCATTTGTCTGAAATGGTATAGGGTTTCCTGCCTGAGCAGGGGGTTGGACTGGATGACCTCCAAGGTCCCTTCCAACTTTACTACTATAATTATTATGATAAGCAGAACAGGAAGTGTACAACATGTCTATTTGTTCTTGGACTTCAAAGACAATTCTTCCCATCTAAATACTAATTGTTATGTAAAGGACATTATACCATGTGGCCTTTGCAATAATGGATCATTTAATGGCAGGTGATTCTGCTCTTCAGATTGCAGTATTACCCAGCTGATGAAATAGGGGACACATCACAATGAAAGGGGGTTGGATGCCTTGTTAATTGTCAAAATTATGTATAAATTCATGAAAAGGTTTGAATGAGCAAAAATCATATTCTCAGGTGCAACTAACTTAGGTGTCTAAGTAGGTTTCCTAATAGTAACGTAACTATTCTCAACCGAAGAAATAGGCTTTTTTAAGAAATAAGTTTGAAGGATCTTTGATAAAAATAGATATTTAAAAGCTGAAAAAGTTAAGGAAATGAAAAAAATCTGCATTGCCACTAATATTCAAAATCTAGAGATTCATGATGCAAGTAAATGGCTGATCTTTGTAATGAAGGGACTTTCAGCATTCAAGATATAACACTGGCAATAAGAACAAAAAGAAAGCAATTCATTAGCATTGCATTCATTTCTTGCTAAATAAACTAAATTTGGGAGTGCGTGGAAAGAAACCGCCCAGAATTACCCCGTGGTAAGATAGGTGGCCAATAAACTTTACAAATAATAATAAAAAAACTTTTTAGCATCCCACTTCAGTGTTTCTCCCATCAGATTCATATCTTAGACTTGATGTCTGGCCTATCTGTGTCAAGTTGCATGTGTGTACATAGATGTAGGCACAATATTGACACTAGAGGTTGTCCTTACTTACAACCATTCGTTTAGCGGCTGTTTGAAGCTGCAACGGCATTGAAATGACTTGTTTTCACACTTACGACCACTGTAGCATCCCCCATGGTCACATGATCAAGATTCACACACTTGGCAACTGGCATGTATTTATGACAGTTGCGGTGTCCCAGGGTCATGTGGTCACCATTGGTCACCTTCCCAGCTGGCTTTTGACAAGCAAAATCAATGGGGGAAAATCAGATTCATTTAACACCTGCATGATTCATAATTCATTTAACAACTGTGGCAAAAAAAGAGTCACGAAACAGGGCACAGCTAACAACAATTTTGGGCTCAGTTATGGTTGTAAGTCGAAGACTCCCTCTACTATATCCAGAGAGATGGAAGCAGGTATCTTTCAATACCTGGAAACCGCCTAGAATTATCTTTGGCAGGATGGGCGGCATACACATTTAATAAATAAATCCTTCCTCTTTGCCCTTCCATACAAAGGAAAATGAAGACGAAGTTTCTTATGACTAACCCCCAAAGAGTAGGCTGCTCTGCTGATTTTTCTTTATTCTCAATAGAAGCAGCCATAAAAGGGCCTTGTGAGTAACAGCTATTACTTTCATATAAAAGAAATCCGTATTTTGGTTTCCTATGATGGAGACAGCTTTAGGCTGCATTTCTCCCTTAAGGTTTATATTCTCTTCCTTTAACATCCAAAATTCTCATAAAAACTAATCTGATCTTTTACCACAACAGATAAAGGTGTATACCTCAGTTTGATGTTAATTTAACATTGTATGGATGGATGCAGCAGTATGTATCCAATTGTGTTTAATTAGTTTTTAATGGTTTAGAGGAGGGAAGGAAGGAAGGAAGGAAGGAAGGAAGGAAGGAAGGAAGGAAGGAAGGAAGGAAGGAAGGAAGGAAGGAAGGAAGGAAGGAAAATACTCAAACATCTTTGTGATGACAAGGATCCATCTTTCATATGAAGACAATTAGAAACTGGCAAACTATTTCATAGCTTAAATGGATGAAAATGTTCTTAAACTTTTAGGAACCCTTTTCAAGACAATACATTTCCTTTTTTTAAGGAATTCTATTCGATGGAGGAATAAATGGAAGGCATCTCTATACCAAGACTAGATACATGATTACTGATGAGATATTCTAATTGCTGTAATTGACCTTCCCCACAAAACCAAGAGATTCTACTGACATATTCTATCCCCGTTCCAATTTTAGATACAGGAAAATCATTCTAATTTACTTTAGCATTTTCTTAGCATTAAGATCAATTTCTAGGTCCTATAGTTATGGAGGATAAAAAAATATATATTTTTGCTAAAACTATTTTTGGATCCTAAATGAGCAGTTTATGCTCTATGCCACCTAAGGTAAATATATTTGAAAGGTTGCAACTATAGCTTTGACAAGCTTGTATCAAAGCAACAGGAAACCAAATGAGATTATTTTTCAATAACTTCAATAAAACATTGGCTGTTTAAAAGAC
The DNA here is from genome assembly GCF_947247035.1 of Vipera ursinii. Taxonomy (NCBI): domain Eukaryota; kingdom Metazoa; phylum Chordata; class Lepidosauria; order Squamata; family Viperidae; genus Vipera; species Vipera ursinii. Next base: position 148,266,051 of record NC_139512.1, on the reverse strand, counting down.
TTTTTAACACAGCCTAATACAAAACTGGATGCATGTACTCCAATTGCAACAAGTTATTCACTGCTGTAGTTTTACACTCTTTTTTTCTTATTTGCATTTACATTCTGCTTTTCCTATTAATAGCTAAAAGCAGATTACATGAGGTTCATAATCTTTCTCCCACAATCCTTTGAGGTAGAATGGCTTGAGAAGGTGCGATTGGTTCCATGATAAAGTGGGGAGGGGCCTCTGGCTCTCCTTGTTCGACTCATCACTTCACATAACCTCTACACATATTGTCATCTTCTCTATACTATAAGGAGCAACTTTTGCACTTCATCTAACCAATGTTGTTTTATCTGATGGAGAGTTTCTCCATCTTGTATAGAGACATTTACTTTCAATATGAGATTTTTTTTAAAAAAAAAACTATCAATACTGAATCTGGAACATATCCCATTCAATAAACATCTCACAGTGTTTTGTAAGGCTGCTCTTTTGGTGCCCTTTGTATCAATCCTCATTTTGGATATTACAAACATTACTTAGTGCAGGGGTCTTCAAACCTGGCCCTTTTATGATCTGTGGACTTCAACTCCCAGAATTCCTCAGCCAGCGTGCCTGGCTGAGGAATTCTGGGAGTTGAAGTCCACAAGTCATAAAAGGGCCAAGTTTGAAGACCCCTGACTTAGTGGGGTTTTTTTCCTGCTTCACTGTTTTCACTACACCTTTGTGGCCATTTGGTTAAAGTAACAGAATAATTTATAGTACATGGCAAGCCCTAGCCAAATTTGGCCGGTCTTAAAAATCCATGCAGGGTTAGTGAAGAAATTACAGGGAACTTGGCAGAGGCGTTCACAGTCCCATTGCTTTCATCAGAAGGATGAATCATTCAGAATGGTGAAAGCAGTCTTGCTTCACAAAAACTCAAGCTCCGCCCCTTTTGTACATGCCTGCAACATCATAACTTATGTGGAAAAAAGGTAGACCTTGTATCAGCCACCACCACCATTACCTATGTTTGGAATTAAAAAAGAAGGAAATGACAAATTGTTTACATATGGTTGACAAGAAAGCTGCACAGAGGTGTCCCTAGAGTCAATTAGTCATGAAAAAGACCATGCTTCGGAGGGCGGGGGGGGGTGAGTTGCAAAATGCACGAGTCTCTCTGATCTGTGTTTGATGTGAGCTGCCTATGAGTTATATTGGTATTAGATTAGGGTCTAAATCTGATGGTTGCCTATTATCTTTTAGCGTTTATTAACGTGTGGGTTGTAAATTTTTGTTTGGCAATTTTTTTTAATGACAATATTCCAATTTGGATATCCTAAAGAACGCGTCCCTGCTGAAATAAATAGGAAGTGATATAATGGAACAGCATTAAACAAAGGGCACAATCAACAAAAATGTTTCCAAATTTATTTTTGTTACTCCACTTTTTCACTACAAAATGGAGCATGGAGAGAAATTCCATGACTGGCAAATAATAAAATTTGGAGTTGAAAATATCTGTTAAGTGTAACTCCAAACCCTTCTCTTTTTTTGACAGGGGTTTCATTTTACAAAATTTGATACTAGCTCGGTAGTCCTTAGACTTTCAGTCAAGACTTTCTATTTGCAATCCTGGAGTTAAAAGTGTGAGGTTAGCACTAGAGAGACCCGTGCCCAAATCCTGACTAAACCATTAAGCTCACTACTGGAGGATCCTGAACAAGCATAATCTTCAGTCTAATGTTCAGATCAGGGGTGTGGCGAAGAGTTAAGTGCAACGAGAATGATATACACTGCCCCAGACCACTTGGCGGGAGCTGATGATAGATTAAATATTCACTGATATTACTTCTCTACCTACAAATGATAGCTAAGAGTAAACCTTGCATAAGTCCTCTCCTTACTTGAATGACAAATGTCTGCATGTCTGTCATTGCCATACAGAGGGAAATGATGTAGCAAGCTCTCTTTGTTTTGAACCGGTTCCACTTTAGCCACAGTGAGAGGGGTTGTTATTTGCTAAACAGCCGCACTTACGAGTTCTGGGTGAAAAGCAACCAGTGATTTATGCAACCATTTCTGGCTATTGTTTCTTTTATCGCAAGGGTGCAGACCCAGGGTCCCTTCGGCATCAGTAAGTGCCACGCAGGAGCCTTCATGTTGGATTAGCCTCAGCCAGGTGTAGTTGAACTTTTGGTTCTGCACATAGAAAAGAATTGGAAAAGATAAAAGATTCAATCAGAGTTTTCTGAATTAAAGAGTTGATTCTCTGTGACTATGCCCGGGATTGTCTAAGATGCTCTTCCCAGAGGTTACTCAAATACTGACCAAAGGGTCAGTATAAATAATACAATTCCCTTTCTCAGTTAGACCAATGCTAAAGGCACACATAAGACCTATTTTCAAAACTTATGATCCATTAAATAAAAGACTGATTTTTTTATTGTTCCCTTCCCCCCCCCCTCTCAACACTTACTCATTTTGTTACTTTGAAAATCCATAAAACTATGTTTGGGTTATTAAGTTGAAAATGTAGGTTATTCAAACAGTAAGTGTACATTTATTTTTTTAAATTCACTTTAACAGGTTAATTTTTGTTACAAATGGACCTAACAAGCTGCTTCATTTGTTCCTTTCCTTTAATAAAGTTATTATTGAAAACGTAAGCAACTGTCAATTCACCTAACACAAAGGAAGTTGCATATTCAGAGCATATGCAAAATATTATTTGGATATGGAAAATATTACTTTTCAGGGAAAAATGTTGAAGGGGGACAATAAGATTCAAAATACACATATTGCTACATGAAAAATGATCTAATCATATTATTTTCTGCATCTGAAATACTATTGCTCTCACCATTTCTGCCTTTTAATTTTATTAAAGGTTTGCCTATACTGAGACAAATTGGTATGTATTTCCAACTACCCCCTGTCAAAAAATAAAAAGTTAGGAAATAATTACTCATCCATTTTTAAAAAATTTCTTGGGGCAAACATGTTAAAAAAGACTTCTTAAACCTCTTCTCCATAACACTGCAACTACTTTTCCCCCCCCCTCAATTTTCTCCATTTTTTTTCCTCATGGGTCCTCATGTCTATTAACCCTGGCAGAACTAAGAAGAGCATTAGTTTTGATTTGTGAGTGCGGAAAGCTAGGAAGCATGAGCAAACCTGAAAGAGAGCACAATCCTGCTTTGTCTGGATGCAGACAGTCTTTACTGAAGTGCTGACACTAAACTAGGGATTTTCCTTCAGTGTTCTTTGTGTTCACAGCCCTACCCTACTCCTGAGCACTTCCCAAAGCCACCCAGCCAGGATCAGGGTGCTCTTCTCTAATTTCACTTCACTCCTATTCCAGGGTGAGTCTTCTTAGACTTCTTCTTGGGGCCATCACGAGTGGGGGGGCCTGTGCTCAGCTTTCTCCAAGCAGCTTGACTGTTGCAACCCTTGTGTTTCTTGTAGGAAAAGGGACAGAGTATTCGAGCAGAGCCCATTCAAAGGGACCCCCTATCTGAAGAAGGAATTCTGGCCACAATTCAATTTTGGGCATGCAAGCCAGATGAATCGCTGCCACATTGTAATCCCCTTCTGTCAGCATCGCTGGGTACATCTGGCCAGGAAATCAACTCCACAGGAAGGCTAAGAATATTATAATTGGGACTGGCTATAACAGACTCTTCCAAGTCTAATTGTGATGTACTTCCTCCTCCTATTCTTTATAGCTCAGTGAATTAGGGAATTGTCTGCCTGAATAGCTTCTAAAGGTTACCTTCTTCTGCACTTATAAAATACTTCAGCCCCCTTTTGTCTACGTAATGGTTCTTGCAGGACTCTTTCACGGTAATCTGCCTTACCCTGTACACCCAGGTTTCTCAACCTTGGCAATTTTAAGAGGTATGTTGTGATTCAGGGTCAGCCTGTGGGTTCGGCAGTTGGGTCGGATGACTCAGAGGAGGAGGGGGGTGTTGAAGAGCTTGCTGAGGGGGTTGAAGATCTTGCTGATGAGAGCCCTCAGCCAGGCCCCTCCCACCTGGTCACGACAGAGACCCAGCTGTGTGAGCCTGACAGCGTGGATGAAGATGACCCACAGCTGGCCCTGTTCAAGGACGCCCGACGCAGGAGGCAGTCAATCAGGAGTAAACAGAGGAAGGCAATGGGGCACCTCGGAAGGAGGCAGAGAGAAGCCACGCCCTGAACTGTATAAAAGGGGAATGCGTGGGAGGGCTGGTTTGCTGAAGGCAACCGCTTGAAAAGCTCCCGTTTCTTGGTTCGTGTCTTGTTCCGTTTGTTTTTGTATTAATAAATTTGGCAGGCTTAATTCCAGCCTCTTGCCTTCTTGTAAAAGGGGTTGTCCCTGCCTTTTCTGCAGGGCCGGTAGCAGGCTGGTACAGAACAAGGTATGGACATCAATTCCCACAATTCCCTAGCCAGCATGTTAGTAGGGGAATTCTGGGAATTGAAGTCCATGCATCTTAAAGTTGCCAAGGTTGAGACACACTGCTCTACACCTTCTGTTTGGATAAGCTGACAATTGGATTATCCAGACAGAAGTGGATTCCTTTTGACTGCAGAAGGTCTTTTACAGAAGGTCGCCCCCGGGGCTCCAGGGCAAGTCGTGGGAATGCCTATTCCCACGACGTTAGGGAATGGCAGCAGGTGCAGGAACAGAGGGCCGTATCGATCTCAGGGAAGGCCTCTCCGCTACTTGCAAGCGGTGAGGCGTTCCGACCCTCTTGTTCTGCCCCAAGGTCCCGGGAGTGAGGATGTGCAGCCTCCTGAGCTCCGGCTGGTGTACTTGAATGCCAGGTCTGTCGTTAATAAAGCTCCTCTCGTCCGTGACTTGGTCAAGGGTGAGCAGGCGGACCTGGCTTGCATCACGGAGACTTGGTTGGGCCCAGAGGGCGGTATTCCTCTGGCTGATCTTTGCCCACCAGGTTTCCGGGTGCTACACCGGCCTCGGGCTCAGGGTAGGGGTGGGGGAGTGGCTGTTGTTATGAGGGAGACCTTAGCTCCGCGGGAGGCCACCGTTCCGCAGATAGTCGGGTGTGAGTCTCTCTTCTTGAGATGCGGCCCTGGTGCGCAGTTGGGCTTGCTGCTGGTGTACCTTTCGCCTAGTCATGCAGCAGCAGCCCTGCCTGAGCTTCTCGATGTCCTCTCTGGGTTGGTGGTTGAGTTCCCGAAACTTATAGTTTTGGGGGACTTCAATCTACCATCTCTGGGAGGATCATCTGAGTTGGCTCGGGAGTTCATGGCTTCCATGACGGCCATGGACCTGACGCAAGTAATTTCAGGACCGACTCATGAGGGAGGCCACACCCTTGACCTAGTTTTCTTATCTGGTCGGTGGTTAGATGATCTTGGTGGGGGCTCCCCAATTATTATGCCCCTGTCATGGACCGATCATCATCTCCTGCGGCTGGTCTTCCGTTTTGCCACCCCCCGCCGTGGGTGTGTGGAACCAGTTAGATGGTACCGCCCCAGACGCTTAATGGATTCCGCGAGATTCCAGGCAGCGCTGGGGTCCCCACCTGCCTCCCCTCGGCAGATGCCTTAGTGGAAGCTTGGGAAAGGGCAGCCACTGAGGCTCTTGACCGAGTTGTACCCTTGCGGCCCCTGACCCGATGCAGATCCCGTCGAGCTCCATGGTTCTCCGGGGAGCTCCGGGAGATGAAGCGCCGGAGACGGGGCCTAGAGAGCGGTTGGAGGTCCAGCCGATCCGAATCTGACCGATTGCGACTAAGAACCCATATCAGGTCTTATCTCGCTGCGATAAGGGTGGCGAGGTCTAATCACTTCGCTACCCTTATCGCGTCCGCAGATAATCGCCCGGCCGCTCTGTTTAGGGTGACTCGCTCCCTCCTTAATCAGGAGGTGAGGGAGGAACCCTTGCAGGGTCGTGCCGAGGAGTTTAACAATTATCTGTCGGACAAAATCACTCGGATTCGGACCGGTTTGGACTCTGACTGGGCAGAGTCTGGCGATCAGGACGTGGGTGGTCTTGTCGATATCACTTGGGAGGAGTTTGATTCTGTGACTCCGGAGGAAGTGGACAGGATTATGGGGAGACTGAGCTCCACCACATGTTTATTGGACCCGTGCCCTTCCTGGCTGGTTTATGCAGCCCGGGAGAGGACACGCAGCTGGTTCCAGGCAGTTATATCAGCTTCTTTGAGTGAGGGTAGCTTCCCTGCCGTCTTGAAAGAGGCGGTGGTGAGGCCCCTCCTCAAGAAGCCTGCCTTGGACCCAGCTGTATTGAACAACTTTCGTCCGGTCTCCAACCTTCGCTTTCTTGCAAAGGTTGTTGAGAGTGTGGTGGCGCATCAGCTCCCTTTGGTCCTGGATGAAGCGGATTATCTAGACCCGTACCAATCGGGTTTCAGGCCCGGGCACAGCACGGAGACGGCATTGGTCGCGCTGGTGAATGATCTCTGGAGGGCTCGGGACAGGGGTCATTCCTCTGTTCTAGTCCTATTAGACCTCTCAGCGGCTTTCGATACCATCGACCATGGTATCCTGCTGCGGCGTCTCAGGGGATTGGGAGTGGGAGGCACGGTTTTACAGTGGTTCTCCTCCTATCTCCAGGGACGCTCGCAGTCGGTGTTGACAGGAGGGCAGAGGTCGACCGCGAGGTCTCTCGTTTGTGGAGTTCCTCAGGGGTCGGTCCTCTCGCCTCTCCTGTTCAACATCTATATGAAACCGCTGGGTGAGATCATTCGTGGCTTTGGAGTTGGGTATCATCAGTACGCTGATGATACCCAGCTTTTTCTTTCTACCCCAAACCACCCCAGTGATGCCCTCAACGTGATGTCCCGTTGCCTGGAGGCGGTTCGGGTCTGGATGGGGAGGAACAGACTTCAACTCAACCCCGACAAGACCGAGTGGCTTTGCATACCTTCATCCCGGGTTTATTCGGATATTCCATCTCTTTCTATGGGGGGTGAATTATTACCCCCCGTAGATAGGGCTCGCAACTTGGGAGTCCTCCTAGATTCGCGGCTCACCTTGGAAGATCACATGGTGGCTGTGACTAGGGGGGCTTTTGCCCAGGTTCACCTGGTGCGCCAGTTGCGGCCCTATCTAAGCCGGGATGATTTATGCACGGTCACTCACGCGCTCGTGACCTCTCGTCTAGACTACTGCAACGCTCTCTACATGGGGCTTCCCTTGAGGACCACCCGGAGGCTCCAACTGGTACAGAATGCAGCCGCGAGAGTTGTGTTGGGAGTCTCCCGATACTCCCATGTGACACCTCTGCTCCGTGAGCTGCATTGGTTGCCAGTTGTCTTCCGGGTGAGATTCAAGGTGCTAGTAATGGTGTTCAAAGCCCTCCATGGCATGGGGCCGGAGTACCTCAGGGAACATCTGCTGCCGGCATCAAGCTCCCTGCGCCCTGTGCGTTCCCACAGAGAGGGCCTCCTCAGGGTGCCACCGGTCAGAGAATGCCGACTGGTGGCCCCCAGGGGGAGATCCTTCTCTGTGGGTGCCCCGGAGCTATGGAACCAGTTACCGGTTGAGCTCCGGACGGCGCCCGATCTGCGCTCCTTTCGCCGCGATCTGAAAACATACTTGTTCAAGCAAGCCGGCCTGGCCTGAGGGGGATTGGTGGGGTTTTTTATTATTTTTACTGGGGGTTTTTACTATGTATCAATTGTATTTTAATCGGGCATGCATTTAATTATCTTTTAGTTTTTGTAAATTTCTGTGTTTTATTCTTGCCCTGTACACCGCCCTGAGTCCTCCGGGAGAAGGGCGGTATAGAAATATTAATAAATTAAATTAAATTAAATTTACAACTAAAAATAATACAAGCATCACAGCTGGGTAGAGAACTTAATAGCTTATATAAGATTAAACCATATCCAGTATTTTGAAGACGTTTTAAAAAGGGTTTAGCCTCTAAGAATAATGAGAAATAATTCCATTTACCTTGTTATTAATATCACATGTTTCCAAGGTAAGACTAGATCGATTCACAGTGACGCACTTATCCAATGCTACATTAACAATCTAGAACAAATAAATGATTGAAACATATTCAGGAAAAAAATAACTTCAAATTACCAAAAAGGACAATTGTTGACTGAAAATGTTGAAGCAATTCAATTTTATAATGACTATTTAGCATTTGCAAGCTGCATCTGATTGTATTTTATTTGTGGAAGAAAAATATTATGCACTGAGTATGCCAATTTATTACCAGCATAATATATTTGTATGCCATTGATTTTCCCAGGGCAGAAAAAATACTACTAGAAGGCTGAAATGAAAAGAAGTCCGAAAGGATCTTAACGTTTTCACGTAGGGATAGGAAGGCAACCGAATCAATGGAAGGCTGCATTCTGCAACTGAACCAAGATTCAGATTGTAATATTTTTCACTACTAGCTTCCAAGAGAATCCAAATTAGTATATGCACATCACACAACACATTATGCAATGTGCAAAGAGGAGAAAAGAATAGTAAACAAAAGAAATTAAAGACATGAGAAAAAGAGGCAGAACAGAAATTGTATCTAAATCTCATTTACACAACCCTATTCATTGTATGGCTTTGCATCTCCCTATTCTTGCAAACTATCCTTGCTTTCCACATTCCGACATATACCGATTCAAACGCTGACATTCGAGATTGTCACCCATCTTGGATTGAGCAACTCTTCAAATCCATTCAACTGCATCTTTTATTTCCCTTTCCTTTCATCCCATTCATTCTTTCTTCAGATATTGATTTGTGATTTGATTCGCGATCTGATCTTCATTCATTTTTCCTATATAAACAAACCACGTCAACCATGCTTCTTCTATGGGTATTCAGTCCACACTAATTCATTCTTGACTCCATCTCTTCTTGTTTTACTATGCACACTTAAGTATCCAGTCCTATTGCATTCAACTTACTTTTATGTTCTTTCTGAGATACTGAACGCTGATTACCCGAAATAAGGCATAAATACACTCCTGTACAGTGACTTTAATTTCTTTTGAAATACTATCCATTCTATCAGCAATCAGTTCATTTTAAAATTCTCATTCCACTTTTCTATTTCTAGTGAATGTTTTCTGAAGCTGTTCACTCACTTCCTCTAGTTCTTTATAAAATTTATTGACAACCTGCAATGACTCACTCCATTTTCCCTGTCAAACATGGCAAAGGTATGTCTGTCTTTGATATGTTATTTTTCTACAAAGTCATACATGTCCCACACTGTACCTTGCAATCTACCAGACATTCACCTCAAATATTGTGTTTCCAGCCAACAAGGCATCATTCAAGGTGCTGGTTATCACCTATAAAGCCCTACATGGCCTGGGTCCGGGTTATTTGAGGGAACACCTGCTGCCGGCATCAAACGCCCTTCGCCCAGTGCGCTCCCACAGGGAGGGTCTGCTCAGGGTTCCGCCGGTGAGAGATTGCCGGCGGGTGACACCCAGGGATAGGGCCTTCTCAGTGGGAGCGCCTGCCCTCTGGAACCAGCTGCCGGTAGAGCTGAGGACTGCTCCCGACCTCCGATCATTCCGCCGGGGCCTGAAGACCTGGCTCTTTGAGCTCTCGGGCCCAGGCTGAGGAGAAAATTTTAACTGGGGTTTTAATCTACAGGGTGAATTTAATGGTTTTTTAATTGGTTTTAACTTTTGTATGTTTCGATTTTAATTCCCTGTAAACCGCCCTGAGTCCTCAGGGAAAGGGCGGTATACAAATGCAAATATTAAATTAAATTAAATTAAATCAGCATCCAAAAATTCACATTTATGTCCCTAGCCAAGAAACCTCTATGCCAACATAACCACTTGTTACATTTTTACTACAAATACATTAAACAACTATGAAAATGTTTCACATCCTTGTCTTTATTCTATGCTCAATGCTGAACAATTCCCCAAGCATTCCATTTGTTTTCTCACAAGCTTTACTTCCATCATAATCAGGTCTTATGACATTAAGCAATTATTCTCCAACTTCACACTTACAAAAATGATTCTGCAATTCCTTCTGATAGGTGAAAATGTGAAGCTGCAATAAGCAAAAAATTACACTATCCCAGTCTTCACCATGTCGACTTGAACTTACGGTAATCTCTTACCAGTGTCCAGTCACCTCTACAACTTCCTACCTCTCACTCAAGGCATCTTGTCCTCTGCTTTATTTCCTGCAGCTCCTCATATTATAAAAGTCTTGCTATGAACTATTTGTACAAAAAGCACAGTTTGTATCATGACTCTTTGATTGACTCTACCCTCCTATTTCCAGTTTTAGGTGAACATACAAAAGTACTTTAATTTCTGTTGATCAAAGCTAATACAATTCCTGAATCTTGTGAACAATCCTTGGCTGTCCAAACTTAACTTTCCCTACTTCAAATGCTGTTGTTCAGTTTTTCAAAAGGGAGTCTCCACGAGTTATTTCTATTTGTTGCTATAGCGTATCAGCAACCTAAGCAGGGACAGGTAAAAATGTAATTATCCACAGCTGACCTTTTGCAGTTAATTTGGTTGCCCAAACCATTGAAACAGCAATCTTCTACTTTAAAATTAGTTGGTCTAACCAAGACTAATTTACAGTTTTAAACAAACTCTTCCAGATTAATGAAGTGAGCTGTAATTTGTTATTGTAAAGGTCAAAAAAAATAAATATAAATAAGTGGGTAAGCCCTCCTGCTGTTATAAGATCTCAGTTTGCTAATGGATTTGGAAGATGAGTGACTGATTATATATAACATTTTTTTCAGTACTGAGATTTAAGACTTATCAAGAATCCCTTCTTCCCCCACTTCATAATATCGATTTTTGTGATGCTTGAATTCATGGATAATAGAACAGACCCTAACCCATTCCTTGCCCTTAGAGTAAGGAGATTTAGAAGAGGAAGGACTCCTATACAAATTCAAAGTTGTGGTGACAAATGGAATCTCAGGAGATGTTCTTATACCAATTACGAGGGTAATTCGGAAATAAACCTCCATTTGGTTATCAATGACAGACACTCGCAGATACAGAATTTTTATTATACACATTAGAACACTACAACATTACATTACATTTTGGCATAATCGCCATTCAAATTGAGGCACTTGTCATAATGTTTTACAAGGTTTGAAATTCCTTACTAGTAATCCCTCGGCTCTAAATCTGGGCTATGGGGGGGGGGGAATGATCAAAAACATCCCAATGGAACTGCTTGAAAAGTTCTTAGGTGTGTCTAGTGGTGTGTGGGCAAGCATTATCGTAAACCAACATCACGATAATGCCCCAACCCTTGTTATGGATGGCTCATCTGAGTTTTTGTTTCACAGTAGACTTCTGAATTGGTGGTTGAACCACACTCCATGAACTTCACTAGCAGTAATCCTTTGGCATCTTCATATTTGACGAGATTTTCTATGGCACCACTTCTGATGTGGTGTTGGCTCACGATAATGCTCACCCGCACACCGCTTGACGCACCCAAGAACTTTCGAAGTAATTCTGTTGAGATGTTTTTGATCACCCCCCACTGTAGCTCAGATTTGGCGCCGAGCAACTACTACTAAGGAATTTCAAACCTTGTTAGATGTTATGATAAGTGCCTCAATCTGAATGGCAATTATGTCAAAAAGTAATGTAATGGTGGTAGTTTTCTTTTCTTTTTTATTGAAAAGTTTTAAAATACAGTTTTCCTTTAAAAAACCCCCCTTCCCCCTCCCTCCTCCCCTCCCTACCTCCCCCCTATCTCCCCCCTTCCCCCTCTCCCTCCTCCCTCCCCTGCCTCCCCCCCTACTTCCCCTCCTCCCCCCCTCCCCCCCCGACTTCCCAGAGCAAAATACAAGGTATATATCTAAAAAGCAATCATAAACAATCATATACTAACAATTATAAACTCTAAAATCCATCACTCTCTAGCTTATATAGAGTAAACCAATCCTTAATAATACTAAATATGTATAAAGAACTAAAATAAAAGAAAACTAGCGTCATTCCCATCTATGTTCTTCCACAATTCACTATTACCTAAACATATTCTCATTTACACATCACAAGCACCTATCCCTATTAACCTCTCTAGCCAAAATAGGCTATAATAGATAGTTCTTACACAAATTAACCCGCATCAACCCACAAAACTTTCTTCCTCTTCCTCTGTAGTAAATTGTCCATTAATTCCAAATTGAAGATTCTGTTACCATACATATCATCCCAAAACTCTTAAAAACACAACTACCACTTGACTGTAAGTATATTGTGGAAGTTCCATAGATTTCTACTGGTCTTATTTTTTTATCTTTTTTGAGCGTTTTAAGGCAGCACGCGTCACCCTCTGTTCTCTAGGATCATCCAAAAGAGTTGCAGCTTGATCTCCTCCTGTACCATTCTCGTCTATCTGTCCATCTTCATCCTCTTGATGTTCTCCTTCTCCAGATCCCTCTGCAGCTTCCAAAAGTGTTGATGGGGTTGCTTTTAAGACATTGTTGTAAAAATCATGCGCTTGCTTCACAGTACCCAAACAGTACCTTTTGCCATCATACATGAAGCTCAACCCAGCTGGGATCTCCCATCTGAACCTTATATCTCTTTGCTTGAGCTCTTGCACAAGAAATATAAAGTCCTTCCTTCTCTTTAAAATCTTTGGAGGAATTTCTTTTAGAACCAAAACTTCTTGACCAGCAATCACAACTTTAGTATCATAGGTAGCTTGTATAACTTCATCTCTAATTTCCCTTTTTACAAAATAAACCACCACATCTCTAGGCAACTTTCTCTGTTTAGCAATCCACGAGTTCACACGAAACACTTTGTCCATGCCTTGTTTTATTTCAGATGCTGGATGGTTCAATACCACCTCAAAAGCCTCAGAAACCAGCTGCTTTAAATCTTCCTTAATATTCTCTTTTAGGCCTCTAATTCTAACAGCAAACTGCATCTGGTAAAATTGAGCCAGACTCAGTTCGCTATCCATTTTGTCTTTTAAATCTTCAATTTCCAATACTTTTGCTTCTAATATAGCATTCTTTTGAGTCAAATCTTCCACTTTGTCATCCAGCACCTCCACACATTTAGCTACTTTATGCACTGAGGACAAAATGTCTACCTTCATCTCTCTGAGTTTCTGTTCCATCCTTTCTTCCATTCTCTGCTCCAATTTCTCCAATTTCTCCTCCATCTGTACAAATTTAACACCCATTGACTCCAAAATTAACTGGGTATGTTTTTCAAGATCCTTCGATGTCAATACATCGGGAGAATGCAACGCCTGCAATAATGATTGTTGTTGCACCGGAGAATTTCCAGCACTCCGAAAAGTTCTAGGGGGAGGTTTAGCCGCCATCTTTTACTTACAATTGTGACGCACTTTCACTTTAAGTTTTAAGCAAAGTCCATCAAGCTCGAGAGTAAAATAAAATAATCCTCTTCATCTCTTCATCTTTCCCTCTTGTACTGCTCTGCCTGCTCTTTTCCTTTCATAGTCTCTCCTTCAAGCAGGGATGGTCGCAGACGCCTGGCTCTGCTCCATAAAGTCCGGAGCAGAGACACTAGCCAGCTGGGAGCAGCCCAGGCTACGGGGGAGTTCAATCCTTCAGCCACCCAAGCTCCAAGCTCAGGCGGCCCTGGAGAACTCGACCCCTACCTGGGGGCTCACCCCCTCCTCTTCTCCCGAGGAGGGGGCTTCAAATTCGCCCGAACAGCTGATCGGCGCTGTTTCGGGCGAAAAATCACACAGCTGAGCCGCGGGCAGCCCGGGAAGGCTGTCTCCGGCGCCGCGGAGCCACCGGAAGTCCAATGGTGGTAGTTTTCTAATGTGTGTAATAAAAGTTCTGTCATTGATAACCAAACGGAGGTTTATTTCTGAATTACTCTTGTATCCTAGAATCCCCTCTTTTACACAACTATTATAATGCAAGAGTTCTGAATTGTTTGATCAGGTCACCACTCAAGTTGTTCTGCAAAATTTGTCACTATAGGAAAAAAAAAAGATGAACATTATCAGAAGCAAGGTCAGTTTTTTCATACCCTTATAACCTATCATGTGATATATGCAGGGACTAGCCTGGGATAGCAGGAGAACATTGATGGAATATGTTAGAACAGAAGGTCTGGTAGAAAAAATAGGGTTTCAATATGGCCTTGGTCTTGTGTTTTCATGATGTAGCTTTTTCAGCATGCCCTGGGGCAAGGTGGATTATGGTGCTCGTGGTTAAGCTACCTTTTATCATACATGATTAATTCTAACATGGGCTTTAGCAGTTTTATTGTTATTTGCTTGATTTGTCCCGCCATGTTGTTGCTTTAATCCTAATATTTACACACTGCAAGCCATTTAGAGTTGTGAATGCAGTCCAGACTAAATAGGGTGCTTCTAGAAGTAGTCCTTTTAACTTGGGACTGGCAACTTGGTCTTAGTAATGTGTTTGCTAAGTGACAAATAGCAAGTGCAATTGTGCTTATGACCTTATATGGGGCAACACATACTTACTGTAATACTGAACATGTGACACAGAAAGGCACTGCAAAGGTCATAGCTGCAGAGTTACTTTTCATCACTGTCTTAACTGGGAATGGTTGCTAAATGAGGGAATCACTGAGTGATGACTAATGTATCTGGCACAGATAACTGAAGTTTTATGGTAGCAAGAATCCACAGAGGAGCTCTATTAGGGCAAATATCACTTCAGCAGCAGCCCAACTATGAAGATGATCCACGAGAGATGTACCTTCAAGATGTACCAAAAACTGTAACCATAAGAATTACAGTTCCATGTAATTGTTGACATGCAGGATGCTGATATCATGACATCAGGGTTTTTTAAATTATGCCTTATTTATTTTATTTATTTTATTTTAATCCCATTTATATCCCGCCCTTCTCCGAAGACTCAGGGCGGCTTACAATTTAAGCACAAACCAATGTGCTTAGCAATAGCCTTCATTCTATGTATATGCCTGCTTATTAGGGCTTTTGGGCCCCCCAAGCGGCATTATTACAAAGTCAGCTTATTGCCCCCAACAATCTGGGTCCTCATTTTACCTACCTTGGAAGGATGGAAGGCTGAGTCAACCTTGAGCCTGGTGGGATGCGAACCTGCATTAATTGCAGGCAGCTGGTGTTACTTAAGGAGGCATTAGCCCACTGCGCCACCAAGGCCCTACAAGGACTGTGTGTTGTCCTATTGTTCCATGGATTCAGGGTGTTGAAACGGATTCCTTGCTTGAGCATCTTTCTCAAGCTATCTTTAGTGATGCCAAGTAAAAAGGCAGCTACAGTAGGAAAATGGCATTTGATATGCTGTTTTTATATATATCACAAATACAAACCAGAATGTGCTTCAGGCCTGATTCGTTTATATAAAAATGGCATATCAAATCAAGCATATATATATGCTTTTGGAAAAAGGAAGCCAAACAACTTCCTGCCATCTCCCGTAGCTCATAAAAAGTTTTATGGCTCCACTTCGTAGTTCCTGAGAATGCTATTCTAGAGAAACTCATAACACATTTCATGTTACGATGGCTATCATTTACAGCTGCTAAATTATCTTTGCAACTGGAGAATGGATATTAAAAGTTCCTTAAGATGCATAACAAAATTTTATAGATGGTGTTGGCTTTGGGACCCTACAGAAACAATTCCTATTTTATTCCAGAAAGGAATAAAATGGATTTCTAGTGCACTCTAGTGGTTGTAAATTGAAAGTATGAAATCCTTAAGGATTTGAAGTGAACAAGTTCTACAATTAGGTTGAATATCTGAAGTATCTGCCTGATATCAACACATCTCATTTAGGTAATAGTTATATAATAATAATAAATTATATAGATTTTGGAAGGTAAGAATAAGAAAGTTTTATGTTTACTGAAGGAGAATCTGTATTTGGGGCTTACGAATTTTAAATATTTCCCCATTTTGTTAATTTACAAATATTACCCTAAGGATCTACACTAGTTTCCTATACAATTTTTTTTGCCAGTTAATTCTGGGGAAAAATTATAAAACATACCGTACTGCTTTTTTCTCTTCTGCATGCCAATGTACTGCTCGGAATGCATAACTTTCCACTGACAGAACTACTATCTTTTCTTTTTAGTTATCTGATTTCAAATCAGAGATGTTGCACTATAATAAATAAATATCCAGGAGTAGTAATAGAAAATCTTGCTAAAAGAAAAAGCAGTGCTTAAGAAAAATGCAGATTTAGAGAAAAATGCAGGAATAGCAATAGCACTTAGACTTACAGCCCACTCTAAGCAGGTAGCATATTGTCCCCAAAAATCTGGGTTCTCATTTTACCGACCTAGGAAGAATGGAAGGCTGTGCCAATCTTGAGCGGGTCAGGATCGAACTACGAAACCGCTGGCAGCTGGCAGTCAGCAGAGGTAGCCTACAGTACTGCATTCTAACCACTATGCCACCACGGCTCTTAATTCTGCAGCATTAACTTCCAAGACTTCAAGCTAGGTTAGCATAGGGAACCCACCACCAGTAGGTTGTGCTTCCAAAAACTAGAAATGATAAATGGCTGTCTATGTATAACACAGATACACTCATTAATCTAAGCCATAAAGGAGTTTACTTCTACTGTAGTTTTGTGTGTTGTGTAAACACATGTAACAGTGTATTATTGAACATACATACTCATCACACTATTTCCTTTCAATAAACAGAATATGTTACATGTAGCAAAGCAAAGCAAGAAATATTAACCAAATAGACATTAAAAATGTGAAAACATGAAATAAGACAAAAGATACAGTTACATCTAGTTTATACGAACACAATTCACTGTATCTCTCCATGCCTTGCAAACTATCCAAAATCTGTTATATATTGTACTTGCAAACTATCCTTGTTTCTACCAATTCCACATCTTGATTTATATATTCATCAGCTTTGTTCTTCTCAGCTACTTCTTTCTAACATCTCATAAATGCTATCCAAATACAATTTTGGGGGTACTTTCCCTTCCTCTCAATACATTGTTTTTTTTATAGAGATTTACTTTGAAATTCAATCCTCATTCACTTTCTCTATATGACCAAAACATTGCAGTATATTTTTTTGTACTGGTCACTCACTTTCATGTTCAATCCACCTTTATTCATTCTTGACCCTAGCACTTCCTCTTACCACAGATTTCTTAACCTATTCCCACTGCATTTTATTTTTTTAAATTTGTCCTGACATACCCAACGTTCACCATTATTATGTCAAAGAGAACAAAGATACCAGAAATATCCACCACCCACTCACAAATATGTTTTCAATCAAACTAATTCTCTAGAGCAGTGGTTCTCAACCTTTTCTTCACCATGGACCCCCTTTTGTGGCCATGGACCATGGCCACAGACCACCAAGATTTAACTCAAGATTTAAATAATAGCATTTCTTCAAGCATTCGTGAACCCATGATGACATCACGCCCCCCACAGGGATCCGTTGACCCCAGGTTGAAAACCATTGCTCTAGAATCCAGCTGGATTGAAGTGACATATAAATTTCATAAAGAAATAAGATTTCATAATTATATAAATTCTAAATGTCCCACTAAGAAACTTCAGTATTAGCTGGTCATCAAGATCTTTTCAATAATTTTATTCCTAACATTGATTTCTTTTACCTGAAACCAACAGAATCCCAATTTTTCCAGCTATGTATTTAAAGAAGCAGAACTTCAACAAAAAAACAAGAGCAATATCTGTGGCCTATCTAGTGCTATACCAGTGAAAAAATACCATTACCCTTTTGTCTATCCTCTGTATATTACCTGAATGTATCCTGGCAACTGTGTGATGTCAAAGAATGACACCAAACTTTTTACAGTTGTCATCTGACAATTTTAGTACCTTCATGGAGACAAGTAATGATAAACTCTGTGAAATGTTTTTCTATGTTTTACTTTAAATAAGCATATTGACATTAGAAGGTCAAGATACAGTATATTCATGGATTTGAGAGTTAAAAACCACCCAGTAGTGATGTTCTTTGATTTTTATATTGTGGATTTTACCCTCAGGGTAAATTCAGTAGTGATTCAGTATACTACACATACAGAAGTCCATAATGAAGTTTTTAAATTACTATAAATTATTAAAACAAAACTGCATTATGGAAGAAGGTGACATAATAAATCAACCAATTCACCCACCCATCTCTTTAGAACTTCACCTGATGGGAAATTCAACTAACATAACTATTTTGCTGCTACTAACATGAGATTTTTATAGTGCACAAGAAGAAAAGAAATTAAGCTAAAATCACCATTAACATAAGCACATAGCAAAAACCTGAGTTGGTAAAATGAACATACCAGCCCATTAGCTTTAACAAGAGGGGCCTCCAAATCAGGATACACGTTTTCTAAATACCATTTGAAGTTCTTGCACTGAAGCTGCTTCCTCAGTTTCTTCTGTTGAGTTAAATCTCCAATGTCCAAGTTTTTTTGAATAAGGTGATAACCATGTCCATAGAAAAGATCTTTGTATTCATCCAGCCAAACTTCTGCCACCCGGGCCAAATTCCGCTCTACTGTAGTGAGGCGATCTTTAGGGAAGGAGTAGGGGTTATCATTCCTAAAGATATGGCCTACTCGGGAACACGGGATAATCTCAACTTCTCCGCCACACATCCAAACCTAATGAAATAAAATCACGCCAACAATAGATACAATTTCTGGCAATTTTATTCCATAATCTGCAGTGTGTAGATGTCTTAACTCCTGCATATGTCTTATTATGAGAAAATCCATATCTACTAAGTTGACAAGACGTAACATTATGATTTGCATCCACCATGTATTTACAGCACAAATAATGGCTTGGAGTTCCAAATTCCTGGATAAATCGTGGTTTAGAACACCTTCTCTAATTTCTACCACTCAAGAATTACTTTCTTGTTGAAATCTTCAGAAGTAAAACAATGGCCATAATGGTTGTTTAGCAAATTCAGAAATTACACCACTTATAATGAGCACAAATATTAGTTTGCAAACTCTTTTCATAACTTTCTTTGGATGCAAGCCAGTGATGAGGCCTCAGTCTATCATTTCTGACTGAGACTTCAGGCTTAATCGTGTTACAACTTCTTTGATCATTGTTTTGTAATAGATATTGCATGATTGGTTAGCATTTGGAGCTTTATGTCTTGATTGAAAGGGAAGCTTAGGATTTTATAATGTAAATTATATTTAGATAATACTATATATATTGCTTAATAAACCAGGAATTTAAAATGTTAATAGATTATTAGTTATAGAATTATAAATAATACTCTTATCTATATACTAGGAAAATTCAATTTTCTTAACTTTGGTGCACTGACTTTGTTCATAATAGACAGAAATAACAAATGATATTTTATTTACTACATTTGTTTGCTGACTATCTTGCCTAGAGATTTGCATCATCTGTACAGCCATAATAATATACTTTTGATTCACCAGGCATTGGGGTATTATGGATATCCACTTCCATATATACAAATAAACATATCATAATGACATTATACTGTTTATTTTAATACACTTATTCCTGATCATCCATTGTTAAGAGACCTGGAATACATATGCACAATTTAGCTACTGACAAGAGAGCATTAATTTGATAATCAAGTACAAATTAGAAACAAATGAAAATATGTTTAACATACCTTGAATGAGATCTCCATATTTTCACCTCCCCAAACATCAAGGCCAGGATCATATGCCCCAAGCTCAAAAAAATACTTCTTATCAATAGAAAATAGCCCACCTGCCATTACAGGACACCTAATGATTGAACCAGACATAACATGTAAATTGAGGTTTCGGAGGGCAAATGAAGATTTTGTATTTTGAGACATGTCCTTTTGCACACAAACGACAATTGCTATATTAAATGCAAGCATACCTCAATGTTCACAACATTAGAAACCTAGTTTGGCAATAGTTCAATGTTGCCATTTGAATATATTTTACTATATATATTGCTTAAGAAACCAGGAATTTAAAATATTAATAGATTATTAGTTATAAAATTATAAATAATACTCCTATCTATATACAGGGAAAATTCAGTTTCTTAACTTTGGTGCACTGACTTTGTACACAATAGACAGAAATAACAAATGTTATTTTATTTACTACATTTGTTTGCTGACTATCTTGCCTAGAGATTTGCAGCATCTGTGCAGCCATAATAATACACTTCTGCGACATGTCCTTTTGCACACCAATGACAATTGTTATTAAATGCAAGCATACTTGAATGTTCACAACACTAGAAATCTAGTTTGGCAATAGTTCAATGTTGCCATTTTAACAGATTTTTACAAAATCTTATAAAAATCTCTTGATTTATGTTAGACAATAATTTAAAGCAGAAGCAGAGAACTTGTAGCCACCTATTGCCAAGTTACAACTTCCACGGACCAGAATGGGCAGAGACGTAATTCAGTAATATCTAAAAAAATCAAAGTTCTTTATTCTGCTTTAAAGTAACATCTTTAGTTGAATAACAGGTCATGTTTAACATGTTAGTTTCCATCCAGAAAGAAGAAATTTGCAAATCATAAACTATGTGTCATTCTACCATGTTGAATATTTATTACTTAAAAAGCAATTCTGTTCACAAAACTTTATCTTCATATACTTACCTAATTATATCAGCTTCCTTAATCTTATTTTTTTTAATTACTTCTGAAGGAATTGGTTTCCACCCAAAATTCATTGGCCATGTAAAAACACCGCGCTGAAAGCTATCCACGGTCATGTAACTAAACGTTGGAGAACATGTAAAGAATTAATTTAAGAATCAAATGCTGAATCAGAAGTTACAATAAACTGAATGGCATCTTTGAGGTTTGGGGCTAGTAACATCAGACTAAAAACAAGAGCTTGCAAAATTATGAACTATTTAACATTGTGAAATGAGCTTTGTGTTTTCTTACTTTATTTTGAATTAAACTTTACAACAAACAAGCAAAGATCTTAAGAAAAGATGTTCTATCAAGGTAGAACTGTGTTTTGCCCAAATGAGGGCAGTAATTTGTGTTGGAGTCCCAAGGCTTCTCCTGCTGTCACTCCTGCTTTAAATGTGTTTTGAAGGAACATGCCTAGAAGAGCCTGTCGGATCATGTCCTTCAAGATAGAAGAGCTGAATATTAAAAGGACAGAGTCAGAGTACGTTTATTTATTTATTTATTTATTTATTTATTTATTTATTTATTTATTTATTTATTTAATTAATTTATTTTATTGCATTTATATACCGCCCTTTCCCTGAGGACTCAGGGCAGTTTACAGGGAGTTAAAAATCAACCATACAAAAGTTAAAACCCAATTTAAAAAATATTAAATCAACCCTGTACTATTAAAAACCCCAATTAAAATGAATGTCTCCTCAGCCTGGGCCCGAGAGCTCAAAGAGCCAGGTCTTCAGGCCCCGGGAGAATGATCGGAGGTCGGGAGCAGTCCTCAGCTCCACCGGCAGCTGGTTCCAGAGGGCAGGCGCCCCCACTGAGAAGGCCCTATCCCTGGGTGTCACCCGCCGGCAATCTCTTACCGGCGGGACCCTGAGCAGACCCTCCCTGTGGGAGCGCACTGGGCGAAGGGCGTTTGATGCCGGCAGCAGGTGTTCCCTCAAATACCCCGGACCCAGGCCATGTAGGGCTTTATAGGTGATAACCAGCACCTTGAATTTCACCCGGAGGGCAACCGGAAGCCAATGCAGCTCGCGGAGTAGAGGTGTTACATGGGAGTATCGGGAGACCCCCATTACAACTCGCGCGGTCGCATTCTGCACCAGTTGAAGCCTCCGAGTGGTCTTCAAGGGCAGCCCCATGTAGAGAGCGTTACAGTAGTCCAAACGGGAGGTCACAAGCGCATGAGTAACTGTGCGTAGGGCGTCTCGGTCCAGATAGGGACGCAACTGGCGCACCAGGCGAACCTGTGCAAAAGCCCCCCTGGTCACGGCTCCTATGTGATCTTCAAAATTGAGCCGTGAATCCAGGAGGACGCCCAAGTTGCGAGCCCTATCAACGGGGGGGTAACACCTCACCCCCCATCGTTAGAGGTGGAATAACTTGGTTAACCCGAGATGCCGATATGCACAGCCACTCAGTCTTGGCGGGATTGAGACGAAGCCTGTTTCTCCCCATCCAGACCTGAACCGCCTCCAGGCACCGGGACATCACGGAGAGGGCATCGCTGGGTTGGTTCGGGGTGGAAAGAAAAAGTTGGGTATCATCAGCGTACTGGTGATACCCCACCCCGAAGCCACGAATGATCTCGCCCAGCGGCTTCATATAGATGTTGAACAGGAGAGGCGAGAGAACCGACCCCTGAGGGACTCCACAATTGAGAGGCCTCGGGGCGGATCTCTGCCCTCCCGTCAACACCGACTGCGAGCGGCCCTGGAGGTAGGAGAACCACCGTAAAACGGTGCCTCCCACTCCCAACCCCCTGAGACGCTGCAGCAGGATACCATGGTCGATGGTATCGAAAGCCGCTGAGAGATCTAATAGGACCAGGACAGAGGAGCAACCCCTGTCCCTTGCCCTCCAGAGATCATTCACCAGCGCGACCAATGCCGTCTCCGTGCTGTGTCCGGGCCTGAAACCCGATTGGTACGGGTCCAGATAATCAGTTTCCTCCAGGAACAGAGGGAGCTGGTGCGCCACCACACTTTCAACAACCTTCGCCAGAAAGCGAAGGTTGGAGACTGGACGGTAGTTGTTTAAAACAGCCGGGTCCAAAGCAGGCTTCTTGAGAAGGGGTCTCACCACCGCCTCCTTCAAGGCGGCAGGGAAGACACCCTCCTTCAAAGAAGCAGTTATTACTGCATGGAACCAGCCTCGTGTTCCCTCCCGAGCCGCATAAGCTAGCCAGGAGGGGCACGGATCCAACAAACAGGTGGTGGTGCTCAGTCTCCCCATGATCCTGTCCACATCATCAGGGTAAACAGGGTCGAACTCAGTCCAGATAACGTGAGACCATGGAGGCTTGGCCAGTTCAGTTAATTATCAGTGTGTTTCCTCTGTGAATTGGAGGACCATAATCACGATATAATCCTGGAAAAAGCTATGCTAAACTCCCTCTCTGCCCATAGTTCAGCCCCATAGCTTCAAGGGAAACATGGAAGAATAAAACTCACCTCATATCTTTGTCACTGATCACTTCAATAACAGGACAAGCAACTTTTTTTCTATTTAAATGAATTCTGTCCAGTAGAGGTTCCAACCACCCCACGTTGCATTCTATATGAGAATCTAAGAAGGTCAGGACATCACCTAGAGCAGCAAGTAAATTTGCCATTATAACAAGGAGACAGGCAAAACTTGGAAAGGTTTACAGTATTTATTGGCCTCTTAAAAAAAATTCTATCTGCTTCCCATTGTGGATAACTATTTAACATATAATCCATACATAAAAAAGAAGTTCATGGGAGACATTGTTTAAACAAATTATATCTCTTCATTATTTATTCAAAAACTTCCACCTTGCCGCAATATAATGTTTTTTTACTGTTCACTTTGTCAAGAACCATAAAAAGATTCCACACTAAAAAGTAACTTGGAAATGCTAATTCTTAACTGTATCTTAATCATACCATATACTCTTTCCAACACACAATTTTTATATACCACTGGGAAAAATGTCCTTTATGGCATTTCACTAATTGATAAGAATGCCTCCGCTGGTCAGCACCATATTCACCTACCGGTAATTAGAAATTTCTCTAGAGTAGTGAAATTGTGATGTGCTTTAAGGCTTCATTAATATATATGACATATGAGTTGGAAAACGTGTTAATAAAAGTTTTTCATTTTATTAACAGAGACTTCCAAACATTGCAGTGGTGTAATAATGAAAAGGTATATTTACGGAAGGACAAATTTTATTTCATGCAGAACGATCTTGAAGGTGCTTATTAGTTCTATGTGAGCAATAACTGGTCCTATCACCTGCTAATGCTTCCATTGCTGCTGCATATTTGGCAAACTCAAAATGAAGTTGCTATATGCATACTAATATGCTAATACTAAGGTCTTTTATAACATAATAGATTCTTTCTTGCCTGGATGGGATCTTTGCACATAAGCCCCTTATGATCATAAAACATATGTCTAATGGTTACATGACTTGGGCGTGTAGTGGTAGGATTAGCCTGCACAAATTTGCAAGACTTTCATTTGTTTTTAACATGTAAGGGAGGCCGTTGAACACCCAGATGTGAAAATCAATCACTAACCAATATAGGTATATTATCTAAAGCAAGGAAGATAAAGAGTTAAGTCAAAAAGTTTCTCCTCCTTTTGATGACTTTTGGTATTACCTGTGAAAATATTCACCTCTCTCAGAATTTACTTTCCCTCAGTGAGTTTGCATAATTAAACCTTATTGACTGTGTAATGTAATTACCTCATTTTCTCTGGCTACAATTAACCCAACCAACTCATTAAAGAAGCATTGCGTTAATTCACATTTCATTTTGATAGTCATCAGCTTTCAAAACTTGGAGACTTTATTAATTTATTTGCATTATCCTATCCATGTCACGATTTCCAATAGACCAGGCTTGTGTGGATAAATTATTAAGGATCCTGAAGGGAAATACTGTGATAGAATGCACAGAAAAAGGACACAAGGATGCCAAATAGAAGTTCCTTTTTACAACTCTATAATCCTTTAATTTGGGGAACACAGATTATTATTTTCATTAAAAAAGAAATTTTCAGAAAGTATTTCTAACACACATCTCAAAATACTATTTGAGTCCCAAAATCAAAGCAAAAATTATAGTTTCAAGCATATCTTCCATAAAATGTCTCAGAATTGATAACAGTAACATTCAGAAGAAAAACAATTCCAAATATATAATGATACTGAAAATTGGTAAAGTATTAAGAGCCTGTGTTGCAAGAGCTATTAAAGTAGAGGAGATTTTCATACTGGAATATCAGTAGAGCTGGCCTCAAGGACAGTTCCTGGCAAAATCTTTATATAAACTTGCTACTAAAATTCTATCTTTAGTGGGCAGAAAGTTTTAACATTTTAAATATATGTGTAACACTTTCTGCTAAAAATACCAAGGTGCTGCATAGCAAATAAAACAATATCAGATTCATAAAATACTACATCAACAGGAGAAGTATTTAAAAATTAAAAATTAAAAACATTGCCACTAAAATCCTTAGGGAGAAGGGCGGTATACAAATCAAATTAATAATAATAATAATAATAATAATAATAATAATAATAATAATAATAATAATAATAATATCAGATTAGAAAAACATTCTGGAGTGCAGGTGAATTAATGCTAATTATACTGCGCAGGTGATTTTAAAAATATCTGCTTGATTTCAATAAACTTAATGTACAATTGTTGAAATAATACTATGTTATATTACAGCATATAAACCCAGGCAGTGATTTTTACACCATCTAGGTCATGTGTAAACAGCCAGTGTTGCTAAATCAACAAATTCTTTGTTATCACCTTTACAGTGGGGGTACTGGAAGTTGTTTCTAGTTTTTTCTCTAACATTAATTTGAATGTTGATTTGATTTTAATTAAACAATTTAATCATTTTATGGAGTGGTGTTGATAGTCTTAAGTTTTATGATTCTTATTCTATTCAAAAAGTAGTAAACATATATTTTTTTTATTTTAATTCCATTTATATCCCGTCCTTCTCCGAAGACTCAGGGCGGCTTACAAGCTTAGCATATGTAGTTGCATATGTAGTTTAAGGTTGAACTGATGTTCTTGCTGTTCTCTGAGCTTATAGGCAGTCCTTGATTATTAACAATTAGTGCAGGTTCGCATCCCACCAGGCTCAAGGTTGACTCAGCCTTCCATTCTTCCGAGGTAGGTAAAATGAGGACCCAGATTGTTGGGGGCAATTAAGCTGACTTTGTAATAATGCCGCTTGGGGCGTGTGTGAAAGCCCTAACAAGCAGGCATATACATAGAATGAAGGCTACTGCTAAGCTTGTAAGCCACCCTGAGTCTTCGGAGAAGGGCGGGATATAAATGTAATAATAAATAAATAAATAAATAAATAAATAAATAAATAAAAAATTTTTTAAAAAAAATAAAATAAAATAAAACAGTAATTAGGGCTGGAATTTCCATTCCTAAAAAATGCAGTTGTAAAATGCAATATCATGTCACTGTACCATTTAACAACAGCATTTCTGGCAGTCTCCGGTTACTGTCATTAAGCTAAGACCGTGTAGGTTGCTAAGTGAGCAACTCACGAGGATTATAACTTCTGATTTCCTGCCAGCTTCCCCATTGAATTTACTTGTGGGAACCCAAGACTACAAATCATGTCAACGTGACTGTGAGACACTGGTGACAATTGGCAAGGTGGCCAGTTGTTAAGCATTCAGATCATGATCCTCTGACCATGGGGAATTGTGTCATATGGAATTCTGAGGATCAGTTTATTTTATTTATTTATTTTAGAAAATTTATATAGCCGCCCACTTGCTCACATGACCAGGCAGCTTACAGTAATAACACAAAATAGAAAAATAAAAGTAAAAAACAAACAAACAAGTATAATTAACCGAGTTGTAAGTACACCTCGGCTGTACTTAACTTGGTTGTACAACTCGGTTATTGCTCTCACAAGTCAGAACAGTCGTTAAATGAGTACTGCCTATCTTTTGTTGTATTTTTTTAAAACTGTAAAGTGCTTAGAATAATAAGGAGAGAGGATAAAACAAGCCATTACACAACATGTGAACTCAGTTAAGAGTACTGCATGTTAGCATCTGCTCCCAGCTAACCAAAACCTAGGAACATACTACTTTATTCTAATGAAATTTAAATGAACAAATTTCATTTAAGAAACTAGATTGTTCTAATTATTTCTGTACCTTGTAGGGTAACTGCAATTAATCAATCAATGCCATTTTGCTTACCTTTGGCGATCTCTGCTCCAGCTAGTCTTGCTCGTATTAAGCCATGCCTTTCTTTCAAATGAAGGATACGGACCTTTGGAAACTGTGCCATGTATTTGTCTAATTTGTCCTTCAGGTAAGCTAAATTACAGAACAGAGGAGAATCAAGTATGTGGACTACAGATTGTACCTATTTCAAACTTAACTGATAAAATGGGTCATCACTCCTCGAATATTGCCTCCAATTTATAGAGGATTATTAAAAAATACCAAAAAGTTGTTTTCTACCGACTGTAGGGGCTAGAAACTGTATATTACTATTACGTATTAATCAACTGATTATACATCACCCTTACTAGGTAGAATTGATCCAGTAAAATGCTCACAAAGATGCACTCATACAAAATACCTATTTTTCATATCAACTGGTCTATCCAGAAAAAAGCAATATTCTTGCAATCTGAAAAAAAGAAAACCTTCTACCTGCCAAGCAGCTTAAAAGTGTCACTGCAGACCATTTTAAATAATAAAAACCAAAGATCCTCTAATGAAAAAAGTACTTGGTTAAAAGCTATCTCCAGATTTGTAGTATTCTTTATGTCCCACAAAAAGGAAGGAGTAACATAGCACTTTTGAGATGAGGAGGCCTATGAGGCTGTAGAGAATTGCTTTTCCTGAAGAGAAAAAAACTGAGTTGCCAACATTTGAAGCAGTCATGTAGATGTACCTGTCACCAATCGGCTGCTTCTGCCTTACAAAATGGCCTGTTGTCATTTTCTGGGAAATTATTGTTAAAGGAAAAGAGATTTATTTGCACTATCTACAATTGACCAAGTACTACCAAATCTTTCTTCCTCCTTTAAGGATTTCACAGGTTAAAAATGTTTTTGTCATAACATATTTACACAACTTCCCTCTCTCTATAGGCCAAAAGCAAATTCTTTCTATCAGGCTTCAGTGGCATACTTCGCTGATCTCTCAAATCTTGCACACTGTTGTGATTCAGGGTCAGCCTGTGGGTTTGGCAGTTGGGTCGGACGACTCAGAGGAGGAGGGGGGTGCTGAAGAGCTTGCTGAAGGGGTTGGAGAGCTTGCTGATGAGAGCCCTCAGCCAGGCCCCTCCCACCTGGTCATGACGCAGACCCAGCTGTGTGAGCCTGACAGCGTGGATGAAGATGACCCACAGCTGGCCCTGTTCAAGGACGCCCGACGCAGGAGGCAGTCAATCAGGAATAAACAGAGGAAGGCAATGGGGCACCTCGGAAGGAGGCAGAGAGAAGCCACGCCCTGAACTGTATAAAAGGGGAATGCGTGGGAGGGCTGGTTTGCTGAAGGCAACCGCTTGAATAGCTCCTGTTTCATGGTTCGTATCTTGTTTGCTTTTGTATCCATAAATTTGGTAGGCTTAGTTCCAGCCTCTTGCCTTCTTGTAAAAGGGGTTGTCCCTGCCTTTTCTGCAGGGCCGGTAGCAGGCTGGTACAGAACAATATTCTGCACACTTTTAAATCAAATGTAATGTATGGTACATTTGTCTCTAAACTGTAAGGGGAGAAAAAAATGATATAATGTAGAAGAAGAGAGGGCAGAATCTGGAGGCAGTGAAAAGAGGGATCAGACTAGAATCCCTATATAGCCACAATAGAACGAAGTCCAACCCCTTTCTAGAGTTCTGTTGGCAGGTGCCAACTGTTAGTTGAGAGGTTCCTATGCATAGCGATGAGTAACAATAAATCAGTTTAACTGGACCTTCGCTTGTGGACCTGATCTTTTGTGCCTGACATACAGGGATCCACTGAAGCAAAATAAGGCCAATTTGATATGTCAGGGAAATGTATGGGATGTATTGAAGAACTTCAGTAACCTCTATCATGATGAAAAAAATATATACTTTTGTCAAACAGTAGATTATCAAATGACATCTTGATCCTGAGATATCGACTTACCTCTTGTGCTAAAATCATCCACCAAAATGACTTCTTTAATCAATTCAAGGGGGGACCGGTTGAGGATACTGTGGACAGAACGCAGGAGAGTGGACCACACTTCATCAACAAAGCACATGATAATGCTAGTGGTGGGAAGGTCATTGTGGACAAGAAGATCTGAACATCTGGAGCAAAAGAGATTAGCATAGCATAATATAACATAAACAGCTGATACAAAGTTACTGGTAGAAGTGAACATTAACCTCTCCAATTGCCCTAAAAACCTATTTTGCTGATATTTTCTTCCTGAAGGCAAGAGAATTGAGCTCTAAAAAATAAATTCTACTAAAATAATATCTATCAAAATGCAAAGACTTCCTCCCCGGCAATCAAAAGTTGTTGGAAAGAAATTTTAGTGTGTAAAGTAAGGAAAGCTATCACTTGAGTATCTGATTCCAACACAGCTAACACCATCAGCAATCGGCATTGCTAGGCATCTGCTTAATGGAAACTGAGAAATAGTAATGGCATAATCCTATAATACATCTTAACGTAGTGGGGAGCATTGTGAACTGTTAGGCCTGCTCAGTCTGCTGTGCATGTACTCATTAGTTAGGGAATTTGAAGGTTCTTACTCTTTTTTTCTGATAATTTTTTGATCTCAACATTAAAGTTAGATTGCTCAAACTTCAAACAGAAACTGTTACATCTCTGATCAGACGGAGACAGGTGCTTATCTGTCACATCCTCTTCTGCACAGCCAAGCAGATCAGACCAGGTGAAGAGACTAAGTAAATGAGCATCAGGGAGGAAGAGGATCTGTTCAAGGGGAAAGGCCCCGCTTAGAATTCTAAGCTGAAGGCTCTGCCACTGATTCCATGGGCTGACCTTGACTGCAACTGCACGAGTACTATTGTAAAACCAAACGGTGACTGAGTTTCTGACAAAAATATCACAGTGAAAAATCCTGCTATTTACAAAAAGGCCACTTTCCCCCTAATGGGCTGGTTTTCACTGAAATTCACAGATTTTATCCCCCAAACTGGGCCAGAAGTGGAATCATCTCAAGAAGACATGGTCCTTGGCCTTTAGCACTGGCATGTTTTGTGCCTACAGTGTGGATTTGTGCTAGATACAAATCATAAATTACTGTTGCGCTTTCATGCAACACAAGATCCAATTTACATTATATCAAAAACAACAGAAGCTGCTGATGCATAATTCTTTATACATTCTAAAATTTTTTTAAAAAACAAGCTTTTTCTGTCCCTTTTTGTAAGAGCATTTCTCAAGTCCTAATTCAGACACTCACAGTATCTCATTCCTGAGTAAAAATTTCAGATTCTCGTTAATTTCTGGATTGGTCCAGACAGATTTGCCTGGCTCTTTTCAGCTGTCAAAAGAATATTGAAACTAGAGGGATTAGGAGAAGGGGAAAGCTTAGTGTACCAAAGAGCAGATGTAGAACTTTTAAAGTTCAACTTAAAATCCAGATTTGTGGCCTGGTTTGAGATACTTCTTGTTCAGTCACTAAGTCATATCCGATGCTGTGTCCCTGACTCTGTCCAAACCCATGTCCCTTGCAACAATGACACTATTTAACCATCTCATCCTCTACCATTCTCTTCTCCTTTTGCCTTCAATCTTTCCCAACATCTTTTCCAATACGTGCTCTCTTCTCCTTTGGTGGCCAAATGAGCTTTGAGATACATATTGCCAGCTACTAAATAGGCTTTTCAGGCACATCCACATTATAATCTTAAAATAGTTCTTTCCCTTCCTTCCGTACCCACTTCTGAGATTGAATAGAAGATTTTTTTCAAGAAAGTCATGGAGCTTATTTCCATTTGATAGAGTGCTGAAAAAAATAAGACAAAGAATTCTGCAAATGCCATGAAGTTACTACCCAAAGAAAACAACACAGGAACTAATTCTGTAATAAGGTTATTTTTTTTAAAAAAAGGAAAGATCCTTGCCAAGAATTTGTGACTGGGGATATATTTTCCAGTTTCTTCCAATGGTTAACCAAGAAATGGGAAGACTGAAAAGTAAAAACTATAACGAGGCACCATGTTTTCTAAGCATTCTTGCAAGTAACTATGCATTCTTGCAAGGAGGCAGAGTTATTATTTACTTTATAGTATTATTATTTATTTAATAACAATATTATTACTGCTATCCTCAGATAGCTGCAAATCCTTGGAATAGCATTCTTCCATATTGCATCCCACATAAAATGTAACATTTTTCTGATCTGGCATTCTATGAAGAAACATGTGGCTGGAGATAAATATTCTTATACATTTGTCACAATATTCCAAGCTGGACAAAGTCACTCAAAGCATTCGAGTAAATTAAAAGAAGCTAGATTCAGCCATTCAATGCTGTTCTGACCATGAATATCATAGTTAAGATCTACTGGCAGAGAAGGGACCCCAGAAAGGACCTCCAACTTAAGGGCTTTCTTGAACAAGTTAAATTCAACAACAAAGACTGTGTTAAGTTTAATTGAGAAATAACCCATATGTTGTACTAACTGTTGATAGATTTCTGTCTGTATTAATACAGTCTTGTTGCTGGCAAAGAATAGTCCCTAGTGGATGATAAAAATAAAAGATCCAGGCTGCAGCCTGGATTTCTTCTATTAGCCAGTTTCTGGTTTAAAATAGCACCCGCCTCCTGTGATCAAACAGGGTGGCCAAAATAGTCTTCAAATCCCAAAGCACCTACATTATTTTTCCAGAGGAAAATCTTTGTTTAAAAAAAAAACAAGAAGGGTTGGCAATCACAATGAGTTATAAGGAAACAGAAGTCAAGAGAAATGAAATAATTTATGTAGAGCAAACACTGTGGATTTTATTGTAAAAGGAAGCTAGATGTAATGCAAATGTAAACTGTGTGTAAACTGGAAGCATTTAACATCGAAACTAACGTTTTCCAACTGCCCAGATATTACAGCTTCCAGAAATCTCAGCCAACATGGCCCTGGGTCTCCTGGGTGTTTGTAATCCTGATTTAACTGGAGTTATAAAAGAACGAAAAATAGGTAACTTGCTCAAGTATAAAATGGATACCACGCCCATGGCTTATCTAATTTTTCTTGCACTCATCTGTTCTAGATCTGCATTATTGTACAATAAACCTTTTTTTTTGCCAACCTGTAAGACTTTCTAGCAGTCTCCTCCACTTTGGTGCTTCTCGGTACAATTTTGATAATTCTCCATGTAGCTGAGAAATGAGAGTTGTAATCCCAAGTACTGTAACATAGTCGGATTCAGGTAGAGAAAGACTAACAATATAGAAAAAGCTGAAGGTTCGGAAAACCCTATGATACATAAGCCAGAAACATAAAACAACACATATTTTTCTGAGCCTAAATGCTAACTAACATGCCAGCATCAAAACTGAACCTTTCCAATGCTGCCATAACAAAGGTAAAATATTTTTGATTGGAAAAAAAGAAAGAATAATCAAAACCTGGAGATCTGAATTGGGTCTTACTTGGATTTACTCAGTAACATGCATTGCAGCTCCCAAAATTGCAAGCCAGCATGGAAATCAGCTTGGAAAAGGCTGTAGTGAGAAATGCCTCTCAGGGGAGAGGGCAGAACTGCAAAGTGGTTTCATGTGGCCCGCAAAGCCATCTTGGAAACAGTGAGGGAATGGCCCCCTCTGCCTTGGCCCTGGCCCAGAGACCCTCCTTCTGCCAGAGACCCTCAGATCTGTCCCATTCCTGCCCAGGACCCCATAGGCACCCTTGATGCGAACGATGTAGAGCTGGCCATGCCCACCCAGTAAGCCATACACACTCTTGCCATGCCCACCCAGTAGGCCACGCCCACCCTGGCCATACCCACCCGGCCCCCTGAGGGCAACTGCAAAGCTGATGCGGCCCTCAATGAAATTAAGTTTGACACCCCTGACCTAAAACCTTCTGCATCAGTAGGTATCTGAGTGTCATGTGACACAACGTTCTTACAAAGCATTAAATACCTTGGGACTGGAACATATTAAAGAACAAAACATAAATCTCTCAAAAAAGGAACACATTGCAAATCTTGCTATATGACTACCAGACCTATATAAAGCAAAGAGTACTACTGCAGCAATAGGACTGGTATTCTAAGGGGGAGAGGGGGCTCAGTATTATTTTTGATGCTGTTAAGGATGTTACAATAAACCATGGGCAACATAGCAACATAGATTATATCCACCCCTGATCGCAAAGTGCGGAACTAGTAGCTATTAAGTCAAGGGCTGAAGAAACTCGAGAAAGAGGGCCTCACAGAAGTGACAGAAATAGAAAAAACATGGAATTGAGAATTTTATTTTTTTAAAAAACTGTGCTGCCCATTTCCCTTATAAGATAAACAGAAAGCTCGTATTTGGATGACACATACACTTCAAAGTAATCACAAATAAATTTTATGTATCCTGCAGCCTCTAGAAATACAGTAAAACCCATTACAATCTCTGCAAATCTAGAGCCAGCCTTTTTTGAGTGCTCAGTCTTGTGACAAATAAACATGCATGAGGTGGGGTGGGAGTAGACTTGCCTGAAATGAAATATACACACAAAGGATGAAGGAACATAGCAAGTTGCCTTATACTGAGTCAGACCATTGTTCCCAAGAATGCTTTCAACTCAGAAAATGGGTGCATTTAAAGGGCTCCAGAACGTATATTGTTTCTTTTTTCCTGGCAATTCCATGCATTATTTCCCTCTTCAAATAGCCAAATATAGTAAAATGCAGCAACGTCAAAGAAAACAAAATTCACTTATATCCAGACAAGACTTTAATTTCCAGGAGTATTACTAACATTCATGATGTTCAAGGGTTTTGTTTGCATATACTTAGTAGAATAAATTGATTTGTTTGGAGAGCTGGCGCCCTTTAGGAAAAAAAAGAAGAAACTACTTGCAAGGCTGTTTTTCTGTCATGTTGTCCAAATAAAAGCTTCTCTCCTCCCCCACAAGACAGTCAGCGAACACTGAGGTGTTATTGACAGCCTCAATTCAGCAACGTTTCAATGTGACCCACTAAGGCTAAGCCTATCAAAGAAGTACAGCAGAAAATCTGTAGATCTAGCCGGTGATAAAGATTTCTCTCATTTCATTGAATTTGTCATTTTACATCATGCTGGTTTAGAAAAAAAAACAGAAGAGTCAAAGGTTTTGGTCAGGTCTTCTCTGCATGAACAAAAGGCTGAAGGGAAAGCATTTTTCTCGATTTCTATTTGCAATTCAGCTAAGGGTTTGATGGATGCCTTAAGGGAATCTTTACCCCTTAGGCTACTATATCTTCCAGCAGATCTTGAGAAAGCCAGGGCAAGCTACCAAAGAACTCCTCCCACAGAGAATCCGTTCTCCTGATCATTTTTCACCAATGTTTGATAGGGTGGTTGATCCTATCCTCCCAACCTAGATGGAAAACTATTTTTTTTTTGTTCTGGGTTGTTTTGTTGGGAAAATAGTGGACTGTATCTCAATGGGAGCATGCCTGTTTTACATGACAAGGTTCTTAATTCATTGACTGGCATCTCTTGATTAAAACACAGATCAAATAGCAGTTGATGGGAAACATTATTCTCTGCCCTTTGCCATTCTGGGCTTCATAGTTTTTTCAGGTAATCCTGTTGCGTTTGAGAGCCTTCATTTTGCTAAGGTGCCCCAGAATGCTGCCAAAATATTGCCATAATGCACCACTATCTTTGGCCAAACCCAAGGGTATCAATAGGACAATGGTGCATTGTACCAATAATTTGATTTACAAAGTGAGTGCCAAGCTACAGTTTCTGCAGGCAATGTACCAACATGTATCTATGACAACATCCAAGGCAGATCATTTGAAGGCTCTCTGGTGCCTTTATTAATGTGCCTGTGTTTCAAGATGTTAAAGACAGCCTTTGTTGGCCTACCTGCTTTCAACTTCAGTTAGACTGGCAGACAAATGGGAAATGGAAAACAGCTTTTAGGTAGAAGAATTTAACTCCTTGAGAATGAAAAGCGACTTACTGTACCTTCCTCAGCTGCCATATTTCAAAGGCCTCTGAAAATTTTGCAATGGCTTTAACTGAGGTGTCAGATTTATTTATCAGAATATTTCTGTACTGCTCAAACATTTTGCCACACGGGTTTTAAAAAAGGGAGCATCAGCGCAAATAAAAATGGAGCCCAAGTCCAAAGATTCAGGCCAAAAACTTGATGGAAAAGGTTGGTTTCCATAGCTTTGTAAACACAAGTAAGATGAGGGGTTCCCCTCCCCCCACCTCAGAGCCACAATTGTTCCATCATGAAGATGCTGTTTGCGAGGGACAGCATCTCTTGAGTGCCCAGCCCCTTAAACTCAAGTAGGGAGATTGATTCTGCAACTCCACAGTTAGTAAGTCATGTATGCTTTACACAGGTTAAGAGAGCACCGGGTATTTTCTGTCTTAGGTACCAGAAACCAACTGTTTAAGACGCATAAATGCTGCTTTAAATATATGCAATTCCTAAATCAGTGCACTTCTCTCCGTAAGCCGATTATCACGCATGGGTAATACTGTTTTGCATGGCTCTGAAAGCCTGTGTTAAAATGAAATAATGACAGTTTGCCACTGATTTGATTCTGTGGCTGAGTTCACACATCACAGGAAGCTATATTATGGTTCTGCCGTTTTGGGGGGGGGGGTGGTTTATATTGTCTGAATTGTATCACCCAGATTTGTAAACTATAGCTTTCAGCTTAGAACTATACAACTGTTTTCCCTACAGCAGAATAAAAAGATCTAATTGAACATTTTTTTTACAGAAAGTAATAGTAGAATTATAACCGAAAAAATGACATTAAAATAAAGAAAAGGATGCTAAATGCAGAAGCAGGATGAGGACTGGAGCCCTATGTAATGCATTCGTGCCTGGGAACACTATTTGGAGAAAACTAATTTATTTATCAGATTTAACTACTGCCCAGCTCACTCATAAAGTGACTCTGGGCAGTTTACAGAAAATTATGGGTTTCCTGTGACTGGATGTCTGTGACCCTTTACTGGTTTAGCACCAGGGGCAGAGATGGATACTTTGAGACTGGTTTCAAACTTCCTTTTTCTTTTTGAGGTGACAGCTGCCAAAGCAAAGTTCTTCTTGCAGGAAAATTGCTCCTCTAAGGGCCAACTTTGTTCTTTAAAATAATCAGAGAGGAAATCCTTGTGTTCCATATTCAAGGCTACACAAACAGTTTGTATGTCTGTATATGTGGGTGTGTTTACACAATTCAACACATCACTCAGTGTTAACTTTTTTGGTAGCAGTGATATCTAATCTGATGGGCCAGTTTCCAATTTTCACGTGCATCCTAGTATCAGCATGGATATTCTAGTTCTACAGTTCCCACCAAGAAGATTCCAGATATAAAAATCCATAGCTATGTTTCAGCAGTGACACATCATTTTAAGCACACTCATCCCACAAAATTATGTATACTTACCAGAAAATCAGATAAAGCAAATATACTGGAACTAATTTCTGAACAAACTTTAAAAGGATTGCATTGTTCAGTACTTCCGTTTGCCCAGTGCACCTCTATGAAAAATACCAAAATAATTTAAATTGTTCACAGTAGTCCTTCAATAATTTGAGATCTTGCTATTTGAGCTTCCAGGTTAACGTCTGATGTTCTGTAAGATTTTTCAAATATTGGGGGAGGCCTTTTCTGTTTGGTGGCCTCACACATAGTCTTTGTTGGCTTTGAGGAGAACGTTAAAGGTTAATTGTACTCCACATATTGCTAATTATGCTTATTACTAATTTGCTGATGCAAATTTATGTAATGTATATTTACTTGTTTAGGTACCTATGACTTTTGTGAATATTGTATATTTAAAATAATATTTGTTTCCGAAGACTACTGAACCAGGGGTCTTTTCCCTTTTTAATTTAGATTTTGTTATCCTGTTTTTATTTTTTATAAATAATTCAAGGCTGTCAACATACCTAATAGCCCTCCTCTTTTCCCCACAACAACAACCCTGTGAGGCAAGTTGGGTGGCTCAAAGTCATCCAGTCAACAGGAGAGACTAGAACTCAGAGGTTTTGTGGTTTCAAATCTGGTGACTTAATCACTAGACCAAACTGGCTTTTTTTGTTTCATAGACACCTGTGAGAGCTTCACGAAGCCTACAAACTCTTTTTGGGGGGAAAAAGGAGTATTTTTTTTAATTAATCGCAATTATATGTCCACTTTCATACAAAACAACTCCAGGTGGCATATAACACTGAAATGCATGTTACATATTTAAATGCGTACAAATATATAGAGATGGTATTGCAAAGAAAATCAATTCCTGTTCTAGACAAGCATTTGATAAATCAGCAATTGCACCAGCCCAAATGTGTGTTGTGAAGCACAAGTAATCACAGCTTACCCAGCAGGCCTTGTGTCATCAATGGCACGATCAACTGGGATTAAGTCACTGAGGTAGACATTGAAATTCCCTTCATTCCATCTCCTTTTGGCTTCTTCCTCCTTCTCACCTGGAACTTCAGCAGGGCGCCCAAATTGACCGGGCGCTCTGGGGTCTCTTGGGGCCAGGGTCCTATCGATTGTTAACACTTTGTGCAGTCGATTTTTTTCTGCGAAATCCACATTACTCTGATTAAGTTTGGGGAATTGCTCTTTGCCTGCTAAATGGCCTTTGTCAACCTTCCCCAGTGCTCCTCCTCTGGCAAGGATCCCCTCCGCGCTCACGGCTTTAATTAGGCCATCTAGATGGGTTGCACTGGTGGCTTTCCGCTTACGACTGCTTTTCTCACCACCTGGCGGCCGTACAGACTTTCCCATCGATCTAAACGCTCGGGTGCTGACTTGGAGACGCTGAATTGTTGGAAAAACCACAGGGACCAGCTCCTTGGTTATAAAGACCTGTTGGTTCTCCGAAAGAGCATCCTTTGCGGGAGGTAGTTTTGCATCCTTCCTACTATTTGGCAGGTTTCCCGGAGCTCTTTTATTCAGAGAGACTTCCTTCTTCTCTGCTGTTGAGGTATTCAGCTTGTCAGCAGGTAAAACCCACCTTCCTGGGACCTCGGGAGCCTCTACCGTTCTTACTAGCCCCCCAGTCCCGTTTGCTTTGGGAAAACCGGGAATGCCCGGCCATTCCTCAGGCTCGCTTCCAGTGGGGACACCACGTTTAAACCCAGCCCAAGCCCTACTATCTGGGAACTCCACGTGCAGCAACACCTCCGCTCCTCCCGCGGTCCTCCGGGCGGGCGCCTTCTGAGGGGCTCCCTTTGGAAGAGTTGGACTGACAGGCGCTCGCCCTTCAGCAGCTACCGAGTGGGGCTCCTGGTCCCACCGGGCCAGAGCCGGCTTTGTCTGCCGAGGGTGGTTGGTGGCTGCCGCCCCATTGACT
Source organism: Vipera ursinii (assembly GCF_947247035.1). Classification (NCBI taxonomy): domain Eukaryota; kingdom Metazoa; phylum Chordata; class Lepidosauria; order Squamata; family Viperidae; genus Vipera; species Vipera ursinii. The sequence goes on along the minus strand of NC_139512.1, from coordinate 148,227,906 downwards.
TTCTTTCCCGGGGGATGGGAAGGTTCAGCGGGCGGCCGGCGCCGTTTCAGCGGGAGTATGTCCCGCAGGCCGGGGATTTTCCCGGGCGCTGCTTTGGCCGGGGTCGTGCCGGGGGATAAGCGCTGCCTTCTCCCCTCCGCGCCCCGGCCAGCGTCTTCGCTGCTCCTAGAGGGCTTCTCGCCTTGTCCCGGCGGAGAAGCCTCGGACTCCACTCGGGACCACCTCCCCAGGCCACGCTCGGAGTTGCGCCAAACTCGCCGTCGCCCCCTGTCCTTCCCGCCCGTCTCCCCTCGCAGCACTTTGGCGCCGCTCTCGCCGAAGGACAACTTGAGGGCTGCCATGTCAAAGATCAGCCAAACCACCGAGGCTGCGAAGATCAAAGCCAGGACTCGCCCGCTGCCTCGGCAAACCTTCCGGAATTTATTCATTTCGGAGAAAAAAGTTTGCCTGGCCTCTGAAAAGCTTCTCTTCCGGCCGCCTCCGGGCCTCCTTACCTACAGAGGCGGCAAGAGGAGCGCCACGCGGAGCCCTGGAGCGCGCCCGCATAGCGAGCTAGGAGAAGTCGCCTGTTGCGCCTTGCCTGCGTGGCATATTTATAGCGCGGCATCCACGTCTCCTCGGTGTCGCGTGGCCGGCCTTGCAGCCGCATGTCCTCAGCCAACCAGCCCGCTCGCCAGCAGGGGCCGAGCGGCCGGCGGGTGCAACTTGCAGCGCCTTCTTAGGAGTCCCCTTCCTCCTCCTCTCGGCAGCCTGGGAGATTCTCCTCCATTCTACTTGATGGAAAAGAAAAGGAAAGAAAAGAAAAGAAAGGGGCGGCTGCAGATCAGCTGGAGAAACTGATCCCAGCTCCCCGCCTCCCCTCCATCCCAGCCCAAGCTGGTTTTCTTTCTCTGTAATTCGACACCGTCTCGGAGGGAAAACAAAGCGCAAACTTCTTACTGCTCTGGCGTAGCCTCTGCTATCACCTTCCGAGATCCTAGATACTTTTCAAAATCATGCCCAAACGCCAGAAACAAACTTGGTTGCCTGCCTGTGGTCTGTCTTGTTTGTGTGTATGTGGCTCAGGATTCCATCTTTGTAGTCATGGGGAAATTCTCTTCAGAATTTCAGAAAAAAAATGTACTATCTTGAACGATTCTTATGTATATTCATTAACCGCTCACCTTTTTCTGTTCTTTGGCAAGCCATGGTTTATTTGATCATGGTTTATTGAATAAATTTGCTGAGTTCAGAGGTTACACCAAGGCACACAAGCTAAGGTTCACCAATCATAGTTTGGTGAATTTAGCTGACATGCTAAGCCATCAGCAAACTATGTTTCTGGTCAGCATCTGACTGCAGTGGCTGGCAGCAATGGATCAAAGAGGAGGGGAGCGGTTGAGGGGAAGGGGAGAAAGGTCCTCTGAAAGTGCTTGAAAGCAGTTTATCTTACTACTTTTTGATATTTGCAGTAGCAGCAACCAATGAGAAGGTTTTCAAATTGTGCTAATTTCAGGGAGGACTCAATAAAAAAGAAACATCCTGGCTTAAGAAAGACTAGATTACAAATATTCATGCAATAATAAAATAGGACAGAAATAAAAATAAAAAATTCTCCCATGATGGAGCATTTGTAAAGGTAGGTGGAAATGAGCTTCCCAGGATAGAGGCCTACAGAGATAATGTCCCATTGAAAAGGCTGCTTTTTCAGTTAGGTCAGGTTACCATATTTTCCTGTCAAGCAACAGGAGGAGAATACTACTACTACTACTACTACTACTACTACTACTATTAATAATAATAATAATAATAATAATAATAATAATAATAATAATAATAATAATAATACATGGACAACATTTGAAAAACATTGAAGGAAAATGTGTTAACAACTTGACATGGGCATGGCTTAAGATGGGAACCATCAAGAAAGAAATGGAAGGCTTAATACTGGCTGCTCAAGAACAAGCACTACAAACTAATGCCGTGAAAGCGAAGATACAAAAATCTACTGACAATCCAAATTGCTGACTTTGCAACAAGAAAGTTGAAACTTTCACATTTAATATGTGAGTGCAGCAAAACCGCGCAAACTGATTACAAAGCTAGACATGACCGAGTTGCTAAACTAATCCACTGGGCATTGTGTAAAATATACGACTTCCCTGTGTCCGAAAAGTCGTGGGAACATAGGATGGAAAAAGTTGTCGAGAATGAGAGGGTGAAGATCTTGTGGGACTTCCGAATACAGACAGATCACCATTTGGAACACAACACGCCAGATATCACAGTTGTAGAGAACCGAAGCGTACAGCTGATTGATATCACTGTACCAGGATATGCCAGAGTCGAAGAAAAAGAACTGGAAAAAGTTACGAAATACTGCGCCCTGGCCATTGAAACTGCGCGATTATGGGTGAAACGTGTAACAGTGATACCCACTGTCATCGGGGCACTGGGAACTATGTCCAAAAACTTTGTAAAATACATCAAGAAATTGCAGCTTCTTGCAATAACTCCAGCAAAGCTACAAAAAACTGCGCTACTCGGAACATCTTACATTTTAAGGAGATACCTGGTTGATATCTAGGATGCTGGCAGCAACCCGTGTCAACCATTAGTGCCAGTCAATTTGAGTGTTCAGTTGACTGAGTTTCATGTTTAATGAATAAGTTATATAATAATAATATAAAGTGGGTCTTCTGTGGGTCTTACTGTCTGTTGTGAAGCCATGTTCTTCCTTATGTCTTGAGCTCCAGAAAATTACAGTATATCAGCATGGGATTTGCAGTCTCTGTTGCTAGTCCCAGTCCTACTTCTGTTTTAAGTCACTGTAACAAAACTAACATCTGCTCTTGGAGCGACTCAGAAAAAGGGGGGTAGGGAAATGTCTTGGTCATGGATTGATAATGAGATGAACACAAAATCACGGAGCCATGGCAGAAAGAGATGAATGTTGTTGTTAGCTGCGAAGTCATGTCCGACCCATCGCAACCCTATGGACAACGTTCCTCCAGGCCTCCCTGTCCTCTACCATCTTCTGGAGTCCATTTAAGCGTGAGCTTAAACAGATGAATACAAATCATAAAAAGCCCTTACAAGGGAGCCAATAGTGAAGCCAACATTACTTGGTAGAACTGAATTTAAAGAGAACCGAATACCGCCTTTGCTTCCTATTTCCTCCTTTGACTTGGACGGTCTGAATGGTGCACAAACAAGAATGCAACATCTGTTCCAAATTCATGAAAGCAGATATTTGGTAGTTAGTAAGATATGGCTCAGGAAAGATCTCATTCTTGCATCACAGGTTTAGATAATCTAAAGCTGCAATCCTAAATCTGTTTTTTTCTGGATGGGAAGTAATTTCCATTGAAATCTATGTGACTTATATCTGAGTGTAGAAATATGTTGTTGGCCTTAAAAGTTAGTAATTTTTTGTGTAGAATAGAAGTTTTCAGGTGCTATAAAAAGTCATGGAGGAAAGTAGAAAATGCATGTTAATAGTTGTCTTGTAGTTGGAAGAGCATTCTACCCAGCACATTAAATAAAAATGCAGGAAGGTTCACACTGAGCTATCCAAGAGAATTGTGACAGCTGCAATAGAGTGGATCAGGGTCTACAGGTTGCCTTCTTTTGCTGTAAATGACAGCAGCCTTTATGGAATGAGTCCGCAGTAACTCTGTTCATGCATACTGCTAAGCCCAACACATTTTGGCCTGGCAGTATGTATGAATATAGCCAGCACATGAAAACACATGAAAGATTGCTGTTGTTCCTTTGGTGTGGTACAAGGAAAGGAATTTAAAATTGCCATGCTGTGGTTTCAAACATCTGATGCCCCGTTGAATACTAGCTTCTCAAAGCACTAGCTAGCCACAAATTGCTAAGAATAGTTGAATAACAAAGGTTTTTTTTAGCAGTTTCTTCTTCCCCTTCACCCCATGAATGAATTATTGAAAATAAGTGAAAGAGTATGCCCCACTTTTAAACTTTTGTTGCACATTATAAATCATGAAACATTTCACAGCTGGAAATAGCATGGTCAAATAGCCCTACCATAAACTTTACAATGTGGCTTTACTACACAGCAAATACAAATGTGTGGTTTCTGTTTGGACAGACTTGTTCAACACAAGACAGCAGTTTTTACAGTGTGGATTGATTAATTTATTCCAAAAGGCTAACATTAAAATAATACCAAGGCTCAACCTCACATGGACCTTCTTTTCATTCTCTTTTTGAAAAAATATATATACAAAAGTCAAAAGTGGAGATCATGACATTTGATGCTTAGTAAGAAATCAAGCCAGACCTCATATCTACAATAAATATTTAAGATAAGTGCTACAGGATATTGGAGTTAGAACAGCTGCTTTGCACGCAATAATGTGCAAATTTGACAACAAAGATTATAGCAATAACACTTAACTGTAGTTTAAAGGAAATACTAATCCATTTTAAATCTGAAAGCAAATGGCTAACAAAGCTAGGATTTGATTCCTCTGGTTAATGAGCTAATAGTAGTGAGATCTGTAAATCTGCATTTGCTACTTTGCTTTCAGCTCTATTAGTTTGTAATCATACAGAATAGATTATCTCCAGTTCAGTCCTGAGTCAACATTCTACTGTAACTCCAGTGTTGGTAGAAGGACTGGTTCAATTTTGGTCCAATAGATGGGAAGGAATAGTTGGTATTAATTAAAGCACAAAGAATACTATGAGTACTTCCACTTGATAGATCTATTACTGAAGACCATCACCTTGGCTCCAAACAAAACCTAAAACTTACTTCCTTCATATACAAAATTATGTATATCAGGCAGAAAATTGTGCTATGTGCTGAAGGATGTATCTTTCCCCGAGTTAGCAGGAAAACTTTTTCAGGTACAAGAGAGCAGTCAAGTAATCCATCTAGTATTGACAGTTATTACCACTTTACACTGATATATTTTTATTGTTTTTAAATATTTGTTTTTCTGTTGTTGGTTTTCTTACTATTTATTTCTAATGCGCTAGTTTCTTTGAAGAATCGTTTTAAAGTGATATATAAATGACCGTTAGAACATATACATATGATATGTTATTTCCTAGGAAACAGGTATGTCGTAATAGGGATAATCATGAATAGTCTCCTGCAGTTCTTGATCAAGATTTCATACTATTTATGGATACTTTATTGTACATCTGGAGTTTTAAAAGTTTCACCTTTTCATTCCTATTCTGAAACTATTTTTGGCATATGTGAAGGAACTGTGTTTGGCGTGGACTTTTTTTCCTGAATGCTATTTTCTCATTGTTTCAATTACGCTTAATTTCAGATCTGATTCAATCTTCTACCTCAGTTTACTTTTATTAAACTGGAAGCAGAACAAGAGTAAACTATGCAGATTTGCCTCTGATTGGCTTGTAATCCCCATTTGTATCTCATTGTTCAAATCCCAAAATGGTGTGTCAGTGTTATTGCTGAACTATTAAATTTATAAAACATTACATAAGGAATTGTGGTAAGCCTATATCACTTCCAAACCAAACCCTCTGCCCCAAGGCAAAAAGAATTAGGTATGAGATTTTGTGCTTGTCCCTTTAAAAGGTATCAGCAAGTAGTTATCTAACTTCCTGCAGCACTTAAAGGTGTGCCCTAGATAATCATTAGGCAAGGAAGCTTTCATAAATAAAACTGATGTAGCTTTTCCCCCCTAGGCCATTAATATGTTACAAATGCTGACTGAAATCTCTGCAGCTAGGTGATGTGATAGGTGATTTTTAAAACTGTCAAATTAGGGTCAAAACATCTTCACAAATTCATGAAGTATGCTTTCCTTAATGAACACAAAAATAAAAATGTTAGTGGATTTTTTTCTTTGAAAACCTAGCAGCTAATTCCACCTCTTTTTTTAAAAGGAGATGGATTTTAAAGAATCATAAACTAAATTGGAGACCATAGCCAGACGAAGAAAATAGTTTAAATAAAGTGTATTTGTATAAAAGGTCACCTAGGAAATACAAGCTTTATTGTAAAGTATTCAAGGAAGCTGTATGTATCTGAACAATATAATATATGACCAAGCAGTATTACTGTGAAATAAAATAGGACATAGATTATTGCCAGAATAAAATTTAGTAACATTTAATAAAACGAACATTCAAAATCTGCTTATAAAAGCTGACTGGTTGAAACAATTTCAAACAGACCAAGAGGTTAGGAATTAGTATGTTGGATTCATAGCACCTAGCTGATATTGTATTGGGTAATCTTGAAAAGCATAGTTAAGAAAAAGTAAGTTAGACTTCGTTGGTACTTGGAGAACTGTATATTTACTGGAATTAAAAACAAAAACCTTTGAGAAGCAGGGGCAAGTTTATTTCCATGGAGTTGTAAAACCAAGTCAAACCAAGCCAAGCCAAGCCAAAGGCATGTTGATGAAGTCAATCTAGAAATTATATTTGCTTGAATTTTGCTGTCCCTTTTGTGATCTCTGTTCCAGCTTTATTGCTTCTGTTCCCAGTCACTGTCAGTCACTGGACTCTCTTCCAAGACGATAGGTGACATAGCCTAACAGATTAAATGCTCCTAGAGTTTCCCCTTGTTTAATGTCAGAATGAGGGTGACTAAAGCCTGTCTCACTCATGGGTTAGAGATGAGAAGAAGGCAGTGCCTTTGTGAAAAAAGGGGGAAAGATATTGGTAGGACATGTTTGGACAATGATTAAATGTAAGGAAGGGAACTAATTAACCTGATTGTAAAAGCATCTTTAAAAGTGGCACAGTTTAAATCTAACCTGTAATCATGATTTAGAACATAATTCAGAAAATCCCTAATCATTTTGATTGCAATATGCAATACGCAAATGAGAAAAATCCTTGCTGGATTGGTCCAAAGGTTGATCCATCATCATGCATCATTGTGTTTTCAAGAGTAGCAAAACAGTTGTTTTGAGAAAGCCTATGACCAGGATGTGACAGCAACAGCCTCCTTCAGCATCTGATCTCCAGAGAGATATGTCAACTCTGATACATTGCTTACACAGGGATTACATGTGACTGTGTATAAGTAGTCCTTATTTAACAATTATCTCATACTGCAACTATTCACAGTTATGACAGTAAGGAAAAAGTAACTTTGTGACCAATCCTCATATTTATTTATTTAGTGTATGGCATAACATACTCGGACTAGCAATATATACATTAATATTTCATTTAGATTAGTAGAATCCTCATATTTATGACTTTCATGGGTCTGTAAAGCAAAGGAAAGCTGAAATAAAATTCTAAACACCATCATGATTTAACTTAGCGACTGCTTTACTTAATAACTAAGATGCCAGTCCTAGTTGGAGTGACTAAACAAGGACTACCTGTGGTCCAGCTTGATGCACCTATAGCCACAGCATACAATTATATTTGCTGTGCTTTGAATTCCAGCTTTACATGTCTATACCTACGGTATACTTTTCAAAAATAAGAAAAAAAATGGGTAGGAAAGAGGATAACATCTTTATAGGGAGAACTAAGAAGGAAATTACAGAAAGCATCTCTCTCTCTCTTTGTGTGTGTGTGTGTGTGTGTGTGTGTGTATTCTAAACCACCCACCTCCCACAGAGGACACACACACACACACACACACACACACACACACACACACTTGTGCCTTAAAGTCAGTTTTGACTTCTGACAACCGCCTGGACAAGTCCCTGCAGTTTTCTTGGCAATTTTTTCAGAAATTTGCCCTTGCCTTCTTCCTCAGCTGAAAGAAAATGACTTGTCCACAGTCACCCAGCTGGCTTTGTGCCTAAGGCATGACTAGAATTCACAGTCGCCTGGTTCCTAGACTGATGTCTTAACCACTGCACCAAACTGGCAGTCATATACAGTATGAAATGCCTAGTTGGCTTCAAGGCTATAATTTAAAATGCCAGTTATTATCTTATATCTGCCCATCCGGTTATTCTAACAGAATTGGCTTGTTTCAGGTCTCTTCAACTAAGCAAAGTCATGTTGTGGAACCAAGGAAGCAGGCCTTCTATGTCCATTGGAACAGCACCAGTAGTGGGATTCAAATATGTGAACAACCAGTTCTCTCTGTGGATGCCGCTTCCAAAAGTCCATTCTGGGCCTGGGCAACAAAAAATTAGCTACCGGTTCTGCCGAAGTGGTGCGAACTGGCTGAATCCCACCACTGATCCCACCTGACATCTTTATGACCCCTGAACGTCCACCTACACGCAATCTTTAAAAACTCTTTGTTTAAATAAAACAATCCAGCACCAAATGCTGATTAATGTTTAAGAGGGAGAAAAGACACTGAAAAGTGAATGGAAGGAGGAACAAAGAAAGAGGTTTGTTGAAGAGAAAAGTAAATTCAAGCACAATTTTACTACTAGTAGGCAAAGAGAGTTGATCAATGCAACTGATTGTACTCTCATTTTTTTCAAATAAAAAGCACTGTAGCTAAGAGCTAAAAATGAGCATATATATATATATATATATATATATATATATATATATATATATATATATATATATATATATATATATATATATGTTTCAAATGTTAACTCTTTAGATTACCTTGCTAGGCCCCAAACATGGGGCAAATCTTTATTTCCTGTTTTCAGCCTATCTTGAAGGCTATCGAACAGGCAGTAGTCACACCGGACAATTCCTATATTTGTGTAAATTACTAACAAAGAATTAAAGGGAAACTGAAATGCATTTCAGTTTCCCTTTAATTCTTTGTTAGTAATTTACATATATATATATATATATATATATATATATATATATATATATATATATATATATATATATATATATATGGATCTTTGGTTATTCGGGTTTTTCCCCGCATAGAACTAAAGGTGTAGGCGCAACGTTTCGACGGAATCCCATCCGTCATCATCAGGCTGGTGGCTTTAGCTTCCTTCTTCTGGGAGAAGCATGTGGCTGTTTGTTCCTCTTTTTTAAACTGCCAAGAGGGGGTGTGTTCTGTGGAGGTGTGCTCTGATTGGGTGGGGGACCAAGTGTGTTCTGATTGGGTGGGAGTGTGTTTTGAATGGTGGGGGTGTTCTGATTGGGTGGGGGTGTGTTCTGAGTGGATGGGCTGGTCTCAGCTGCCAGCTCCAGACCTGAGCTGGTGAGTTGTGCTGCTTTTGTTCGGCTCCGTGTTTGTGGTGGTGCCATGTTTTTATAGTGGGTGTCAGTTTGCTTATTGTGTGGTTTGGAGGGGTTTAAAGTGGCTGATGTTGCAGCTGTAGTTAGGTTTCTGTTTTGTGGTTGTGCCTCGTTATCATTGTGGGTTCGGATTTGCTTTTTGAATGGTTGTGTGGTGGTGATGTCATGTGATGTTATCATGAGTTTGGGTCTGGTATCATTCTTGGTGGTTGGGCCTCGTCTGTCAATTAAGGCGGGTTTCCAAATGGCTGGAAGGCGAGAGGTATCATATCGTTTATTCATGCTGTGGGGGCGTTTTTCTATCTCAATGGCTTCTCTGATTATTCTGTTGTTGAAATGTTCAATTTTGGCGATAGTTTTGGTTTTTTTAAAATCAATTTCATGTCCCGTGGCTTCAAAGTGTTGGACCAGGGATGAAGTTTGTTCTCCCTTTCTGAGTGAGTTTTTGTGCTCTTCAATGCGTGCACTTATTCTTCTGTTGGTCTGTCCGATGTATGTGGTGGTGCAGGTGGTGCATGGGATTTCGTATACTCCTTGGTTTTCTAACCCAATTATGTCCTTGGGGTTTCTTAGGATGGTGGATATTTTTCTGTCTGTGTAGAATGCTGTTTTGATGTTGTGTTTTTGGAGGACCTTGCTGATTCTGTCTGTGGTACAATTCACCATGGAAACAGAAGCTAACAATCAACTTCCCTTCCTTGATGTCTTAGTCTACAAGAAATCCAACGGCTCCCTAGGACACACTATCTACCATAAAAAAACACACACAAACCGCTATCTGAACGCACTCTCACACCACCACCCAGCACAGATCAACTCCGTAGCCAAGACACTCATCTCCAGAACAAAACACCTAGCTGATGAACAACACCTAAAAACCGAACTACACACTCTCACTAATGTACTAACAGCCAATGGATTCCAAAGAAACACGATTACCAACTTAATCCGAAGAGAGACACCCACAAAAACCCAGGACAGAGAACAAGAAAATGGCAAAGCCCTCCTCCCATACTTAAAAGGGACCACAGAAAATATATATATAGTGAATCTAGAGGCCAGAAAAAGGTTTTCTCACAGTGTTATTTTGCCTCACAAAATTTTATGGTGAATCCAAAAATTGTCATCTTCCAGTGTGGGCAACAAGTCTGCCTATCACTGCTTGTTCAGATTTTCTTCTTACAGCCAGCAAGAAGAAAAGTATAATGAGTGTATAACTGGCAGTATTAGAAGCCATTCTTTTAAAAGCAACTTCAATCTATTAAGGTATTATAAATCAGAAATCCTAGGCATCTCCATTAAATCATCCAGCTACATATTCTGAATCTCAATCTTCTTCTTTTGCCCCTGATTGAAATTACAGGAAATACAATGTAAAATAAAATAATGAAACTTCATATGATTATGGAATTCAGCCATTTGGTCTGAGATTTAGAATAGTAAATAAAAATAAACTAAGTAAATATGCTTATTATTTTACTTACAGATTTTACACACATATTACTTTTGAGGATAATTCCTTGCAAGGTAACTCTCAAACATTGATTTATTTTTTCACTGTAGAGATAAATACCGTATGGAGTAAAGAAGCTAAGCCTTTTTTATCTACAGGTGAAAACTCCTCAGAATAGCAAAAAGCAGCCGAGACTTAAATATACTGAAAAGTTAATACAGCTGCTACCATAGGAAGTCCATAGATTGTTTTTCTTTCCTAGTGTAGTTTCTCTCTCACACTACACTTGTTGGAATTATTTAGTAACTGCTTTGATAATAAGCTAGATAAACAAATCTTCTGGACAAAGGATATACTGATGCATCAATGAATATTAGGTTTGTTTTGAATATTCATGCAAATTTTGTTAAGTATTTCATGCTCACAATTCCATAATTGAACTTTGAATCCAAAGCTTAGACCTGTACGATTCATGTGGAAAATTTGTCACTTTGCAACTTCACTTACCACTTTGCCAACATTTGCCACTTTACTAATGTTTTGTTAGCAATCACATAAGCGGTAATTAGATGTTAACATTCTTGCATGTTTAAAGACTTGTTCCGTGACAAGGAGCAACTAATTACAAGAATAGTTCAATTTTTCCTACTTCCTGAGGAATCCTTGAAAGGCAAATAAGAATGGTTCATTTTTTGGTACATAGCCCTCAGCCTGAATATTTATACAGATTTTAAAATTCTAGTCTTGAAACCAATTTGGACTATCTCATCTAAAGATACACTGATGGAAAGCTATTTGGAAATATCTCTAGAGACAGATGGAGGATGATATCAGCCCAGTGGTCAAATCTCCATATTCTTTCATTAAGTAAGTTAAGAAATTATTACCTTTGTCATTTCAACCATTTTCTGTCATTCTGCTGCACTTAAATAAAAAAGCTCCATTCAGACAGCCATCCTAAAACAGTTCATTAATGAATAAGCACCAACAAAATGTAATAAAGATTTGTTCCACATATATAAAAATATTGTAGGATTGCTTCTCCTGGTAGTTCCTTCCTTATTGGGAACAAATAGGTACATATAGTAGATAGTATTCAGTTTCAGGGAGAAAATATTATTAAATATCACATCAAAGAAATAGGATCTGCCTGGAAGAAGATACTGATAACTGAGACAACTCAATTAGCCATGAAATTTTATTTCAGCTTTGGTGACAAGACAGCAGCCTCTGTTGCATCTCTCCAAAGCCAGTAGAACTGTTGAACTATTATAAGGCAGGGATCCCCAAACCCTGGTCTGTGAATCAGCACCGGTCCACGGCATAGCAGAAACTGGTCTGTGCAAACAAGCGAAGCTCCATCCACAGGATGCAGGCAGCACACAAAACCACACCCCTCTGGTCCACGGAAAAACCTCTCTCCACGGAACTGGTCCTGGTGCCCAAAACATTGGGGGGTCTCTGTTATAAGGCACATTACATGCCTATAAGTTCTGCATTTAGCATGGTGCCCATCTGAGGCCATTGCCTCATTCTGTCTAGTGATAGACCAGTCTTGCAAAATCCCACTAGAGAACTGAAACAGTAAGCTCTTCAATCAATGCTTACCATTTTTTTTTTTAAAAAAATCATTTTTCTATTGTTGCAGAAAAAAAGCAGCTGTAAAGCTAAAGTGCAAAAGTAACGGCCAAATAATGTGTTCATTATACAAGATGGAAAAAGTCAAAATGTACTGTTCACGCTTTCTCTTTAAGCTGGGTTTTAAGCAAAAAAGGAGGGCAGAAGAGAGAAAGGAAATTCATCCTGATCATTGTGATGTATGCATTTTGTAAGATGGGGTGGAGGAAGTGCTGTGTGTGTGTTTGTGTGTATGTACACAAACATACTATTCATATGAAATACCAGAGATTATTGGGAGGAACAAATAATATACAGTAGATGTCCTTCCTTTGAAAATATAAATGCCAACAGTATTTTAGATTTGCCACTAGCACTAACAGGAACACATGGATTCTTTGCAACACAGGTAACTCTAGCTTAACAACTGGTTGCTTAGCAACTGGTCAAAGTTACAATGGAGTTCCCCAGAGCTACTTAAAACCTGGTTCTGGAGTTCCAATAGCCACCTCCCCAGCGGTCACATTATCACATTTTTGTGCTTGGCAACCAATTCACATTTATGGCCATCTGCTTCATCCCATGGTCATGTGATAGCAATTTTTGACTTTTTTTGCCAGTTCCCGGCATCTGCTTCCAGTTTCCAGCAAAAATCGCCTATTGAATAAAACAGTTTCACTTAACAAACTCCTTGTCTGCTTAATGACCACTGCATCTGTTTAACAACCACTGCAAAAAAAGTTCGTAAAATCAGGCACAGTCAAGTGGCAACCCCCTTAACGACCGCCATGACTTACGACTGTAATTCAAGGCTCAGTTACGGACATAAGTCAAGAACTACCTGGAGAATTGTTGCTCTCTGTTGTTCTTGGTGCCATTCCTCTTACACTGTTTTGTGGCAGAGAATTCCTCTTTTGGGATCCCAAGGAAGGCTTCTTTGCAAAAGAGGCGTCATGAGGCAATGCTTTCAGGAAGAATATAATTTTCCTGGCTCTGCCAACTGGCCTAGGCCCCGATGGGGCGTTCCATATTGGACTAGGAAGAAGATTCCACCTCCACTCATAGTATTCTGGTTTTTAAATTTCTTTAATCTCTCCTTATTTAATACTTAATGTTTTAATATTTTGAATTTTGGAGAGGTTCTTTATGTTTGTAAGCTGTCCAGAGTCATTGACAGTGAGATGGGCAGCATATAAATTTAATAAACAAAATTTAGTTAAAGCAAAAATAATTATATAATCAATTTGTTATAAATTTAATAATTAAAAATTAGTTAAAGCAAAATAATTATCTGGGGAGGGAAAGAATACATTTACTGGATATATTCACAAATACTCAAAATGAGAACATTAGGTCTTCTGCAGATTTGCAGAAGAGTCGTGTTTGGCTAATATATGTCCTCTAAAGACAGACAGTGTGTTTTAAATAAACAATGATAAAAACTGTCCTGATAATGCTTTTCAAATTACAAATTATGCATAACATGTTTGTGAAATTAATTAGGAGTTTTATTATGAGGAAAGTAAAACAACTAGTTAGAAAAAAGCAACATTCAGGAATATGAAGTATTTTCTATGCTTGCTAAATATAATCTGTCTCATAAAATGATTCTTTGTTGAATTACTGCTGCATATAATTCATGTATCATATGAACATTCCCATTAATTACTATTAGAGTGGAGAAACCCTGAAAATCTGGTACACATACCAACAAATGCTGAAGCAGATGGTTGAAATTAACGAAACATGATCTGCTGCTGAACTTGTTACCTAATTATATTGTTACATCAAAACAGTTAAACCAAATTTGTGAAGTTGTCAGTAGTGAGCTGGAGATTTGTAAAATCTACAAAATAATCCAACAATACAGTGGAATGATTTAAATGTTTTGTTTTATAAGGTAGGCTTACCTATACCCATTGATTGGATTAATGGTTTAAAAATAAAATCACAGCTTTTTTGGAGGAACATTTAAACTAAATAATGGGGATAGTGAGTTAATTGATACAGTACATCACTGTCCCCGGCAATCTAAGAAAATAGGGGAAGCCAGGCACCACACAAGTTATGCAGCAAGTAAACACAGTGTCAGTCATAAAGGACTCAAATGTCTATACGCTAATGCACAGAGTATGAACAGTAAGCAGGGTGAACTAGAAATTCAGGTAAATGAGGGCAGATATGATATTGTTGCCATTATGGAAACATGGTGGGACGAAACCTACAAATGGAACACACAGCTAGAGGGATTTAAACTATTTAAAAGAAACAGACTAAACAAAAGAGGAGGAGGAGTTGCTCTCTATATAAGAAATAACTTTACCTCTACAGAAATAGAGCACAACAATGATGAAAACTGTAAACCTGAAAGCATTTGGGTCAATATAAAAGGGGGGGAAAATGACATTGCCATAGGTGTATACTATAGGCCGCCCAACCAAGCAGAGGAAATAGATGAACTTTTTGCTAGTCAGCTAACTAAGGTATGTAAGAAGCACATCACAATAGTAATGGGGGACTTTAATTACCCTGATATCAACTGGGAGACAAACTCTGCACCAAGTGGAAGATCAAACAGATTCCTGTCAAACCTAGCAGACAACTTTCTCTCCCAAAAAGTAGAGAAGGGAACTAGGGGATTAGCCATATTGGATTTAATTCTCACTAACAGAGATGAAATGATAGAAGGTGTCGAAGCCACAGGAACCTTGGGGGGAAGTGATCATGCAATATTGGAATTCAACATTCTGGAGGCACAAGCAATAGAACACAGCCAAACTAGAGTCTTGGACTTTAAAAGAGCTAATTTCAATAAACTTAGAGAGACCATGGGAAGAATTCCATGGATGAGAATCCTAAAGGGGAAAACAACTCAAGAAGCTTGGGAAATTTTGAAAAGTGAGATAATAAAGGCCCAGTCTAGTACAATACCAACAAAGAAGAAAAATAACAGCTCTCAAAAGAAACCAGCATGGCTGCATAAAGAACTCTCTGATAAATTGAAAGATAAAAAGGACAAGTATAAGAAGTGGAAAGAGGGGCACATAACTAAGTCAGAATATCAGCAAATAGCCCGTGCCTGCAAAGATGAAGTGAGGAAAGCTAAGGCTCAAAATGAACTAAGGCTTGTGACCAAAGTAAAAAATAACAAAAAAAGCTTCTTTCAACATATAAAAAACAAGAAAAAAGTTAAGGAAATAATTGGTCCATTAGTGGGGGAAAGTGGCAAGAAGGTGACAAGCAATAGGGAGAAAGCAGAACTATTTAATTCGTTTTTTGCATCTGTCTTTACACAAAGGGAAAAAACAGTCCATCCTACCCAAACCAGTGCCATAAAAAACAGAATAGAAAGGCAAGTTAAGATAGGCAAGAAAATGGTAAGTGAACATCTGTCCAGCCTAGACGAGTTCAAATCACCAGGACCAGATGGATTACACCCCAAGGTTCTCAAGGAACTGGCAGACGTGATCTCAGAACCACTGAACTATATTTTTCAAAGATCCTGGAGCACTGGGGAACTACCAGAGGACTGGAAGAGAGCCGATGTAGTTCCCATCTTCAAAAAAGGGGAAAAAAATAGATCCAGGAAACTACAGACCTATCAGCCTGACCTCAATACCTGGGAAGATTCTGGAAAAGATAATCAAACAACAAATCAGCGAACACCTTGATGCAAACAAAGTCATCACTAAAAGTCAACATGGGTTTGTCAAAAACAGATCATGCCAGACAAATCTTATTACATTCTTTGACCAAGTGACAAAATTAGTGGACCAGAGGAACGCTGTAGATATAATTTACTTGGACTTCAGTAAGGCATTTGATAAAGTAGATCACAAACTACTACTTGATAAGATAGAAAAATGTGGGTTAGATAGCATTACCACCAGATGGATTCGTAGCTGGCTGACAGGCTGTACTCAGCGTGTGGTCCTCAATGGAACTGCATCTACATGGAAGGAAGTGTGTAGTGGGGTGTCCCAGGGCTCTGTTCTGGGCCCAGTGCTCTTCAATATCTTCATTAATGATTTGGATGAGGGGATAGATGGGGAACTCATCAAATTTGCAGACGACACCAAGCTGGCAGGAATAGCCAATACTCCAGAAGATAGGCTTAAGATACAGAAGGATCTGGACAGACTCGAACACTGGGCACTATCTAACAAAATGAAATTCAATGATGAAAAAAGTAAGGTTCTACATTTAGGCAGGAAAAATCAATTGCATAGGTATAGTATAGGTGGTACCTTGCTCAATAGTAGTAACTGTGAGAGGGATCTCGGAGTCTTAGTAGACAATCACTTCAATATGAGCCAGCAGTGTGCTGCAGCTGCCAAAAAAGCCAACACAGTGCTAGGCTGCATTAACAGAGGGATAGAATCAAGATCAAGTGAAGTACTAATATCACTTTACAATGCTTTGGTAAGGCCACACCTGGAATACTGCATCCAGTTTTGGTCACCACGATGTAAAAAAGATGTCGAGACTCTAGAAAGGGTACAGAGAAGAGCAACCAAGATGATTAGGGGGCTGGAGGCTAAAACATATAGGGAACGGTTGCTGGAATTGGGTATGTGTAGTTTAATGAAGAGAAGGGTGAGGGGTGACATGATAGCAGTGTTCCAATATCTCAGGGGCTACCACAAAGAAGAGGGAGTCAAGCTATTCTCCAAAGCACCTGAAAGCAGGACAAGAAGCAACGGATGGAAACTAGTCAAGGAGAGAAGCAACCTAGAACTAAGGAGAAACTTCCTGACAGTTAGAACAATTAACCAGTGGAACAACCTGCCTCCAGAGGTGGTGAATGCTCCAACACTGGAGGTTTTAAAGAAGAGACTGGACAGCCATTTGCCTGAAATCGTATAGGGTTTCCTGCCTGAGCAGGGGGTTGGACTAGATGACCTCCAAGGTCCCTTCCAACTTTATATTATTATTATTATTATTATTATTATTATTATTATTATTATTATTATTATTATTATTATTATTATTAAATCAGACCTGGTAGGTTGGGACTAAAATTTATGAAGTGTGTTTCCTTTAACTATAATCTTATATGCATATCATTACACTAATAATAGAGTAGAAATAGTATTGACTTTTATTACTGCCTGTATTCCTTGGTAAGTGAAAATATGAAATAATAATAATAAGATCCTGTGGGAAGTACCCTAGAAAATATCAGAGGACTTCAGCTTTCTGAGAGAGCTGTTAAATTGAGTTGTATATACTATTAATTTGTTCACTCATTAATTTTGCCATCAGCTTTTCTTAGCTTTTATTTAAGTATTTAAAGACATCAAGCTGCAGAAATCCATAATCTTTCTAGCATTGGAGCCCTGGCGGCACAGTGGTTAGAATGCAGGATTGCAGGCAAACTCTGCTCACAGCCTGCAGTTTGATTCTAACAGGGCTCAAGGTTGACTCAGCCTTCCATCCTTCCCGAGGACCCAGATTGTTGATGGCAATATGCCAACATTATAAACAGCTTAGAGAAGGCTGTAAAGCACACTATGGATACAGTATGGTATTCCTGGGGTTGCACCTTTGGAAAATGATTCAGTGAATTTCTGTCCCTCTTCAACTCAGGATCTTAACTGGATGCTGATTCTCATGTGAAAGAAAGTATAAAAAGTATAAAATGATCAGAAAGATGACAGGAGGGAGACTAATGCCATATTTGTATGCACATGCTTCAGCCTTTCTGGTCAGATTGTATGATCTGATGGATCCCTAATTGAAGAGAAGCAAACATTGCCTCTGCATGGGAGAGAATAATCCTCAACACCTTTCTGGAAAATTGAAGATATAGTGCTTATTTATTTTACTACTATTCTTGAATTCTATTGCATGAACCTTTCATCTTCTATTTTTAGTTCTAGATTTTATCAAAAGTTTTCTTTTGGCTTTTTGTGTGCCATCCTAGGACTCTGTATGCAAAAAATGTCATTATAAATGTAACATGTATATATGGGGATATATACACTGTCATGCTCTCTCCCGTATATATCCATAAGTCCAAATGTTTATCTATAGCAGGATTCCCTACTGTTAGCATTCCCCCAGATATACTGCCTGCCGTTAATACTTTCATTTAGCAAATGCTTGAAAGAATCAAGAAATTGCTCAATTGTTTGAAGAGCCTCCTCAGTATAGTTATAGTTATATAGTTTTCATAAGGACAGCCACTCACTGAATGAATGAAATATGCTGCATAATTTGAAAGTACTTATTTCATATCTCAGTCACTATTTTTCACTGGGAACTGTTTCATCAAATCTACTAAGATGCCTTATTCTGATCAAAGGTAATGTTGACTCTGTGGTAAATTACATATCCCTCTTCTCCCATACAATATATTCTGAGGTACCAATAGAATAATATGAGGAGTATTCTCATTAGAGCCTCTTGTTAGGCTAAGAGACATTGATGTTGCCATCCAGAAAACAATGAAGATATTGGGAGGACCAAATAATGAGAAAGACAATAAGCCCTTTAATAATAAAGAAAGACCAGAAGTATTAGATTGGAGCCAAGTAATATAAAAAAACAATTGTATGATAGAGTCATTCTTGCTTGTCATGAATATATTCAATTTTCTGACTCCTAAGTCCAACAGATATTGAAAGTTGTGAATCAACATGCCAAATGTATTTGATGGAGTTAATGGAGTATAAAGAGCACAGGCTATTATAATTCTATCATATCCTTTAAAATTATTGTCTGTCTCTGTCATTTATTAGTCACTTCCATGTCAGACTCTCTAACCTGTGATCTTAAGGGAATTGTGTTATACTGTTGTGTTGTGTTGCCTGTTTAGCAGCATATATTGTTGGTGCTGACTCAAAGCTCTTTCAGGTGGGCTAACTATTGGAAGCTTCCCAATGGTTATTGTCACAATAAAGAAATTACCTGGAAAGCCATAGAATTTCTTTCACTGAAGTCATTTAAATAACACTTGGTGGTCTTGACTGGTCTTGACCCCAGGTGTGATCATAAACCAAGGACTACCTGTAAAAACAAAGTTTTGTGATATATATATATTTTTTTTGGTTGCTCGTTCACTAGTCCCAAAACAAAAACCACTGGTTTCAGTTGTATTATTAACCTTTAAGTTCTTCTCAATTAATGCATGTATTTGTATCCAAAATATTTTGGCTTTTTTACTTGTCAACCAAACATGATAAAATGTCGTTCCATTTTGTTCACATTTCCAGCAAAGATTCAAAATACTTTTATACATTCTAGAACAATGTTTCTGTTGACCTATATCAATGATACATCATTTTGTAAAAATTCTCTTTAAGGTTAGAACATAATGTAAATTTCAATTATTTCATTCACATGTGCTTAATTTAGCCAGATTTTAGCTCATTTTATCATACATTCTTTCACTTCTTTTTCTATCTCATATTTCAATAAACACATACATTTTAGCAATAGTTAGCACATCATTAGTACATAATTCTATTTAAAATTCAGTCATATTTGTTCAAAACCATAAAATATTTTATCCACTTTAAACCTTTCTGTTAAATGCAAATAAAAAAAAACATTGATAAGAATATCCTCCTATTCTCAAATTTTGTCTTGATTTCACTTTACAAGTCCCATGAGAAAAATTCTCTATCTCTTTGTCACTTAACCACTTACTTATTATTTCTCATCTATAAATGCTGAAAAAGCTTATAAATTTCATAAGGAAGACAGAAAGAGAATTTAGTTGCCATGTGAAGAGTCAGCTATTTTCTTATGCTTTTGTGAAGGCAGTCTTAAAAGATACAGTGGATTTAGATTCCGTGGTTATGAAATTTGTAATATTTAATATTTCCCCTTACAAGTTTGTTTATTTATGTATTCAATTTATGTATTCAGTTTATTCTGCAAAGTGACTCTGGGTGATGTACAATTAAAATCATAAATGTAAAAATATTAAAACATTAAGTACAGAGATAGGTAGCAAGAGGCAAGATCAATGTGGTGGCAGCATCTTCTGTTAACCCATCAGCCACTGCCAATATTGAGTGGCCCCATTAGGACCCCAGGTTAACTAGCAGAGCCAGGTTTTAATACTCTCCCAGAAAGCCAGAAGGGAAGGGATAGGTCTTACTTCAGGCAATAAGATATTCCAAGGAGTGGGGGCTTATGAGATATAAACCAAGTTTATGTTGGTTTGATATATTCTTTTTAAGCTGTTTGAACAATAAGGTCATACAATTTCTGAAATAAATACATGTATTACATACCCCCAAAGGCCAATGAAAAACCTTGTGATACATGAATACTGTACAATATAGTATAGCGATAAATGGGTCTTGCAAAAACATCTTGGCTTGGATCCAGGCAAGATAATCATACCTTAATCCTCTTGAAGTAAATGGGAATGATGATTCATTTAAGTGTGACCAAATTTTCAAATGCCTTCGATTTCATGCAAACTATACGGCTTTAAAACCAATTTTCTATATACTTAAATATCTGCATGAAACATTTGTAGATTCACTCACCCAATGTTCTTGCTGAGAAACGTATTTGGCAGAATGTGAGGCTGAAGTGTTGCAAACAGAACTAAGAACCAGTTACAAACCAGAAATGAATATTCATGTGAGATACTTAACAGTTACATGAATTGCAGAAATATGCACATCTATTCATTCTGGATTTTTTCCCCTTCCTTGTCTTTGCTTTGACAAATGCATTGACATTGCTTGGTTTGAATTTTACAAATAACATCAAACAAATGTCAATGAAGAGAATAATGTTCAAGCCATAAGAACTCCAAAAGAAAATACAGAAAAACATAGATGGACTTTTCTATGTCTCACATGGGTTGCACTGCATTGTTTACACACAGACACACAGACAGACAGACAGACACACACACACACACACACACATAGAGGAGACACAAGACACAAGGATTGGGCAAAAGGTCCTTGTGTGTTCCAGAGCTGAGATTGGACAGCATTCGAAGGAAGACGTGATACTCGAACATGGGAATCTATCTTATACCACATCAAGCCATTAATTCATTTAACTTGGAGTAATCTTCATCAGGCATGTGCAGGTTTTTTTTTGTTTTTTGTTTGTTTTCCAGAAAAGGGGCCACATTTGGTTTGCAGTCCAAAAGAAGTGGCTGGGAAAATGAGAAATTAAATGGATGAAATTTGTAATTAAATTCAAAACAAATGAATTAAGTAGATGGTTATTTATTTTTTTCTTTGTATATAAATAACCATCTACTATATAATTATATATATTTGCCTTGTCGCATTAGAAAATATAGATGAATTTTTGGTTAGATTTATGATTTATGCTGAATGAAATATCTGCATCCTATTAATGTGCCATGGCTTCTTCCATTGCATGACAGGAAATACACTTTGGAGATGGACAGAATGAATGAATGAATGAATGAATGAATGAATGAATGAAATCTCTCCAGGAAAATTGTGGTTTCAGTACCCAAGAAACACGGTGAACTGATCCAGTTGATACCACTTGTTTATGTAAGGACACGGATGGTTTCCTGACTGTTCTTGTACTAGAATTCTGAAGGAAGAAGAGAGGTTGTGGCAATCCTTCCTCCTGTACAGCAGCTATTTTTGCAAGCTCATTTTAGCAGCCAGGCTGATCTTGATTACTACAGTCAGGTTCATAGTGCTAACGGAAAACTGCCCTGCATGATTTCCCCTGCTTGATTTCCCCTGCTTATAGCAATGTGCCTGTAACAGCATCCCACAAGTGAATTTGATAATACTGTAATTTGACAACACATACTTCACAGCATATGGAGACCACAATTGCCGAAATGATTGTCTTGAAATTGAATGGCATGCATGTGTGCATATTTTTGAGTGAAAGTTACCATTGGCTGAGGAATATCATTTGAACCAATGGAAATGAACTTTTCGGCGAGTCAGCTGTGGTCTAATTATTTGGTGTCCTATTTCAGGGCTTTTCAACCTTTTCACCCATTGTACCACTTTTTAGGATACGGCAACATCCGAGTACCACCAGTCGCCTAGCAAGGTATCAAAAATTTGATGACCAAAAAAAAAAAAAGGAAAAAAGTGATGAAGTACAGGTAGTCCTCGACTTACAACAGTTGCTTAGTGACTGTTTGAAGTTACAATGGCACTGAAAAAGGTGCCTCCCAAGCTACAGCCGAGCAAGACACCTGCCTGCCTGCCCAGAGGCACTCTTCCTCCTGTCCGAGGTTTTCATTGTTGTGAGCATTTCTGTTGAGGATTGGCAGCGGGGGTGGGGTGGGGTGGGGTATTTGGTTTTTATTCCCCCCGTCTACTGGGTGGTTGCAGCAGGTTTTGGTCACTTGACATGACCCTGGTACACTGTGATTGTCATAAATATGAATCAGTTGCCAAGCATCTGAATGTAAATCACACGACCCTGGAAAGACTGGAACATTCCAGCTGATTGGCGCTTCTTCTGGGCTCAGCAGAAGCGCCAGGATCAGTGCTGAGCTCCAGCTGGAGCCTGGTGCTGATCCTGGCGCTTTCGCTGAGCCCTGACAGCCCTGCAGCTCTAGCCATCTCTCACTCAGGCTTGTGCGGTGCTGCCACCGGTTCAGCTCATTGCCCTTCCCCGCCACCACTTTTCTAGGATGGTCGCCAATGTACCACAGGTGGTACCCGTACCACTGGTTGAAAAGCCCTGTCCTATTTTGTTGGCAACATCAGGAAAATGAATAACTAGGATATACTGTACACTATAGTAGAAACCAGCACATATGAATAGTTATTTACAGGAACGATCTAACCATCATCCCTGCTAGAAAAGAGTCATTATCATTAAAACACTCACCAACTGTGCTTGATACATTTGCGAGCTTGAAAGATTACGTGATGAGCTGAGATACCTTGATAGCACTTTATAGACTTTATTTATTTATTTAGCATGTGGCATGCATAGTTCATTCTGTCCGGTGCCTGTGTGCCTATCCTTGTCGCTCTGCAGGGGGATGAACTAACTTATACCAGCTGACTAGTGGCACTCGGATTGCTGGCTCTTCTGGGCTCCTCCACCAGTCTTGCCTTGCCTCGCCAAGTCCAATGTCGGCTTCCAGTCTCTCTGCACTTATAAATGCAGCTAGGTTTTTTTCACCAAAGTGGTACCCATTTATCTACTCACAGTATTGCATTCTTTCGAACTGCTGGATGGGCAGGAGCTAGGGATTGAATGACGGGAGCTCACTCCGTCTCACGGAACCGGGCTCAAACTGTTGGAGTGCGGACTATTTCTGGCTGGCATCATTAAGCCACTATGCCACCACATCTTCTTACTTTATAGACTAATACTGTGCACTAAGTTGCTCTGACAGTAAGATCAGGGAAGTGATAGAATCCAGCCATAATAATAATAATAATTTTATTTGTATACCGCCCTTCCCCCGAAGGACTCAGGGCGGTATAAGAATATAAGAATAACATCATGATGATGATGATGATATCTTGCTCTGGCTGGTGTCAGCTTTGATGGTGTCCAGCCACCATGTTCTTTCTAAAGAAGGGGTGGGCAATTAATTTTTCCAAGGGGCCACATGAAAAACTGGGACTCTTGTGGAGGGCCCCTGGCCACCTCATCATTGCCCTCCTTCACCACCCTGCACCCAGTGCTGCTGCTGCCATCCCCACAGGCTGGACAAGGACAGTTAGAGGGCCAGTTGTGGCTCGCAGATTGTAAAATGCCCAGATCTGATAGAAAGACAAAGCATTCCCAATAGGTAAAGTGCTTCTTATACTACAGACAACATTGGAAAATTACAGGAGAAACAAAGTTTAAAAACTATTTATAAGCCAATGAGAAAAACCCAAGAAATGCTTTTATCATCTAAGGATGTCAGAAGTCCGCTTTTATCAGTGGGAGTTACCTTGCGGTTGCAGACAGATATATATTGGAACTACAAAAGATAATATTAATACTTGACTAAAGGTCCATGAAATATACTGCTGACTAGACAATTTGAAAAATCAGTGATAGCTGAACATATATTGCTATATAATGAGCATCAGATAAAAACCCACAAGTATTAGCAATCATATCAAGGCATGACCACCCAGAGAAGCTATTGAGGTATAAATATCTCAATAAATTTAATGAGAAGGAACAGAGTTTGAAGATTGACAAAGTTTCCACCTTTAGGTCACACCAAAATAAAACAATCCTTAATTATATATCATCTAAGGTAAAGGTAAAGGTTCCCCCGCACATGCGTGCTAGTCGTTTCCAACTCTAGGGGCCGGTGCTCATCTCCGTTTCAAAGCCGAAGAGCCAGCACTTGTCCGAGGACATCTCCGTGGTCATGTGGCCGGCATGACTAGACGCCAAAGGCGCACGGAACGCTGTTACCTTCCCACCGGAGTGGTCCCTATTTTTCTACTTGCATTTTTACGTGCTTTCGAACTGCTAGGTTGGCGGAAGCTGGGACGAGTAACAGGTGCTCACTCTGTTACACGGCACTTGGGATTCGACCCGCCAAACTGCCGACCTTCCGATTGACAAGCTCAGCGTCCTAACCCACTGAGCCACCGCGTCCCTTATATATATCATCTACCATGGTCTTATTTGAAATAATAATATCCCGGGTCCTTGGGAAGAATTCAAAATGTCAAATCCAGTCTAAACATTTGGTTGGCTGCGCGACCAACCATAATAATAATATATTAGTATTGTGTTTGAAAGACAGACCAATAAAAAGTAGCTCCTTTGGAAGTTCTTCAAATCAGACCAATGATAAATTCACTTAGATGAAGAATCGGTCAGAAATTGGCTTTCCAGAATTCTGTTGACATGGTCCAGTAAGTGATTAGTTCTATTACAAACACCACTACTCATTTAGTTCCTGCTCAGTCACTTGGAGTGTGCTACAGAACCCACTTTATTTCTGAAAATGTCAGTCACAGCTGCTAGTTGAAGTGTCAGAACCACAACCAGTTTGGAAACTCACCACCATTGAATTTCTCATAAAGCCTCAAAATATGCTAAGTTAGGGGAAATCAAAATAATATATTTTCTCCCTTTAGACCACTTAAGTCAGAAGAACCATGGATGTGGTGATTCAAGTATTCTACAGGAAGAGCATTTTGGGCAGCTTCATACGATCATCTATTAAGAGCCACCTCAATCTAAGGCAGTAAATACTACACACATATATTAATATACCAGCAAGTATAACAGTATTTTGTAATTACATCCTTTTTGATTCTCCACATTTTTATTCTGTGTATGAGAAAGGCAAGAGATTCCTTCATCACACACACACAAACACACATATCCAACATTTATCTCATTATCAATCAATCAGAATAGAGCTGGAAGGGACCTTGGAGGTCTTCTAGTCCAACCCCCTGCTCAAGCAGGAGGCCCTGTACCATTTCAGACAGGTGGCTGTCCAGTCTTTTCTTAAAAACCTCCAGAGATGAGCACCTACAACTTCTGGAGGCAAGCTGTTCCACTGGTTAATTGTCCTCACTGCTAGGAAGTTTCTCCTTAATTCCAGGTTGCTTCTTTCTTTGATTAGTTTCCATCCATTGTTTCTTATCTTGCCTTCTGGTACTTTGGAAAATAAGTTTGACCCCCCTCTTCTTTGTAGCAGCCTCTCAAATACTGCTATAATGTCATCCCTAATCCTTCTTTTCTCTAGACTGGTCATACCCAATCTCTGCTACCATTCTTGATATGTTTTTATCTCCAGGCCCTTAGTAGTTCTTCTTTGCATTTTTTCCAAAGTCTCAATATCTTTTTTGTAACGTGATGACCAAAACTAGATGCAGTATTCCAGGTGTGGTCTTACTAAAACTGTGCAAGTTAAAGAATATTGATACGACTATTTTCCCATGAGTTTGACTGTAAAGCAAGTTTACATCCCTTCAGGCATGCTAGGTAAAATTGTGGTTGTTTGAACTGGCACACGTGTAAAAATCAAGCTAGGGTGGGGGTGGAGCTGCCCTATGCACCCCCACCCGCTTACCTCAGGACCGCCGCAGCCAGACCTCCCACACCTGAACACCTGCCTTGCCTCATGGTGGCAGCACCAAGAGCCCCATCTAGCAGGAGGCCACATGGCCAGCAACAACCCAATTTTGTGTACACTCGCCATTGCTTGTGCGCATTGCCCCTGGCCTCCATTTTGTCATCAGAGGCCTTCAGGAAAGGCCTCTGCAGCCCAGAATGAAGCTCCAGGTTGATGTGCGCATGCCCCCCCAGCCTCCATTTTGCCAGCAGAGGCCTTTTCCTCTTCCTGAAGGCCTCTGCCAACAAAACGGGGGCCGGGGGTGATGCGTGCATCAACCCGGAGCTCCGTTCTGGGCTGCAAAGGCCTTTCCTGAAGGCCTCTACTGGTGAAATGGAGGCCGTGGGGAGTGAGGTGTGCGTCAACCAGGGGCTCCATTCTGGGCTGCAGAGGCCTTTCCTGAAATGGGCCAGTGGTGGCCACAGGGGCGCTTGCTGGATGGGGCTGTTTGAAAATAAGACCTGGTCTTTTCTTTTATATATATGTATGTATGTATGTATGTATGTATGTGTACATATATATATATATATATAGGTAAAGGTAAAGGTTCCCCCGCACATGCGTGCTAGTCGTTTCCAACTCTAGGGGCCGGTGCTCATCTCCGTTTCAAAGCCGAAGAGCCAGCGCTTGTCCGAGGACGTCTCCGTGGTCATGTGGCCGGCATGACTAGACGCCAAAGGCGCACGGAACGCTGTTACCTTCCCACCGCAGTGGTCCCTATTTTTCTACTTGCATTTTTACGTGCTTTCGAACTGCTAGGTTGGCAGAAGCTGGGACGAGTAACAGGCGCTCACTCTGCTACGCGGCACTCGGGATTCGACCCGCCAAACTGCCGACCTTCTAATCAACAAGTTCAGCGTCCTAACCCACTGAGCCACCGCGTCCCATATATATATATATATATTTAATTTAATTTAATTTATTGAGATTTTTATACCGCCCTTCTCCCAAAGGGAGAATATGTATATGTATATGTATATGTATATGTACATGTACATGTACATGTACATGTACATGTACATATACATATACATACATACATACATACATATATATATATATATATATATATATGTATGTATATATATATATATATATATATATATATATATATATATATATATATATATATATATATATATATATATATATAATTTTTAATTCCATTTATATCCCGCCCTTCTCCGAAGACTCAGGGCGGCTTACAAGCTTAGCAGTAGCCTTCATTCTATGTATATGCCTGTTTATTAGGGCTTTTGCCCCCCCCAAGCGGCATTATTACAAAGTCAACTTAATTGCCCCCAACAATCTGGGTCCTCATTTTACCTACCTCGGAAGGATGGAAGGCTGAGTCAACCTTGAGCCTGGTGGGATGCGAACCTGCACTAATTGCAGGCAGCTGGTATTACTTAAGGAGGCATTAGCCCACTGCTCCACCAATGTGTATATGTGTGTGTGTGTGTGTGTGTGTGTGTGTATATATATATATATATATATATATATATATATATATATATATATATACACACACACACACACACACACATATGTATATATATGTTAAATATTTGTTAACCGTTAACCGTTAACTGCAACCATCATAAATGTGAGTCAGTCATCAAGCATTCAAATGTAAGTCATGTGACCATGGGGATGCAACAACAGTCATAAGTCACTTTTTTCAGTGCCATTGTAACTTTGAACAATCACTAAATGAAGTGTTGTAAGTCGAGGATTGCCTGTAGATTCCAACAATGAAACTTTTATGTTACTTGAATGAAAAATGTCCATACTGGACATTTTGGATGCTCTTCAGCATCCTCACTAGCTTCACTCTCCAAATTCTTGAAAACAGTTTGAATTTTAATTAATTTAATTTAATTTAATTAGTACACTGAATGCTTCTGTACCAGAGACAAATTCCTTCTGTGTCTAATCAAATTTTGGCCAAATAAAGCTATTCTATTCTATTCTATTCTATTCTATTCTATTCTATTCTATTCTATTCTATTCTATTCTGTTCTGTTCTGTTCTGTTCTGTTCTGTTCTGTTCTGTTCTGTTCTGTTCTGTTCTGTTCTGTTCTATTCTATTCTATTCTATTCTATTCCAGTCCTCTCCACTCCACTCCACTCCACTCCACTCCACCCTATGCTACCCTATTCTTAAAACAGCCTAATCTCTGCATAGGGAGCAGAGTGCTCAAGAAGACGGAATAGGAAAACTGATACCAACCTCTGTAGATAACTTTACACTTCTGGCAAAAACCTGGATCCATTCTTTATCTTTATCCAACTGAAACACATGGGGGTTGGAAATAGAGATGATGTTGTTAAATCCTGCAGGAAGCAGTTTGTGGAGTTTGTGGAGATGGCTTATGTTTCCTGGCATCACCCAAAACCTGGGTGATATTCAATGTTGGTTTAGGTACTGCTACAGGAAAATCCAGCAATCCCTGCTACTTAAGGGAAAGTTTATTTTATTTATTTTATTTTAATCCCATTTATATCCCGCCTTTCTCCGAAGACTCAGGGCGGCTTACAATCTAAACACTAATCAAATGTGCTTAGCAAAGTGCTTTGGGTTCACCAGGTTTTCCACATAAGACTGTATACAAATTATGTATCTGTCTATCAATAGACAAAATAGATATTCTCAATCCTAGTCCTTTTTAAAGATCCACTGTAACTTTTTTTTTTGGGGGGGGGGACCCTTGCTGCATGGAGAAGTGTGACATTCTTTGACCACAAGGTGGGGCTTTTGCTCTCTTGTTCTCTTTCTCAGAAATATATCTCAGTATATAACTGAGCCAAGAAGATATCTAATTTTAAAAGCATATTTAGGGTTGAATACTTTCTGATGTCCCATTACTCTAACGAGTAACATTGCAACTTTGTAATGAAGCCTTGACATAAAGGATTTCCCCCCCCCGTAAATTCCTACACAGTATAAATAAATAAATAATGAAACCACCTTCTTCTGAGTTAACATGAATGTGCACCATGTGTAATTTTATTTATTTATCGGTTGGCAGCTTTCATTGCTCACTATTTGGGCAATAGAAAGATTAATCAGTTAGGCTCTGCAGTACAGACACAGATAGCCTGTATGATTTTCAGTTCTGCTCCTCTGAAATATAAATTTACTGAAATGAAGATCATGCTAGACACTGTTTGCTACAGAAGGATGTCCAAGGGGTTATCCAAAGAGAATAAACAATAGTGCTTCATTCTTGTGATTCTCTGAAAGTCCTGGAAATGGATCTTGGTGCAGAATGAAACTGTATTGCATGCTGCAAATCCATTCTTTAATCCAGGCCAGGATTTCAGAATAATTTGAACTAGATGCAGATATTTTATATTAGACAGATAAGGTGATGACCACTCTATCCACACTCACATGCAATGAAGGAACTAGCAAATAAACTATACTTATGCACTGTTAAATATCTGTGTGTCTGTGTGTACATATGTGCATTCCTCTATTCTGATTTATCTTTTGAAACTAAAGGTATTCCCAAATACTTCCATGATAGCAAGTATCATAACCTGAAATGGGACTTACTTTCCTGTAAAAATATATAGGATTACAGTGACAAGGGCAGGTAGGTTTTAAAATTATATGTTTTTTTTTCTATTCATGGTTCTTGAAAAGCAGAAAATAATGTAGGCTAAATATTGCATTTATCACATCACTTTTTCTACAGTAGATCCACTGATTACTCGATTATAAAAGTGGAGAATTCCACTGTGTAACTTTAATATTTAAATTTAAATTCTTTTGAGTCACCAGGAACATATCCACCTACAGTTATAATTGTATATTATGTTATACAGTATATTCTGTTTACTAAATAGAGCTGTATAAAAGGGAAGATTAAACTAAGGTAACAATTCACAAATCTGTAAGAATTCTGTAAACAAAATATACCAGTAGAAAGTTATGCATTTCAGATAAACTAGTTTAAAATCGAGGCAACTCAAGATATATTGCTGTTTCCACTGCTATTAGACATTAAAGAATAATCTTTGTTTTCATTTCTCTCTCTTTTGGTGCAAGAACATAATATGTGGTTGTGATCAATAAGGATGAAATGCTTTAAATGAAAATCTCTAAAGCAAAAAAGCAAAACACCACAATCAAAAGTGGGAAGTGTTGTTCAACAAAAGGGTATAGATGACACGCCGCATTTGCGTCAAGGCATCTGAAAACACTTCTGTGTTTGCTCTCTGGAAGGAAGTATTAGTAGGAGACGATGGAGCAAATTAGTTCTTATCCTGCTCAGATTTGGTTGGCTTCAGAAGGGATCACGAAGGTCAGTGTTCCAAATGGCACGCTCACTGTGGAAAGGCGCTCCTTTGGGAACGCTGTTCTATTAGGGGAAAGCTTGGTTTCTTTGTCAAGACAAAGCTCTGGGAGCTTGTATGCTCCTCATGAATATGGCTCCTGATGGGGCTGCTTTCTTTCCTCCAGGCCCTAGCCAGTTTTAATGGGCATTTTAATGGAAAACAACTCTGTTGTTTTATGTAAGCAATGAACAATCTAAGTCTAAAGGCTGAACTACAGTTGTGTCTCCTGATTTCTAGTTGTAACTCTTTCCCAGGAACTGGCAGGTTCAAAACACTTGTCTGCCTGAAGTGAAATTGTTGCTACTGCCTTCCTCTCTTGCCTTGTTCGATGGATAAAGGTTGATCTGACTAGCAGATGAATCTTACTTCAATGCTGATGATTTTATTGACTTTGAGCACTTTGGGGAAAAAAGGGAGAGTTGTTTGTTGCTACATCACAGAAGGCAGCCAAGCGTCTTGGACCAGCTTTGGTGTTGTCCACAGCACCCAAGAGAGCAGGACAGCTTTGTGGATCGGAGCAACCTATGTGCCTCTTCGCTGTCCATTCTGCATCCTTCTGAATTCCCTTTATCAGAAGCCATCTTGCTTTGCCTAATAGAAGGGCCAGTTATCTCTTTTCTCACTGAACATAGTTGCTCCTTTATCACATTGTATTCCCATTCACAATAGAAGACAACTTCCCAGCCAACTTAAAACATCACACCCCAAAAGCTAAACCTGAACAGCTTCTGCCATTGACTCACTTATTTACAAGAAGTTTTCCTAGCGAGGTGAAAAGATCCTTTTTAGCAGTTTCCCAGCTAAATGTACCCCAAAATACATCTCAAAAGAATTTTAAGCTGGACAAAGGAGTTGGAATGGTTGGTGGTCTGGAAAACCAGGTGACCAACTGTTCAAGGAGCCAAACCTTTTAAACCCAGTTTAAAATGCTTGTGAGATCAATCTGGGGTTGTTTGACTATTTGCAGATCTAGTCAGGTATCAAGAAACTGAGAGAAATATGTGGCTTTATTTGTCTGCAACTTTGGAGTTTTCAGAGAGTTTTCAGCTGCCACAGCTCATTTTTTCTAACAAATAGTTGAACAAGTATTCACTTGCTGTCTTTTCTAGCTGTCCCAAACTGATGCTTAGCCCTGCTCCTTCAGATTTCACTGCCTAAAAACATCCCAACCTCTCCCCCTGTTGTCAAACAGAAATGAAAATAAATTATTAACATTTCTCTTCTCTTATACTCCAGATGCTTCTGGGCATGCACTGTATCTGTAAACATTTGTTCTTGGATTTATAATAAAATTAAGATTTAGCTTGGGGAAAAAAGTTGTGTGAAAGGAAGTTATTAAAGCAAACAACAAATGCCTTAAAAGTCTTCTCATTAGTCATGGGGAGCAAACCTGCTGTACCATCAACTTTGCATTTCCTTTTTGTCTTAACCATGTCAACATGCTGTTACTTCCTGTGAGATCCCAAAATCTGGGAAGGGAATGATCCAAGAATCCCCTCCTATGGGAGCATCAGCCATCCTTGCAAACTCAAGTCAGTGAGTTTCCCCATTTCCCCATCTATGGATATAATGGCATGAGGATATGTTAAAACTTCTTGCAGTGGCACACCCCAGGTTACAGTCCAGTATTGTAAAATTAGTGGAAACTGTACTTCCTCCAGGAATGCTTCTAAAAGGCCTTCATTTTCCTCATGCTTCATTCCTCTTTTTAGTAGCAATCAAATTTGCATTGTGACGTCATTCTCATTTATGACATAATCTCCTATAAATTCAGATCATGCACAGCAATGAACAACACGAATACATGTGATCATACAATCCAGCTGCAATATTTTGTTCAATAAATGTTATAGTTTCATTGACCTGAGTACTGACTACTTTGTACATAGACCTAACAAATTATTTAACAACTATGATTTCTTCTGGCACCCCACTGCACTGTAGCACCTTGAGGCCATACATCAAGCAGCATCAGTATTACTTTTTTGCCACGCACCTTTTATTGTGCAAGTGACATTAATACTGGGGGAGGGAAGATGCAAATTAAATGAATCAGCTAAAAATTGTGGTCAAGGGTGCATGCTTATATTTCAAAATTAATTTTAGAAATTCTGTTTAAATCTTTACTCAGGAGGAGTACAAGGTAGTATAGGTTCAATTCATGGACTACTGAAAAAACAGATTTGGAGAAATCTGATTGTCCTTGCAAAAATATGATAAGAAACCCCCAATAAGAAACCAACTCTGTCATCTTGAGTGCATCCTGAATTCAGTATTAATTCCTGTAGATAATCCTCTGCTTATAATATAAACAGCATATCTGTAGATGCACATGTCAGCACATATCCTCAGAACACATGATTTTCCAGAGTACCTCAATATATTTTCACTAGTTATTCATTAGGCCTACATAGTTCTGGAGTCAAAAGGAGAATGGTGATTTAATTTCTGTGTGCATGCACGCATGCACGCATATGTAGTCTATATCTACAACTCCTTAAAAAAGTGACTTCTTGGATTCAAAAGGTGGTGGATCTATAAACCCAGGAAAAGATGCATTTGATTTAAGGAAGCATTGATAGGTACCCAAATCAAATCACTTTTCTCATCAAATTCTGCACAACCTTATGTTTAGGAGTGCTTTACCCTGGGAATAATGCAGTGAGATACTCAGCATAACATGAGAATGAAGAGTCATGAAATACTTTATTTTCTATGCCACCTTATATTTCTACTGAAAGATAGACTAGGTTTTCTCTTAAATAGCTTATTTTAAAATGATTTCTCCTTTATCTTGAGTAAATATTAGTAAACCTAAATACATTAACATCATCTGCATTTTGCATGGGACCATTACTGAGGAGCATCTGAAATGCCCAATTGTTTTGTGATGATTCATTGACAGCAGAACAACATCCATGTGATGTTTAGCACCAAAGCAAAATCTCAAATAAGCCTATTTTGATAGATGAGAGAGACAGACAGACAGACAGACAGACAGAGATAGAGAGAGAGAAACAGAGCGACAGACAGAGAGTGACAGAGACAGAAGATAGAGTCAGAGAGAGACAGAGACAGAAGACAGAGATAGCCATCAAGTGAATGTCAAACTTTAGTGAATGTATAGACAGGCCTTCTTTAGGATGCTGTGTCCCCATCCTGACCCTTAAGCTCTTACCATGATTCACTGCTATAATCCAGTGTGCCCATCTTGCTTTCTGTTTCAGAGAAAGTAACTGGAACTCTTGAACCCTTTGTTCAGCTCTTGGTATTTGTATCCAAGGAGTTGGTTACTATTAAGATGGTTGCAATCTTACTTTCCTTGTAAAATAATTAGCTGAAAGAAGTACGCCTACTCAAATCACTGCTCAAAAGCTATAGCCATCTGCTAATCTGCTGCAATTTTCCCTACTTGGTCCCTCACTTCCAGCTATGCCGGATTTTTTTCCAGCATGAAGTTCACTCTAGGATCTTGATGCAGTATCCGTATGTACGTGTGGGTGTACCATTATTCTCGTATCTGGAAACCTGTCTTTCTGGTTACTCACTAGTAAGAATGATGCTCTCCATGTTCTTAGAGCAACGTCTTCATTTATTATGATATCTCTAGGCAGTCCCAGATAAGATGATGCCCCCTTCAACCAAGCAAACTGCAGTAAGATGTGATTTTGCTAATAGCCTTTTTTCTGCTATTCAGAGTGAAGATCTAAATGATTATTTTTGCTGGGTGTTGAAAAGAGCCCTTACGTATTGCCTAATATGTTTTGTAATATAAATGCAATGGAACAGGCTCATTTTTATTTCTACTGCAGTTAAATTAATTTTTTAAATAAGAACCTTTCTTTTTCTTTGCCCAAAGGGTCATTTGCTTTTAAATAATGATAGATTGTGATGTCACATCTTCCTGACATTTGGTGTGAATGAACTGACTGAAAGACAAGGGGAAAAAGCTCAACTTTATATCACATTCCTCCAGCTTATGCTTTAGTATGTTTTGTGTGGCTTCAAAAAGTATCCTATACCATATAGAATCAGAAAACATTCGTGCTTAATGGCTACACTATGTAACAGATAAGGTTTAAACTGCAAGCACAATCACTTTGGCTGAATTCAAAGCTTGTGAGATAGTATTTGTACTATTTATTTATATGATTTACACCCAGTCTTTCTATTTGCATTGGCTACTGGACTTTTAGGTGTATGCTCATTTTTTATTTTACTGACAGTTTGAATCAAATAGATTTGCATACCTACAAAAAAAGTAGTTCTTCCTTTTAGATTTCAACCATTTAGCACTAGTTCTCAGCAATTTATTTTTATCCCAGAACCTTTAGAAGAGCCACAAAAAGAGAACCAGCTGCATAGATATAGTTCCCAATTATA
Source organism: Vipera ursinii (assembly GCF_947247035.1). NCBI lineage: Eukaryota > Metazoa > Chordata > Lepidosauria > Squamata > Viperidae > Vipera > Vipera ursinii. The sequence goes on along the minus strand of NC_139512.1, from coordinate 148,192,921 downwards.
GTAGGCAGAAATGTTAACAGAGATATACAATACTTCTGTTTTAGATATAGTAATGAATTAGATTACTATATCTACTGCCTGCATCTTATTTGAACATACTCTATTAGTCTTCTGACAGCATTTGTTGATCAACAAATAAAGATATCCCAACCATTGCGATAGAAAAGATAGCAAGGATGACATCCAAACATCTTTATTCACCCCGTTAGATCCAGCAAGAGAAGTTCCATCATTGTGGAACTTAAAGAATGCATCTAGTGGAATTCAGGAACAGTGTCTTTTCTCTTGCAGTGCTTGTTCTCTTGAACGTGTTACAGCCCAAGATTAGAAGGGATACAACCTGGTTGGCTTTCCAGAAAGTGCAAAATATGTGGCTGTTTGTCAGTGCCTAAAACTTGGCTGTGATCACATACTTAATGGAGCCCATGTGGCTTTTTGTTAATCTTGATATGATGTCCTTGAATACCATTTTTTGCTTTGAATACATTCGCTGGTTTTATTATATATCATAGTTCTAAACTTTGTTTGGTGCCCAGAGTTGGTTTGGTGAGATGTGTGGCCATATAAATAGAAATGAATGAATGAATGAATGGATGGATGGATGGATGTTTACTACATATATGAAAACGGTTGAGTAGATTTCCATCAAGTTCACATTTCAATTAATTTATCTTTCAAAAATCTCAAGGCTCACTATCGTGGGATAGAATAGACTATTCATACTCAACAGAATCTAACTTATTTTAAGGATGTTAAGAGACAAAGATCTTTGGATGGATATAATAATTTAATGTTTGTGGCATGTCAAAATGTTGCTTTTTTTCTGCCATTGTTATTAACCCTTACCATCTTTTGTTTTACCTCCATAAGTTTTTGCTAATGGTACCACCATTTTGGTTTACTATGGAACCAAAACACATAGATAGCTATAAATCTGGTTCATGTGACATGATAATGAATGTTGTGGTTTGGCTTAACAAGTTACTCAAATCCTGACCATCGATCAGGTTGTTAGAATTGTGGTTGTTAGAATGCCTTAACCATAACCTGGAAAAATGGCTTGATTTTGTAATGTAATACAGTATGTTTTTGTCCAAACCCTTGCTTATGTTTAAGCTATTAATCCCTCCCTCCACCAAATACAGGGGTCCCCGTTGGGAACTGGGCGGTGCAAGATGCAGGCTAGTGCACAAAGCTCCATTTGTGCAAGTGGCAGGTGGGCGCAAAACCATTCTCTTTCCTCCCTCAACACCACCGCCACTGGTCCATGGAGCCGGAAAGGCTGGGAACCACTGGCGTACTAGATCCAAGAACAGATGCAAAATCTTCAGCCCTTTTCATCCCATTGCCCCCCATATTCATGAGCTATTAATCAGAAACAAAAATGGGTAGTCACTGGAACCAAGGATACTGTCATGGCTGAAATGAGATTACAGTTTATTGTCAGGGCACTTTCCCCTGAACCTGCCACCATGACAGGGACCATGTTCAGTCCCCTGCTTTATATAATCCTGTCAGATCCAAAAGAACTATACCTGACCCCAAACAAAGCCCGTAATCCTTCCCTCTCTGAAAAGAAGTATGGGTCGCCATTAACAAAGGTAGCATGAAAATGGCTAGAGGTAGTCTAGAGACACTCCAGTGCAATTGACTAAGGCAGGACCTAATAAGAACATCCCAAGAAAGTAAGTAGGCAATCTGCACCCAAGCTCATTCGTGTTCTTCTGCTGACTGACAAGAGACACCAGCTATTTCCAGCCCTGCTGCCACTGCTAAAAAGTGCCATTTCCCTTAGCAATAAAAAGGCTCTTCACAAGTAATCAAACTTGCCCACTTTTTCCTAGAAGGCCCCAAGATCCTGACAAGGAATCAGAGCCCGCCTAGAATATCCTTCTCTACGGTTCAAAATTCATACAAAAGCTCTTACTTTTGTACTGTTCTCTGTTCCTCTCACCTTGTGAAGCTGGAACCCAAGGACCATTGAAATAAATGGTTGGCTATTTCGCCTCAGTGTTGGGCTCTGTTCAGAATTTTCCATGACACTGTTATCTAGTTTGTTTGATTTATGAGAAGTAGTTATTAAATTTCACATACCGAGCCAAAACCTCAGATTTTTTTATTATTTTTTATTTTGCCAGTGGAAGCTGGCTTATTCAGCCAGAGCAGGAGGAAAGCCTAGAACATATTTGACAGGGATTTGGGCTTTGCACACATAGGGAATGCCAGAGCCTTGACAGCATCACACTTCGGGTTTTGCAGACAGAGTAGGGGGAAAAAAATGTGAATTTGTATTTCCAGTCATGAGAACTAATGAAGAATTTAGTTTCTATATACTTACACTTAATAGAACAAGATGTGCATCATCATAGGTAATCAATGAAAAATTATCCAATTTTTTTTATACCTATAGATTTAGTAGGAGCAGTGGTAGGATTCAGCCAGTTTGCACCAATTCGGCAGAACCGGTAGCTAATTTTTTGTTGCCCATGCCCAGAACGGACTTCCAGAAGCGGCATCCACACAGAGAACCAGTTGTTCACATATCTGAATTCCACCGCTGAATAGGGGGGCTGGATGAAAAATTGTGTTGTAACTCTCTGCATTTAAAACAATGCTGAAATAATATTGGTTTTTTTTAAAGGAAATATTGGTGTTATGATTATTAATTGATTTGATGCAACTAATCCTTTACTTAAGATCACAATAAGGACAGGAAAATTCATGATTAAGAGGTGCAGTTTTTAAATGACGCGTAATTGCACCTGATTTTAACAATCTTTTTTGCTGCAGTCATTAAGAAAAAAAATGACATGATTGCCACTTGCAACCTTTATTGCCTGCTTTCCCTTGACTTTGATTGTCAAAAGCCAGCTGGAAAGGTCACAAATTGCAATCATGTGATCCTGGGATTTTGCAAACTTCATAAATATATGCCAGTTGAATCACTATCATATGACCATGTGGATCTTGCAACAGTTGTATCTGTGAGAACTGGTTGTAAGTCATTTTTTTCTAGTGCTGCAATAACTTTGAACGGTCACTAGACAAATGGTTTAAACTTTCAAACTTTGTCATTTTGAAAGGTTAACAGGATGAATTATTGTATTAAAGCAAAATAAATACACAGAAGCAGCAGAACAGATTTTCCTGATTATTATTATTTTTGAATGGGATGATCTGCAACTCTCATGATTTGGTAAGCAAGTTATGTTGACTGGGAATTATGAGATTTGTTATTCCTCTCATTTGAAGACCATCCAAGCTAGGTAAGACTATATAGATACATTGAGAAGCTGCAGAAACAGCAGTTAAGAGTTAGATGGATGATGGATAAAATAAAAGTTGGGAAGCTCAACCTTTTTCACTATTTGTTCTGCTGAGTCAGCCAATGCTCTTTCAATTATGAGAATCAGGAAATATTTGCTAGAGCTTGTTTCTGCTCCATCTGAATGTACAGGGAATAAATTGATCCTTGTGTGGTTCCATCTTGTACACATTTACCTATGAGAATTCCTCATTCTCAGCAGAAGTTTTTGACCATAAATAATCAAACTCTGTGAGACTTTAGGATATATGGGACCATCTCAAAACTGCCATATTACTTGTATATAATTACCTATGAATGAAATCTGTTGATCTCTACTTAAATGCATTTTTTTCTAAGTCTATACACTACAGGTAGTCCTCAGCTTAGGACCACAACTGAGTCCAAAATTTATGTTGCTAAATGAGAAATTTGTTAAGTGGGTTTTGCCCCATTTTATGACTTTTCTTGCCACATTTGTTAAGTCTGGGGTCTTCAAACCTGGCCCTTTTATGAATTCCTCAGCCAGCATGCCTGGAATTCTGGGAGTTGAAGTCCACAAGTCATAAAAGGGCCAAGTTTGAAGACCCCTGTGTTAAGTGAATCACTGCAGTTGTTAAATTAGTACAGTAACATGGTTGTTAAGTTAATTTGACTTTGACTCTGCTTGTCAGAAGGTCGCAAAAGGTGATCACATGACCCCAGGACACTGCAACCATCATAAATGTGAGTCAATTGTCAAACGTCTGAATGTAAATCACATGACCATAGGGATGCTTCAACAGTCATAAGTGTGAAATATAGTCATGTCACTTTTTTCAGTGCCATTGTAATTTCAAATGGGTACTAAGTGAACTGTTATAAGACTACCTGTAGTCTATATATTAAGATGAAATATAAATAAGGGACACAATAATGCAATGTCATGGAATTTTGCAGAATTTTTTTTTTACTGGAGAAGAGAATGAAGGTAAAAATACTCGTATAAGAGGAATCACATTATTATTATTATTATTATTGGAAAAGCTCAAAGTCCTGTATAGAAAGGAAGCACACTGCAAAAATGAAACTTGGGGTGGGGAAGGCAAAGCAAATGAAGGATGGAAGAGCAAGTGAACCTGAGAGTGATAGGTATTTGCTGACAGGATTATCTGTGATTTTCTTATTTCTGAGTTCGTTATCCACCGTAAACAATACTTTTGTTTTTAAGGTCATTATTTTGTCAGTTGTAAGGATTCCCAAGCAAGGTGAAGTCTGAAAATAAAAGGCCAATTTTCTGAATGCCAAAAGCAAAATTAGGATTGTGTGAGTATTTGCCATGTTTAATGGGTAGATTACAATCACGATGACACAAAAGGATTGAAAAGGTTTTACCTCTGGTTTGAAGTTCAAACATGGTGAATACCAAAGTATTATTGAATGATATTATAGCACACAGTCATCTCTATCACTATTGAGCAATTGGATTTTATCAACTTTTCTTCTTATTTTGCTCAAGGAAAAGTGACGGTGGAATAAAATCCATAAAACTGTTATTGCCGTAAGATGTATGGTTCCAAATCTAATGAAGCTTTGCAGGCAGAGGAGTTACAACTGCTACAACTCTTTTTTGGACTCATTTATATGTGCTTGTGCTTGGGGATGGAGTGGGATCTTCTCCTACTATTACAATTTCACATGGCCATTTCATTAAAAAGCCAAGACTTCCTCCAGTCGAAATGGACTCTTGATCATTCATGGACTCAAACATGTGGTAGCAGCAATGTAGAAGTGGTCAATTGTGCCTACTTCCATGAATTTTTTTTTTAAAAAAAAACCAGACTAGCCTACAGCCTGGGATTTTCTGGTTGGCTTCTATCCAAGTATTTTTTTCAAATCAAGCAAAGTTGGCTAGGTGATGCCAAATCATGTCCAACCCAATACTGGAGCACAATACGTTTTTTGGAATACAGTTCATAGAGAATGAATGAATGAATCGCCATGGTGGCATAGTGGTTAGAATGCAGTATTGCAGGCTAACTCTGCCAACTGCCAGGAGTTCAATTCTGACTGGCTCAAGGTTGACTCAGCCTTCCATTTTTCCTCGGTAAAATGAGGACCCAGATTGTTGGGGACAATACACTGACTCTGTAAACCGCTTAGAGAGGGCTGTAAAGCACTATAAAGTGGTAAATAAGTGCTATTTAGAATGAATGGATGAATGGATGGACAAATGAATTTATTAGATTTATTTGCTGCACATCTCGTTATGAAATGACTCTGGGCAGTTTTACTTCGTTTACAATAAAGTAATAGCAAAACCTTACCAGTTACAATGTACAGTTGTTCTCTCTCTCTTCTCTCTCTTTCTCACATACACACACACACACACACAGAGAGAGAGAGAGAGAGAGAGAGGGATCATTGCCTAATATTGAGGATGAGCTAAGAAAAACAGCCAAGAAGCTTATTGATTCATAGCTGATTATTTTACGGTCAAACTTCAGTTGAAATAATTTCCTACCAAGACATCTATCTTTCATAGAAATCATATAAAGAAGTATACATTTAGTGGCAAAGGCATAGTTTGGGGAAGGAATTTCTCAGTTTAAAGTATATTCAGAAAAAAAGGCAAAAGTTTTTTTTATTTCATTATTATTTTTAACAAAGGAAAGATGTGCTGCATCCACAGTATAATCTCATAATGTTCTCCAAAGTTTGCATGACGTGTCATGAATTCACATGTTCTACTGCAGCCCAACCTATTGGCTGCCTTCCAACTATGCTGGACTTTCAGTTCCCAGAATTCCTTTGGCATATCCTCTCTAGGAATTCCAAAAACCAATGCACTGAAGGTGTCAGATCCCCAAAGAAATGTATTACTTTTCTTTCTATTCTACGCATGCTTCTATAGCAGACATGTCAAACACAAGGCCCGGGGGCCAGATCCGGCCCGTGAAGTGGTTTCATGTGGCCCACAAAGCCATCCTGGAAACAGTGAGGGAATGGCCCCCACTGCCTTGGCCGTGGCCCAGAGACCCTCCTTCTGCCAGAGACCCTCAGATCTGTCCCACTCCTGCCCAGGCCCCCATAGGCACCCTTGATGCAAATGATGTAGAGCTGGCCACACCCACCCAGTAGGCCATACGCACTCTAGCCATGCCCACCCAGTAGGCCACGCCCACCCTGGCCATACCCACCCAGCCCCCTGAGGGCAACCGCAATGCTGATGCGGCCCTCAGTGAAATTGAGTTTTACACCCCTGTTCTATAGCCATTTGGGGGTGTGTGTGTCTGCCATTCTGTTGGGAGGGGGGATGCTTCGCTTTGCCCATGCCACACTACCCTTCCCCCAGAGGAAGGAATGCAGCTGAATACCATCACCCTTAACTGGAGCACAGTTTGCACTTGGAGCCAGAGGGAAACGAAACTGAGTGAGACCTTGAGAAGCACGCCAAAGGAGCCAGTTACCAAAACAATATGGAGGACCCAGATTGTTGGGGGCAATTAAGCTGACTTTGTAATAATGCCGCTTGGGGGGGGCGAAAGCCCTAATAAGCAGGTATATACATAGAATGAAGCCAATTGCTAAGCACATTGTGCTTTAGATTGTAAGCCGCCCTGAATCTTCGGAGAAGGGCGGGATATAAATGGGATTAAAATAAAATAAAATAAAATAAAATAAAATAAAATAAAATAAAATAAAATAAAATAAAATAAAATAAAATAAAATAAAATAAAATAAAATAAAATAAAATAAATAAATATACCACCTGTGGATTGGCCGAGATTCAAATGGACCGTGGGACCCTGGGGGGGAGGAGTAACAAATATTGCTTTTGATATACTGCTTGTGTGGGTTTTTCCCCCAGACCTCGCTTTACTTCCTAGTTGTCACTAACTCCTAATAAAAGCTCCTTTTGAGACAATGCCTGTTTCAAGAGTTCTGCTTTCTTGGGAGACCTAGTTGAGGCAGACCCTTACAGAAGGTCATCAGGCTGGGAAACCTCAGGGGCTAAAAAACAAAAAAGGGATGGAAAGGTGTGATTCCATCTTAGTATCTCTTGTTTATTCATAAATTCCATTCTGTTTCCATATCAATTGGTGAAATAAAAAAGCATGGAAATCTGAATTATTTTTAAACTCTTTTGTCACAATATATTTTTGTATGTGTTGTTGTTGTTGTTGTTAGTTGCGAAGTCGTGTCTGACCCATCGTGACCCCATGGACAACATTCCTTCAGGCCTTCCTGTCCTCTACCACCTTCTGGAGTCCGTTTAGGCTCCCACCTTATTGTATGTGTTTTATGTCAAAGTAAGCATTTTGATAACATTTATAGAGAATTGGTTTCAGATCTGTATGAAAAAAATGTCTTCAAATCTATATACCGTATTATCCAAATTGGCCAGCTTAAAAATGCAGACTGAACTAAATCCTCATAAAGGATCAGGGCTTTTTTTGTCATAGAACGCTCAGAACGGAGTTCCGGCACCTTTTTTGGATGGAACCTTGTAGGGTAGGCAAGGCGGGTTGTATGACATGTGTGAGTTCCGGCACCTTTTTCTTTTACAAAAAAAGTACGGTAAAGGATAATACAACTAAACTAAAAAGAAAAATGGGAAGAAGAGGAAAAAAGATGCAGAAAAGCAAAAAAAGACAAAGACAAAAGAAACCCCCAAAGTAACATCCCACCCTCATCACAAGTATAAAGAATTTTACTAACTCTTCACTGCCATCTCTTCACCTCTTGTTAGTTAACAAATATAATCTTTATCCCAAAACATAATTCTTAACTATAGGCAAGTAAGTCTAATACAATATCTTTTCCAATCCAGGTGTCAGAAAAAGTCCAGAGAGCCTTAAAATAGTCACATCCATTAACAAATATAAAATTTATTGTTCCATATCTCAGTTTTTACTATAAGATGCGTAGCATCTTTTCCAGTCCAAATGTTAGCAGCTCTTGAAAGAGCACCCCAAACTTAATAAAACATTCCATTTTAACCTGATCAAATAAGCCAATGTTGTAGTCCTTTTTATATAAAACAATGCTGCTTTTTTAAATCATTGGAATAATCATTATCCCTTGTCTCAATTTTTTTCAGAACTTTAACAAATCTCTTCGTAATTACAGCAGGAAGAAATTATTCACTTACTCTCCTGAATTCACATTTTAATTTCCTTCTTAAGTTTTGGAGAGTCTGTGTATGTATGTGAGTGTGTATGTCTAAGTGTGTGTGTATTATATACATACATACACACAAACACACATATATACATACACATGCGCGCACACACACAGAGACAGTATATGGCAACAGGATGTAGAAAGACACAATACTGATTCAAAATCAATATTGGCAATATTGATTCAAAATCATGTTGCCATTCCTCAGTAACGTATATGAACCCCATTATAAACCACTTAACTTATTATGTCTCTGATATTAAAAATTATTTTTTCCACGAGAATGCATTTATTTTTTAAAATGAATTTCAAAGCATTGAACTGAAGGCTTTCAATATCATTTTGAAGGTGCTTTAACTTCTTTAAGGCAGCTAATAGGCAATTTCAAAAGGTGGTTAGCAAAAGAATTGTACACTTAGTGTCCTTTGAAGGCTTCATCTGTGGCTAGGAGAATGGCAAATGCCTGTGTATCCTGGTACTCCTACCCTCTGGACACCACTGCCTTGCACTCTCTTCGTGAGGAACAACCATATGGAATACAACATGGGCAATCTCATGATCTCTCTTTCTCCAGAGGGAGTCAAAGGAGCCAATCTACTCATGATATCTGAGTCTCTTCAGACTCAGTCTAACAGCTTAACCTCTCCACTTCATTCCTCTTATTCTCTATAATGTAAGTTTGTTGCTTGCAAGCTAATTTAGTACAATATCAGCTATGGACACCAGATGTTCAATTCTTCTCTTGAATAGTGAATATTAATTGTGCTGGATTTTTAGAACAGCATTATTTATTATGCCAAAATAGATACAGTATATTTGCATTTAAGATATCCTATGTAGGTCCTCAACAGCCTACAGGAAATTATAGAAATTTGGGAAGAATATGACAGATGATTTGTTCCTGTGCTGATGCAGCAAGAGCTAGCCATCATGGCTACTAAATTTACTATCATATACAGACCAGTCTGTTCTGAAACTTGCATAGGACTGCAATATTTGGTTAAATAAGCACAGGATGAAAGTGTGGGATTACAGAAAGTTATTTCATGTTGATTTTTTTCCCTGATGATCTCCAATCCTGGCAAAAGATATGGAAATAAACTGATCAGCATTTGTTAAACCTGTGCAATTGGAAGATGAGAATACAATCCAGTTTTTTCAACATGACTTTTTGCAGGAGTTATGCTGCTTTGTCAAAACAACCTTCTGTAAACTGGACCTAGCTCTGCTGGATTAATTTAACTCGAACATTTATCCTTTCTAAATGTCAATAAAGTACTGCCTTACTGAGAAAAGTGGAAAGTCTTATGTGATTTACATTGCTTTGATATGTCTTTTCCTATCTTATCTGCCAAGGTGTGCTATCAACATATTATTCCTGAAAATACTGGTTAGAATGACTCTCCCCAAACTTGAATGGAGATTACATAGCAAAAAATTCTGTGGCGTTTTTAAATCTACTTAATTAACATCTCATGAAATGTAGCCTAAGTGTTTTAAGATTAGCAATAGCAATAGCACCTAGACTTATATACCGCTTCACAGTGCTTTAAAGCTCTCTCTAAGCATATTTTCCCCAACAAGCTAGGTCCTCCTTTTACTGACCTTGGAAGGATGGAAGGCTGAGTCAACCTTGAGCTGGTGAGAATCGAACTGCTGGCACTTGGCAGTCAGCAGAGGTAGCCTGCAGTACTGAATTCTAACCACTGTGCCATCACATCTCTTTAGGTATTGGATATTTTTTTGCCACAAAAGATATAAACAGCTGTTCTACACCACAGAATCAATTACAGTATGAGTTAATTTATAGCTGGGTAGTCTAAATTCCTGAAACCTTTCTCCAAAGTTCCCACCAAATAAAGCATTTTCCATGATGCCCCCACATTTGTACAACATTTATTAAGGAAATTTATAAACTACTCCTATCTTGAGTGACTATGATCCACTCCTAAGCAAGACTCACTTGGTGAATGCACCAAGGCTGAATCCCTACCTATTTTAATAATTTTAGAGCTTAGAGAATTTCAGTGTTTGTTTTATTTGAATGGTTATCCTTGATTATAACTTTAAAAAATATATTGTGCTGTTTTTATGTTTGCTTTTCACACTGCTTCAACTTTTCTTCAATGTGTTTTAATGTGCCTGCAGAACTATAATATTACAGGTAGTCCTTGACTTACAAGCCCAGTTGAACCCAAAATTTCCATTAAGTGAAGCAGATGTTGTGGATTTTGGCCCTTTTTTATGACCTTTCTTGCCAGAGTTGTTAAGTGAATCACTGCAGCTTTTAAGTTAGTAACCTGATTGTTAAGTGAAATTGGCTTCCCCATTGACTTTGCTTGGCAGAAGGTCACAAAAGGTGATCATATGACCCTGGGACAAAGAACTGTCATAAATATGAGTCAGTTGCCAAGTGTCTGAATTTTGATGAGGTAACCATGAGGATGCTGCAACGGTAGTAAGTGTGAAAAATGGTCATAAGCCGCTTTTTCAGTGCCGTTGTAACTTCCAATGGACACTAAATGACAATTAGAAGTTTTTCATTATTCAGTTTTTTTAGACAATCCAATAGAGGGTTAGAAGCAGAAAAGTAAATACACCTGAAAATGCTATTAATTGGAATCCAATATCTACCATGAGAATTTATTTCTCTATATTTTTCTAGAGAACCAGTTATCTAGGTACAAAAAAAATACAGAACTACAGCAAAGTGTAACTTAAAATAATATCTCAACATCTGCTCTGTGGGATGGAGAGGAAGATGTTGACCCATCCATTGGAAAAAAAAGTACTGATAGTGGAATGTATGAAAGAAGAATGAACATGAATATTGACACAAAACTGAAATATTCATAGGTGTTTGAAACCAAAGATGGGCAGTCTGTGATCCCAGAGGCACATTTGCCCTTTCAGTCTTCTGTTTTGCTCTCAGATGCCTCTTCTAACCATAATTATTGAAAATTGGTCATTTTGGAAACACATGAGAACAATAGTTTGAGTTCCTGAAATTAGATTAGCATGCAGTATGTGTTTTAAAAGAGAATAGAACTTTTTTTTTAAAAAAAAAGACCTCAAAACTCCTCCTTTAACCAAAGAAAAATAACACTCCTATATATATATTTGCAGTGCTTTTTTTGTAAAAGAAAAAGGTGCCGGAACTCACACATGTCATACAACCCGCCTTGCCTACTCTACAAGGTTCCATCCAAAAAAGGTGCCGGAACTCCGTTCTGAGCGTTCTATGAGAAAAAAAGGCCTGTATATTTGCATCCTCATCCTATTCGCTGTGGCCTTTAAGCTCCTCCTGAATAATACTCCTGCTCTAAAGCTTGAAAAGCAGTGAACTTCTGAAAGGTAATTTGACTAAAATATGCCAAATGCAGAACGGCAAAGGCATGTCTAGGAAACCTGGCCCTGTGGTATTAATCAACTGAATTACCCATAAATCGTACTATTTGGAAAACAATCTTACATATATTATATCATTCCCTATGAAAGGACTCTCCTGATACACAGGGCCATTATGTCTTTTGCATGGTGTTGGTGTGACTGGAATGTTCAGGCTCTCTCGATAAACAGAGCAGAAAGACTAGGGCCTTGCGTTGCCTCTGCATAACTTAATGTTCTTGGACCACCTTCTTCTGTAGAGAAACTCAATACTGCCTATGAGTTCTTTCATATTCAAAAGTAAAAGTCTCCTAAGGAAAAAAATATTTTATGTTTTTCTGATAAGAAATATAAATAGGTTTGTCTCCCATCCTCACAGTACCACATTGATTAACAATCCAGATAACTTGGCTATGACAATAGTATAATTACATTATTTCGCATCCACATTATTTTCAAACATTTCGATCTGTAATTCTTTTGCTACTTGCTTCTCTATGTTCATCGGCATTTTAAAAAAAAACACGGTGTCAGTCTGTCTATCTGTCGTCTCTCTTGCTCATTGTATATATTTTATGTCAAATAGAACTGAAATATATTTTCTTTACAATGTACATTTAAATGTGTGTTGTCTTTCAGACTGCATATTTTAAATTGTACCTTGAGAAAGTAGAGATTATGATTTGTCTAAACTCTTAAGAACTGTATTGCAACATCCAGAGAAATAAGAAGTCCTGTAAATAGTTATATTCAGATTTGCAAAATGCTCTTAAGAAGTACAGATCAGATAATCTTGTATAGAAATCACCAAGATCAAACTTTGTTCAGGTATTTTTTTATAGCCAATTGTCCAAAAGATTTGGTTTTCAAGAGCTGCATTAGTTAAACAAATATCTATTACCACATGCTAAATATCCTCAAATGCAGACTAAATATTGGTCAATGGGTTAAATCTTAACTATTAGATTTGGTAGGATGGAACAGCTTTTCATAGAAAGGAAGAAGTTTAAAAGTTGCAAAGCACTGGGCAAAAGTTCCTTGTTCTTTCTGCAAACTTGCCATATAAATCCATTTTCTGCTATACCTGCCGTCTTTTTCCTTGCTTTATTTGGTTGGTTATACAATACATCTATGATACCTTAAGGCATTTTTAAAGCATGCACATATCAAATTTTCTTAAAAGAATTTGCTGTCAGAAGACACGATGCTAGTAATTAACTTACATATCTCTAAAAGAACAATGGAAACATTCTTGATTTTCATGTTTGTACCTTCTTTGTAAATTTTACAAAGGAATTATTGAGTCAGTCATTTTCATTTCTGTAACGATCTGGTTTGGCACAGCAACCAAATAAGACAGACTTCAATAGATAGTTAGGACTACAGAAAAAATAATTCCAACCAGCCTTCTTCCACTGAGGACCTGTATACTGCAAGAGCCAGAAAGAGGGCTGTGAAAATATGTATCTACAGACCCCTCACATCCTGGACATAAACTGTTTCAACTTTTCCCCTCAAGATGACACTATAGGTCAGGGCATTGTACATCAAAACAGCTAGACACGAGGACAGTTTCCCCCCCATGCCATCACTCTGCTAAACAACTAATTGCCACAACACTGTCTTATGCCCTGGGGTGTAAAACCACCTGGGTTGTATTACTATTATCCTTCTCATCTTTCTTATTACTTATTTATTTAGCTTCTTATGACTATAACTTTGTTGTTTGTATCTTATGATTTATGTCGATTGCTTTTATTAGTATCCTATTATGATTTATGTTGATTGTTTATTTAGTATCCTATGACTATCACTGAATGTTATGATTTAAGATGATTGTACTTTATGATTATGATCATGATTTATCACTTGTTTGTATGTACCGAAGACAAATTACTTGTGTGTCCAAGTAAGTTATGTTCTGTTCTATTCTCAACA